>NC_090754.1:17283037-17360537 GCF_036898095.1 Palaemon carinicauda
ACTGTACCTTCCTAACGAAAGGATGCGCAACTTGCTGTTCCCCAAAAGCATGAATTGAACCTGTCATACCCCAGGCACAACCCGAAATTCCATGCCTCCAGACTGCCGTCGAAACGGAAGTCAGCGACGCATCACAAGGCATGGACATCCATCAAGAGGAGAGGATGTCTGAAGTGTCCTTGGACCCTAAGAAGGATCTTCTCAAGGGATATCACGAGGAGTCTACATTGACTCCTAGAGAAGATGAAGTTTATTCGGAGTCCCTTCCGTCGGTGCCGGCTCTGAAGCCGTTACCCTCCATCAAATGACATGAGAAAGGCACTGGCCAATCTTACGGTACTGATGGAGAGCATTCGCAAGCAAGGTGAAGAAAGGGAAGTGAAACTGGAACAAGAAATCGCCCGACTCTCCGCTTCCCGTGGGTCTCAGAAGAGGCTCAGAGTTCAAGACCTACCAACCTGCTCCGAAACTAATCTCTGGAGATAAGCAGAGTACATGCCGATCACCAACAGCACCCTTTATTTTGGAGAAGTTGGGAGCCGTCCCTATTGACGACATTCACTTCTGGCCAAGCTTCAATGCTTACCCAGACTGCTTCGTTCGTCTGAAGAGAGAACCAGGGTCGAAGGTAGCCTAAAGTTAATGGGCTACACTAATTCTAAATTGCCCGCCCTCTACAAGAAACATCCTACCTTTCTCGCTCTAGCTTCAATAGCCTTCCCCTTTACATCGAAGGCTCTTAAAGCCGTTGTCAAGGCAATAGAGGCAGGCAAACCTTGTCCTACACTGGATGAGTGTAGACTTTTGTCGTTAACCCTGCCCATGGAGGATAAGGATTGGAAGGAAGTCCTCCCCATGGAAGATAAGGATTGGAAGGAAGTCCTCCCCATGGAGGATAAAGATTGGAAGGAAGTCCACCTTGCCTTCTCGGTTGGGAAGTTGGAGGCAGATATCGCTGGATGTCAGTTCAGCAGAATCTCTCAAAGCTGTCAGACTTTCTCTTGCATAGGGAGCAAGAAACGAAATAGAATAGCAGCATCTCTATCTCTACGGAATTGTTTGGAGATTAGTGCAGGCTTAAGGAGCACCCCAGATATCAACATGGTCATGGCAATATGCACGTAGCTACCTTGGTAAAGGATCTGTACGGCTTTATTGAAGCCAGAAGGGCATGTAGAGTTCGTGTTTGCCTCAGCAACTGTGAAACACGAACCCAGGAAGCTGACAGCTTCCAATATCTGAAACAAGAACTCTTCCCAAGTGAAGTGGTCAAGGAGGTAGTTGACAAGGCCACCACGGAGAATAGAAACCTTCTCCAGAAGTGGGGCATGTCATCTAAAAGGAAGTCTTCTCAAGAAGGGAGTCCCCAGCCTAAGAAGACTAAGAGACCTAGATTACCCTCTAGGCCTGTCAAAAAACAACATCCCACAGTCACTGTGACCGCAGTGCCCCAAGTGGTGGCACAACCGCAAACCACTTATCAGATGGTACCTCAGCAGCTGGTTGCCCAGTCACAAGCATTTAACCCAACCCTTGGGAGGCAGACCACTACCTTTCATCCCAAAGGTAGAGACTAGATGGGGCTCCTCAAAACACCCCTCACAAGGTACGGGGTGTATAGGAGGACGCGGTCAGGGAAGTAAATCCTATGGAAAACAGAAGCAATGAGATGTTTCAGGTAGGAGGGAGGCTCCAACAATTTCAGGATCGTTGGACCTTCGATCCTTGGGCCCACAGCCTAATCAAGAACGGACTTGGATAAAGGTGGAACAAAGCTCCACCATAACTTCCTCAATTCTTCCAAAACTCCACCCTCCTACTGGAAGAATGTACCCTAAAACTATTGAGCAAACGGGTAATAAGGAGGGCAAAGTCCATCAAATTTCAAGTTAGGCTATTTTGTGTTCCCAAGAAGGACTCAGACAAACTCGAGGTCATTCTGGACTTGTCGCCACTAAAGTTCATCAAAAACAAGTTCAGGACGTTAACCCTTCAACACATAAGGACCCTGTTAACAAAAGGGGCGTACACAGTCTTGATAGACCTGCCAGATGCTTACTGACATATTCCAGTCAACCGCCCTCTCTCCTCCTACCCATAATTCAGGCTACAGAAGAAAAAGTACGTCTTCAGAGCCATGCCCTTCGGACTAAACATAGCCCCAAAGATTTTCACGAAACGGGCAGTCGTTCAACTATGCCTAGAAGGCATTCAGGTAGCAGCGTGCCTGGACGACTGGCTGGTGTGGACAGCATCCAGGACAGCTTGTCTGCAAGCATCCAAGAAAGTGATCCAGTTCCTGGAACATCTGGGATTCAAGATCAACATCAAGAAGTCTCGACTTTCTCCAGCTCAAGAGTTTCAATGGCTGGGAATCCATTGGAACTTGAAGTCACACCGTCTCTCCATTCCCCCAGGAAGAGGAGAGAGATTGCAGGATCTGTCAAGAGACTACTAAAATCTGACAGGATCTCAAGACGCCAACAGGAAAGTAGTGGGCTCCCTCCAGTTTGCAGCAGTGACAGATCCAGTGCTAAAAGCACAACTAAAAGATGCGTCAGAAGTCTGGAGAAGATACACATGAAACGCTCGAAGAGATCAAAGAAGACCGATACCGACCTTACTTCGATCACTTCTCAAGCCATGGTCGAAGGCCAGGAGCCTGAAGAGGACTGTGCCCCTGCAACCACCTCCACCATCGTTAGTTATCCGCATGGATGCCTCGACGGAAGAATGGGGAGGTCACTCCCATCAACGTTAAGTCCAGGGGACCTGGTCTTCTCTATCCAAAACCTTTAACATCAACATTTTCAAGGACATGGCAGTCCTTTAGACGTTGAAGAAACTCTCCCCTCGCAGATCAGCCTACATCACACTGATCCTGGACAGCGAAGTGATAATGAGATGTCTGACCCGTCAAGGCTCGAGATCGCCCCACATCAACCAAGTGATATTGGTCATCTTCCGCCTGGCGGAAGAGATAAGATGGCATTTATCAGCAGTTCACCTTCAAGGGTTCCACAATGTGACAGAGGATGCTCTATCCAGGCTCAAGCCGATAAGAGTCAGAATGGTCCCTAGACGCATCATTCTACTTCATCTTGCATCAAGTACCAGAACTGCAGATCGACCTCTAAGCAACGAGCGACAACAAAAAACTACCTCGATATATAGCCCTATTATCATTATTACTATTATTACAATCCAAGCTACAACCCTAGTGGAAAAGCAAGATGCTATAAGCCCAGGGGCTCCAATAGGGAAAAATAGCCCAGTGAGGAAAGGAAATAAGGAAATAAATAAATGAAGAGAACAAATTAACAATTCTAAAAAAAGTAACGTCAAAACAGATATGTCATATATAAACTATTAACGTCAAAAACAAATATGTCATATATAAACTATAAAAAGACTTGTCAGCCTGGTCAACAAAAAAGCATTTACTTCAACTTAGAACTTTTGAAGTTCTACTGATTCAACAACCCGATTAGGAAGATCATTCCACAACTTGGTTACAGCTGGAATAAAACTTCTAGAGTACTGCGTAGTATTGAGCCTTATGATGGAGAAGCCTGGCTATTAGAATTAACAGCCTGGCTATTAGAATTAACTGCCTGCCTAGTATTACGAACAGGATAGAATTGTCCAGGAAGATTTGAATGTAAAGGATGGTCAGAGTTATGAAAAATCTTATGCAACATGCATAATGAATTAATTGAATGACGGTGCCAAAGATTAATATCTAGATCAGGAATATGAAATTTAATAGACCGTAAGTTTCTATCCAACAAATCAAGATGAGAATCAGCAGCTGAAGACCGGAAAGGAAAACAATACTCAAAACAAGGTAGAATGAAAGAATTAAAACACTTCTTCAGAATAGATTGATCACCGAAAATCTTGTAAGACTTTCTCAATAAGCCAATTTTTTGTGCAATTGAAGAAGACACAGTCCTTATATGTTTCTCAAAAGTAAATTTGCTGTCTAGAATCACACCTAAAATTTTGAAAGTCATACAAATTTGAAGAAACATTATCAATATTGAGATCAGGATGTTGAGGAGCCACCGTCCTTGACCTACTTAAAATCATACTTTGAGTTTTGTTAGGATTCAACTTCAAAAGAGGACCCTCTAGCGTAGGCGACTGGAACAGATGAAACCAAATTTACCTGTTCCCTCCGACCAATCTCCTAATGAAGGTCCTCAACAGGCTGAATTCCTTTTGGGGAACAGCAGCTCTAGTGGCTCCCAAGTTGCCAAAGAGCAACTGGTTTCTTCTGGTATTGGAACTACTGAAGCTGAGGCTGATCCCTCTTCCGGAACCAGCACTAGCTCAACAGGTCCAAAAGTCGACTGTCTTCGCTTAATCACAAAGAACTCAAAACCTTCATCGTATGATTTTCTCTCCTTAGCGGTAAAGAAAAGATTTGGGATCTCATAGGGCAGTAGACTTCTTAGAAGAATATAAGTCTAAGTCAACTAGGAGACAATGTGAATCGTCTTGGAAAAAGTGGGTTGCTTTCGTCAAAGCAAAAGGACCAAAAGAAATATCAATGGACTTATGTCCTTCTTTATCCACCTTCATAGACAAGGTCTGGCAGCCAACACAAATACGTGTAAGTCTGCTCTGACTAGACCTCTGCTATACTCCTTCCAAGTAGACCTGTCGAACGAAATCTTCAACAAGATCCTAAGGCATGTGCTAGAGTCAGGGGTGCTGCCCCTCCAAAGCCCATTTCATGGTCCCTGGACAAGGTCCTACACTATGCTTCAACAGTGAACAATGAGGATTGCTCTCTTAAAGATCCGACTCAAAAAGTAATTTTCCTGTTCGCTATAGCCTCTGGGGCTATAGTGAAATAGTGGCCCTATCCAGAGATGAGGGCCATATTCATTTCACAGAAGCGCGAGAACCGAATCTTTTTCCTGATCCAACCTTTCTCGCCAAGAACGAGCTACCCACTAAGAGATGGGGTCCCTGGAGAATCTGCCCTCTGAAGGAAGATGTCTCACTGTGTCTAGTGGAATGTCTAAAGGTCTATCTTCGAAGCATTTCAGATTTCAGGCGAGGACAGCTCTTTAAAGGAGAAACTTTAGGATCAAACTTATCCCTAAAACAACTGGGGGCAAAGCTCACCTACTTTATTCGCAGAGCGGATCCTGACAGTACAACCGCAGGTCATAATCCAAGGAAAATTGCTTCATCACTGAACTTTTTCCAGTATATGGACTTTGAGCGTCTTCGCTCATACACTGGATGGAAGTCAGTACTGAGTGGAAATTTATTTCTATTTGAACACTATGTTGTATGGATATTTATCCATATTTAGACATAGTTAGAATTGAATATGCATAAATATAGGCATAATTGATTTATTTCTATTTGAACACGATGTTGTATGGATATTTATCCATATTTATACATAGTTAGAATTAAATATATGCATAAATATAGGCATAGTTATGTTCATATATTTTTATTAGGACTTTCAAGAATAGCCAATGAATATTACCAACGCAAATTCAAAGTGTCATTAAAGTAAGTACAGTTTACTTTGTATTCATGTTAAATCCTTTCCTTTACAGCTAAAACAAAAGATTGGCCACCCGTGGTCTGAGTGATCTCTGTACCGGAGATCCGGTAACAAAGGTCCGTCATAGTGACAACGTGAACACCAGAGGAAATCTAATATTAACCTCAATGCTGATCGCCTGTACGATATCCGGTTAAGCCGGAGATTCGATGAAAAGGATCGTAATAACGATATTGTGATTATTCATGAAAAAGGGTTCATCCCCTTTTTCTGATCGTCTGATTGATCTCTGTTTGTACCGGAGAACCAGTGACAAAGGTCCGTCATCGTGAAATCGTGATCCTCAGCGGTACGATAACATTCCCCAATACTGAATGTCTGCGTTATCTCCAGTGAGGCCGGAGATTCGATGAAAAAGGGACCGTAATAATGAAACTGTGAAATCTTCATCGGTATCACATTGTTAACTCCGGTTCTGGACGTCTGCTTGATCTCTGTTTGTACCGGAGATCCGGTAGCAAAGGCCCGTCATCGTGATATCGTGACCGTCACCGGTACGATAACATTAACCTCAATGAATGTTTGTGTTATCTCCAGCGAAGCCGGAGATTCGATGAAAAAAGGGGCCGTAAAGGTGTAATTGTGATCAAACATGACAAAGGTTCATGTGCAAAAGGCCTCAGCCGGAGTCTGAATGCCGGATTTCACTGTTGCAATCCAAATATCTGACTAGTTCTCACCCAATGAGTATCCATTATAGCGGAGTATAACTCAAGGCGATTAAACATGACAAAGGTTCGTGTGTAAAAGGCCTCAGCCGGAGTCTGAGTGCCGGATTTCACCGTTGCACTCCAAATATCTGACTAGTTCTCACCCAATGAGTATCCATTATAGCGGAGCATAACTCAAGGCGGAGCTAAGCATAACTCAAGGCGGAGCTAAGCATAACTCAAGGCGGAGCTAAGCATAACTCAAGGCGGAGCTAAGCATAACTCAAGGCGGAGCTAAGGGTGTCTGTATAAAACGACCCCAATTAATGACTCATACACTAACGTACCTATTAATAGTGTTAGCTATATTAACAGTAACCACATCAATAAAACGTGTATAACATTAAACGTACTATCATCAACTCTGATATAAGAGGAGGCCTGAATAACTCGTGATCGTATAAAAACGGAGAACGGGAAATTCACCTCTCTTACTCGAGCTAATAAAGAAAATGAGAGAAGGGATAACTCATATCTGTAGAACAGGAAACGAGCACTCTATGCTCTCGCTCTCAAGGTTACATAATAAAAAACTAACATCACACAATAATATAAGAAAATTAATAAAATTGATTGCTTTTTTCTTAGTAATTGTAATAACCAAGAACGAAGAATAACGACAACGTAACAAATAAACAAGGATATAGTCTAAATCGAGCCTACCTGAGGCGAGAACAAACTAACAGACTAAATCGCTAAACTTTAAATCGCTATTCTTCGTAGGTCCAAATTGGACTTGCAAGCAAATAAATACCATAGTAAAAACTAATAATAATTAATGATAACACAAAAGGCCATAAAACGTAAGTGATATAACCTAGATGACAGAGTACCAGATGGGCAAAAATAACTAGAAAATTTACCGAAGCGAACATAACCCAAAATGGCTGCCGATATCTCGGCAGGACAATCGCTTCCAAAACTAAAAACCACCATATTGGAAACAGAACAAATGCCCTGTACTGCAATAAGCTGCCAAAACAAACTATGGTACTTAACATTGGTAAGGGTGAAGTAGCAACGTCAGTCATGTTGAAATAACGAGAAACTCTTCGGAAAAAACACTGTGGCCAAACAAATTCAACTTGCTCGCAAGTCCAAAAACAGAAGGATGACCTGATGAGCGCGAGTGGTAGATGTCGGTAGGGTAACCCAACTGTATTCTCTAGGGCCTGTCACGGCCCTCCCCCTTTGATGAAGGGATTATCTAAATGGAAGACAGCCTGTGAATAGTGTTTTACAAACGCCCTTGTTAGATATACGACACCAACAAGGTGCTCGCGCGAGGGTTGTAACCTCTGCATTCCATGCTTTTAATTTTCTCTGGTACATTTGGAAGATTTATATCAGAAAAAGTACAAAGAAGGACTTTTTCACCAGCCGTCACAGGTCTCTCCCCAGAAATAGATTTTTCCTTCGTCAAAATCCCTTTTTTATAAACATTATGCAAAACAGGTGCAAGAACTGAAGCATTATGTGGTGGCGGCAGGTAGTGTGTTAAAACCTGTAGTCTAGTGCTGCGACGAACAGTGAATTGATTGGGACTCGCAATTTTCGGGTAAAGGTGTTGACACCTTCCAGTGCAATACTCAAGGGAGTGTCACCATGGTAACACTAGAGCCTGTTCAAATTAATTCAGATGGAGAAATATACAGATAACACCCGTGCCGAGTGTACTTTACTCAGTGTTGATAATATCCAACATTACAGAAACTATACTAGAAAATTTATTAAATTTTCAAGTTCAAGTGTGGCACTAATCAATTTTTCCCTTTCAGGTGAAAATTTTTTTTTCTATATTATGTTGACTGGGTATATTTCTCATTACATATATTAACATATATTACACATGTTACTTTATGTTTGTCATTTATTGTTAATAAATGGATATCAATGTGTAATTGCATTTTATTTCGCCCTACAATTGATAAAATAAAGTATAAGCTAAAGTTTTTCTAACCTAAGTAAAACTGCATAATATTGTATGTCTAGACGATATAGCTGATACTTTTGCTCCAAAATGAGATACAAACAATATCTAGCGATGCTGTTCCGATACATTATACAAACAGTGAGACTCTTGTATATCTATCTAATGCTATGTTCCAACACAAATATACTAACAGTGAGACTGGTATATCTAGTTGATGTTATATTCCAACACAATATACAAATCGTGAGACTTGTATGTATAGTTGATGCTATGTTCATTCCTACATTAAATGCAAACCTTGAGACCCCTTTTCTACCTTCAAGTATGACTCTTCCCTGCAGGGGGGCAGGAAGCACTAACGTTGTCTATGATTAGTAGTAATGACGTATAACGGTAACGTCTTACGTCTCAATGGTCTGGATGACTTGTCCCAAGGTTGAGGCACCTATAAAAATCCACAGATACAGTACTCTATTAATTCTCTGGTAAATTTCCATTAGGACGACATGGCTTGAGCCCAAAAAACGGATTTTGAGCGAAGCGAAAAATATATTTTTGGGTGAGATAGCCCTGTCGTCCTGAGGGACCCGCCCTCCTTCTCTATAGAAAGGGCCTTGGCAGGATCCCTCCCAAAATTACTATATCTGTAGCACCATGCTCAATGCTACAAGGAATAAGCGCCATCTAGATACTCAATAGTAGTACGGGAGGAAGGGTACCTTGATAACGGCTCCCCTTCTATTTTAGCCACTTTGCCCCTTCGAAACGAAAACGCTATTCGGGGTGAAGATTGCTATGTGTCGTATCAAGATATATGTCCTCGGATATTATGCGATATCCTTAAAAGAAATTTTAAGGATATTCGTGCCAGGAGTTAGAATTCTGGAGACCTAAAGGTTAATTCTCTGGGAATATCACTGTGGCCAAATATCTCTTAGAAAGCTACCTATAGGAACCTTCCATCAGGACGACATGGCTATCTCACCCAAAAATAGATTTTTCGCTTTGCTCAAAATCTGTTATATATACATAAACCTGAGGAATGTTATGATATATATATACATTCAAGAAAAAGTATATTAAAAGACAAAAATTAATGGCAGTCCAGAATAGGCGAGGAGAGTCTATGGGTAATCTACCCTTAAAGATGAAGAGCAAATAGTGAGGTCTATGGCTGAATCAGAACTGTGGTAAAAATCATGTCTTGTAGGGGAAACATCATTCATTAAAGTGATATTCATGTCAAGCAGTTGTTCTACTATAAAAAGCCATCAATTACAACGTTGTTCTCCCCATAGAGTGTGTCTGGTATTCAAGTCCCCCCTCAATATGAAGGGTTGAGGAAGTTGGTTTATTGAGAACTCCAAGTCATTCAATTCTAGCTGACGAGGATTACCATGTGCATCCTAAAGTCTATTTTCTAATGTTGGATCTAGGTAAAGAGAACAAATAGTGATCCATTTGTCTGAAAAGATTCAAATTGCACAAGCCTGCAACACAAAATTCAGGTGAACAACTCGGAGATTAATTAAGAGACTTGCGAATTATTATGCCTGTGCCTCCCTGAGCACGAGCACCTATTAGGGGTAGAGACCTATAAAATGAAAAATTATAACCTAAACTCAGAGTAATATCTACCAATTTAGTCTCCTGGATACAGATTACAAATGTATTATGTTCTTTACACAGAACCCAAACTTGCTCTCTATTTGAAGTAAATCCACGGATGTTCCATTGGATGAGACATTTGGATTTTCTAGTTTTTTTGGTTCTAATTTGGGAATCTGAGACCTAGAGAGAGATGTTGGGCCTTCAGTTGCCCTTTCAGTTTTATTTTTAGTACTTTATCCTGATAACATGAAGGTGAAGGGGGAGGAAGGGGACTCTTTTGTCTAACAGATTGTGCCTCCATTTCCTCACCGTCATTGGATGGTAAATTGTTATGACAGGTAATGGTACAATTTGGTGTGATGAATTCTCAATATCTGGCATTAAGAACTCATCAAGATCTTTAATTGATTTGGTCACAAATGTAGGGGCTAAGAGAGCCCCATTAGGAGAGGGTTTGTGAGCCCCACCAGAGGGGGGAGGAGTCTCACCAGAGAGGCAGGAAAAGCCCCACCAGATGAGGCAGGAGCAGCCCACCAGAAGGAACCAGAGGAGCCCCACCAAAAGGGACCAGATGGGCCCCACCAAAAGGGACCAGAGGAGTCACAACAAGGGGGGCACAAGGAGCACGACTAGAGAAGTCCCCAGAATTCTCCACTGCACCTGTATAAGATTTTTTCCCTAATAAGTTTTTTGCACGTCCAACACTGATGTGTTCTGTAATGGATTTCAGCAATGCCTCTTTCACTTTCTTCAATATAAGGCATTCTTTACCACTGGCCCAATGGTCACCCTTGCAGTTCACACACTTACAGGTGTTGAACACTCCCCATGCTCAGGTTGGGCAAACGATCCACAGATCTTATTTCTAGTGCAAATACGGGAGGAATGCCCAAAACCAAAACAATTAAATTACTGAAGCACTCTCTGTCTATATGGACGAACTCTACCAATTTCACTGTCAAAAACAATATCTGGAGGCAAATAAGAATTCAAAAAATTTAAAATAATCATTGATGAATGGGGCACTTTAAATACCTTCCAAATCACATCTGGACACATCTCCAAAATCTCGCTCTCATCCAGCTCATATATATCCTTATTAAAAATAACCTCTTCTGCATAGCTGAGGTTATAGTGAGGTTTTATTTGTTTTATTATTCCATCAGGATCAAGCCTAAGATTAAGAAGCCATAAGGATTGTCCCTCTGTTTCGGTATTCACCAGAAAACTGTTACGTCCAAACCGAGATATATCGGGTCTGTTTACATTACCAATTTTTTGGTTCACTAACCTCTTCATCTTGAAGAGGTTGCCTCTCTCGCTTTGTGGTAATAATTAACCACTTAGCTGGATTCGGTGATCTAGATATTTCTAGTTACTTTAGGATCTGCAGGTTCATTATGAGGTCTACATACATCTAAATACCTAGCTACCTCTTCTGCCCTTGAAAGCCTAACATTCATAGTCGCTGAATTAAATTACTTGTATGCTCTATGGGCTTCTGTCACTTTATCAAAGATAATACAGTTTTCAAAGAATTTATTATCATTGCCAAGTCTACTCCCGATTTCTTTTGTTAATCCAAATTTTGAAAACTCCTTCTGGATATCATAAAAACTCCAGTCCAAGGGCACCAAGTTCCTCATATGGTTCCATAGTAACAATGGAGCTCTTAGAATTATTCATAGCCAAAATCAGAGGAAGCAGATTGGTCGTCAACAGGTTTTGGTAGGGTCGCCATAATGAAGAGAAGACTAATTTCATCTGGATATTACCCCCCCCCCCACCAAGTAGCCACACTTAAGAGGACGGAGTCATCCCTCAAATTGGGGCCACCCTAGGGGCAATATCCAGATATACACCCCGACCTCGCCACTTGTGGCGTCATGACAGCCGTCAACGTCAGACCCAGCACTGAAGGGAATGTTTGACATGAAACTTTCCTCACACTCAGGCACTCGAGTTCTTTTGAGATGGCATGCCGTCCATCCCACCAGCACCAAATCCAAAGAGGGCTGCCAAACTATAGTCAAATACTAGCCAAAGTCACCAACAAGTTCATGCCCAAGAGTTGGAGATGGGAGAAAAAAAGGAGAAAAACAAAATAGAAAGAGAAAGTGCTGACTAAATTAGTTGGATCAACAGCTTGGCACTAAGAACCAGTGGGATATCTATTCCCACTGAACATCAGAGCCAGCTGCTGATCCCTAAGCCCACCATCCTCATCAAGGCTTCAGCATCTGGGGGGTGCACTAAATAGGGGCATTGGTGGTACTGGGTCCCTAGCATAAGCATACCTCTTCCCGGAGTCACAAGGAAAAAGATGAAGAGAAGGAAACTGACATTTCCAATGGAAAAACTAGAGTACAGGCAAAAGTGGGCCTCTGCCTAGAAGCAATACGAGCCTGTTGGGGAGGGTATATCGCCAACTTGACCACCTTAATGGGTTGTTCACCAACATTTGACAGGTCCAAGGAGTCCTTGGGGAGGCCAGGATGTGGAGAACACTTCCTTGCAGGGCGCTGCCTCAGAACAAAAAAACTGCGGAGGTGGAAGTGAAAGGCTTCATGATTTTTTCCCTCAACACCTTCCTCGGGCATTCATGAGATAGGTATGCCACATACCTATTAGTAGGATTTCTGGAGCCTTCTGCAAAGGGAACTGGCCTTCCAAAAAATGCTGCCAAGGTCAAGGACTCTTGAGAAACGTCGTTGCTTGTGAATGCATATGAAAGGCTTTTGGAGTATGGGTGAAGCACGCAGAAACATGACAAATTCGTAGATAATTTTGATAATTTGTACTTTTTCTTAACTATAAAAACCTTAGCTATTTAACAGGGGTATTACTTTCGGAGTAGCTGAAATGACGAGCCATTAAAATTAAGCGAGGTTTAGCAACCCATACCGCTAATTAGAGGGGATAGGGGAGGGTAGCTTGCTACCGCCCGCCCTCACGCCTGTGATTGAGCTTACTTTGCGTGGAGGTAGGACTTCAAGGGGGGTAGGGCTGGCGGGTAAGTTTGTTTAAATAGCTAAGGTTTGTATAGTTAGGAAAAATAAAAATTATCTAAGAATTTGTCATCTGGAATACCAACCACGCTATTTAATAGGGGTGACTCACCCATTACATAGGGTGGATGTCCCAGCCAATCAGGCTTTTGGCTTCACCCGGAGACTCCTTATGTTAGTACTGTACTCGACAATAAGGAGTCCCTACACCTTGCTAAAACCTTGCTACGCAAGCTTCGCGGCCTACACAAGCTGTGTTTTGAGGTGTATATAGAAGTGTGACTGTCCAGGTAAAGTTATTCAGAGTTCTTTAGAAAGAAAAACTAATTAGGACTTTCCCAATACCACCTCGCCAGGATATGGGGACGCAACAGTATTAGTCTTAATACTAAGTACACAAGAGAGCATGTTTTACCTACAGTGGTTTGAGGTCAGCTGTGCAGAGAACGCAGGAAGCTGCTTTCCCCATGAGAGGGGAGAATGAAGAAAAGCAAAAGGGCTAGTCAAACCTTTTCATTCACGCAGACTAAAACCGGGTAACAATGCCCTCAACCTTCTGCTACTTGTCAAATAAGGAGCTTGTGGTTTTAAACCAGCAGTTGTGCAGCCACCACATGACCGATAGAGAATGTATAGTCTCCCCTGTAGGTCACGTCTTGCAGGTAGTGGGATGTGAAAGCTTGAAGAACCTGCGTCACTGAAAGTTTCTCTTGAATGCCAGGGACATAGCTACGCCCGACATCATAAGCTCTGGGCCAACATGAAGGAGGGGTTGGATTCAATACATGGTCTATGACCTTGCGAATCAATGCCGAGATGGTGTTCTTGGCGAACCTCCTCTTGGTCCTTCCTGTACTCACAAATAGTGCAGGCGCACGGGGACGGGCAGCCTCAAACTTCTCACTGGGCATAGTAAGAGATGGTCTGGGTCATCTGCTACAGTACGGAGACTAGAAATCTGGAAGGAGTCGAATCGTGGATCTGCTATTCCTGGGTTCTGAGTCTTAGTAATAAACTCAGGGACAAAGCTGAACGTTACCTCTCCCCATCGCCTGAATGGGCGATGTCGTATGAGAGACCACGAAGTTCACGGACTTGTTTGGCCGAAGCCAAAGCTAGCAGGAACACCGTCTTCCAAGTCAGGCGTCGATCTGATGGCTGGCGTAATGGTTCATAGGGAGGTCTCTTAAGAGACCTGAGAACTCGAACCACGTTCCATAGGGGAGGTCTCACTTCTGACTGAGGACAGGTAAGTTCATAACTCTGTATGCGTAAGGAAAGTTCTAGCGATGAGGATGTGCCCATTCCTTTCAGTCTCTAAGGCGAGGCTTAAGGCTGAACGATAGGCTTTTACTGCAGAGACTGAGAGGCGCATTTCTTCACGCTGGAATAGTGGCATCGAGGGGAGAGTTACCCCTTCCATGACACCAACCACAGAAGACTTTCCCCTTTGCCTGGTAGACTGCTGCTGATGGCTTACGCAGGTATCCAGGCATCCTAGTCGCAACTTGTTGCGAAAATCCTCTCTGAGAAAGGAGATGCGATGCTGCACAGTCTCCAGGCGTGAAGTCGCAGTGAACATATGGCTTTGTGGAATATGTTGGCATGTGGTTGTTTGAGTAGATTTGTGTCGTGGAGGGAGTGGTTGTTCGAGTAGATTTGTGTCATGGAGGAAGTTCTCTTGGGGGCTCTGTTATGAGTTGCAGAAGGTCTGGAAACCATATTCAGTGTGATGCCATAACGGAGCTATGAGGGTCATTGAAAGATTAACCGATGTTCTGGTCTTGTTGAGTACCCTCCTCATCAGACAGAACGGGGGAAAGGCGTAAACGTTGATGTTGTTCCACCGTTGCTGGAAAGCATCTTGCCAGAGAGCCTTGGCGTCTGGGACTGGGGAACAAAACAGCGGGAGCCTGAAGTTCAGGGCCGTTGCGAGGAGGCCCACAGTCGGAGAACCCCGCAAAGTCAGGACTTTGTTGGCTACTAGATGATCCAAAGGCCACTCGGTACTCACTATCCGAGATGCTCTGCTCAGATTGTCGGCGAACACATTCCTTTTGACAGGAATGAAGCGTGCCGATAGTGGTATCGAGTGGATTTCTACTGCTAGATGAGATAGCTGCTGCAAAAAAAGTACCTCCTTGCTTGTTATGTAAGCCACTACTGTGGTGTTGTCGCTCATCACCACCAACAAGTGGCACCCCCAGGAACTGTTGAAAGGCCAAAAAGACGGCCTTCATCACTAGGAGAATTATGTGGAGAGATGTTAAAAACAGGACGCGATATCCTAGACGAATCACTTGAGATTGTCCAGGAATAGGATCCGAATTGCTTCCACCTGTCTGAACAACTTTGTACGCATCTCCCCACTGGTGGAAACGTAGGGGGAGTGCCTGTCCTAGCGTTTGCGACCTCGGCCACTCCCTCTAGGGATCTTTCCTCCTCTAAGAGACTTTTTTTTCCTGTCCTTGACAGGAAAGGGCTTATTAGACACCATTGTCTCCGCTGCTGGTTTTATCGTCACGATCTTGGTTGGACGGGACTGCTGAGGTACTAGAGGTTTATAGGGCTTGGATGTCAAAGCCCTATGGAGGAGGGAGTCTCGATGAGACTTCCTCCACCTCTCAGCAGCAAGTTCCATGTCTTTAGGCTTAAACAGGTGAGGCCCCCTAGGGAAGAATGTCTGAGCCTTTTGATCTTAACGCTGGGGACCTGTTGGTGGAACCTCTCAGACTCTGCATCTAGACGTTTCAAGATAGTGTTTGCCCACAAATTCGAAACTTGGCGGGCAAGAAACTCGATCAAGCGAGTGACAGAGTAAAAAGGTCTCCATTGCCTTCCTGTTACGCTCCTTGGAAAAATCGGATCGTATCAGGATACACAAGGTCCCTAACAAGATGTTCAGCCATGAAGTAGCTTCCACCACATACTTAGTGACCATTTCCTGGTTAAGGATATCGGCCTCCGAGATCAAGACCTGCCGGCTGGAGTCTCTCAAGAGGAACTCTCCTGGTTAGCTCTTTCAGAGTGGTGAAGTGGAAGAGCTGAACTGGGCTGCTCCAGAATCTCAAAAGTACCCTCTCTGCTGTACACGAGAAGGTGGGAGAGTGTTCGTATAACCGGCACGGTTGGAGTCGGAAAACTCAGAGAGTTGTCGGGCGATCTTGTTCCTGGTACTTTTCAACCCTTGAGACCTGGGTAGGGCTTCACTGGTCTTTGAGGGC
The DNA here is from genome assembly GCF_036898095.1 of Palaemon carinicauda. Classification (NCBI taxonomy): domain Eukaryota; kingdom Metazoa; phylum Arthropoda; class Malacostraca; order Decapoda; family Palaemonidae; genus Palaemon; species Palaemon carinicauda. The sequence goes on from NC_090754.1 coordinate 17,299,120, forward strand.
TTCTGAGTGACGAACCCACGGTCTAAGACCGTATCCTTGTCCTCTCGAGGGAGTATTTCTGGGTCAGAAAACCAGTTGAGAACCCTCATTAGTCAAAACCTGCCAGAATGCATGTTCTGACTTTAGTTGCTCTCTCCTGATGTTGGACTTGCAGCTAAGTCTCCTTCTGTCCCCCAGAGCTCTTCTTGGGGTGAGTAGTGGACATTTTTTCAAGAGGCTGACTGTCTCCATTCTAGTAGACCTGGTGGAGGACTTTGGCAGAGTCTTGGAGTCTTTACTCCTTCCGAGGAAGGAGGCAAGACTAACATCGAAGGCCTGAGTGTTGTGTCCCCTGATCTCTGACTGAGGGGAACTCTTGCGTGCGAGGGGAGGTTTCCTCCAACAGTGGGATGGAGGAGTGCCTCTCCTCACGCGATTCCCTTGGTGAAGGATGGTCTTCATCAGACATGGAGAGTATCCCTGGGGAGATACTGGAGGGACTAGCCTTGATGATCTGCACGGAATCATCTTTACCCTCGAGAAGTGACAGCGTCTGAAACTCCTCTTCTCCTCTTTATAGGGGTATAGGAAACCATGGTTCTGTGTTGCGAGTCCAGAGCTATAGGCTGGTCTGACGAGCGACCGGAGAGGAGACACTTGGATGCCTGTTACACCACTGACTAGGGTACTGAACAAAGGCTGCTGACTGACTGATGCACTATCAGACAGATTCCCTGAAGGGAAAGGGACCGAAGGTTCCCTACGAGGAGTCACCGTAATACGTGGGTCCAATAGGTGGGTCCGCCTTAGAATTCAGTTTAGGGATCTCCCTTCTCCGGCAGGGCGGGCTGGAATGCGTTTGCAGGGGGGGGGGGAATGAGACGATGGTGACCTTGCCGGGGTTAGTTCCTGCGCCCATGTTTGCTGGCACTCATTGAAAACTCCTTTCCTCTTCAAAGGGGTATAGGAAACCATGGTTCTGTGTCGCGAGTCCAGAGCTATAGGCTGCTCTGACGAGCGGCCGGAAAGGACAGGCTTGGATTCCTGTGTTACAGCTCTGACTACAGCACTAAACAAAGGCTGTTGACTGACTGATGCACTGTCATACAGATCTCCTGAAGGGAAAAGGACCGAAGGTTCCCTACGAGGAATCCCCGTAATAGGTTGGTCCACCTTACAATGCAGTTTGGGGATCCTGAACCCCTCTGCTGGTGCCTGTTTCCCTTCACACGCAGGGCGCACTGGAATGCATTTTCAGGGAGGGGAATGAGGTGATGGTGACCTTAGCAGGGTTAATTCTTTCGCCCGTGTCTGCTAGCACGCATGCGCGGGAGAATATTGGCAGGGGATGGAGAAAATTCGAGTGCGTGCGCTAGTGAAAACTGTCGCGCAGGCGAGTGGTGTCGCGTGCGCACGGGAGACCTGACGTGCAGAAGAGAGCAGGATTGCGCGTGTTGTTTTACCTGCAGAGTGTTGGGGCGCAGGAGAATAATGGCATTCAAGAACTCGTTTATGCGCAGTTGAGTATTAGCACGCTCGCAGGAGAGAAATGGCGCCCAGAGAGCGTTGGTGCGTGGGAGATGATTGGCGCGCAGAAGAGCGCTGGCGAACAGGAGGTCGCTGTAGCACAAGAGGGCGCTGGCGAGCAGGATGGCGCTGGCAAGCAGTATTGCGCTGGCGCACAGGACGTTGTGGGCTCTGCCGCGTAAAAGATGGTGTGAACGTAGGCGCAGGGTGCGCAGAAGATTACTAATGCACAGGAGATAGAGGGCGCATGGCGCGCTCACGGGCAAAAGAGCGTTGATGCGCGGGCGAACATGGGCGCTCACGCACAAAAAAGCGTTGGGGCACAGGCGCATGATGTTTCTGCCATCTATGAGGGCGAGCAAGTGAAGGGGCATGCCAAAGTGCTGTAGAATGCTGACGAGCTGCTAGTGAGCGCTTATGTCCTCTAGGACAGGCAATAGCACACAGCTGCTTCAAGAGGCTTTACCGGTGACAGAAACGGTGATGGAAGGTCGGCAGGTCTGAAGAGTGGATGGTCAAGAACTGTTATGTGCCCTTTGTAAGGGCGAGCATCCATCAATGGGTATCACAAACGATCGTCAGAGATGTACATGATTGAAGTCACAGGACTAGTAGCAGGAGCAGTGACGGTCAATGGTTGAGGGTCCGATGACTGCAGCAGAGGCTCCTCTGCAGGGGACGGCTGCGAAGACGAAGCAGACAAACCAAAGAGGCGCCTTTTCACCGATGATAAGGGAGACTTCTAAGGAGAAGTGGAGGGCGAGCTTTCCGATGAAGGCGCCCTCTGGGGGGCGTTGGATCAGCAAGCTCACCATGCGCCGCAGCAGTCCTCCAAAGAGCAGTCTCTATGAACTCCCACTAGGGAGAGAAACACTCGCAGGAGAGACAGAGGGTTGGACTTGATTTTCTCCCGAAGAATGTTCAGGAACGGGGGAAACTAAGTCAGCAGCAACCGCTGGAAAGTCTGGTGGGGCAGAGGAGTCGGATGTGATCAAGGATGGCACCTCTGACACTACAACGTCAACGAGGGTCAGGGGATCTACCTCAGACAGCGACGATGAATGCTGAACAAAAGTACCCATTCGCATAAACTGTAGCAAAGCTTACTTGGAGGGCGGACCCGTGAAACCCAAGGAAGACCAAATCTGAAACAAAGGGGTTAGTGACAAGGCCTCACCCAGGGGGAGAGGTGGGGCTGCTTCGCTAGGGGGGAAACAACACAATCTTTCAAGGACCAGAGTTGGCCGATATCAACATTGTCTATGCTACTACTTGACGGTCTCTCATACGAGGCCGAACAAGTAGGAGCTTCGGAGGAGGGTCGGGAGGCAGAAGAGGCCTTGGGTTTTCTCGGAGAAATATCCCGCTTAGACTTCTTCCACCGTCGCCCAAACCTCCCCCACTGGGAGGAAGACCACTCCTTACACTCATATCACTTATTTACACTATCACACCGTTGACCTCTGCATACAGGACAAAGGGTGAGAGGATCTGTCTCTACCGCTGATATAAACGTCCCACAAGGGCAGCCGTAGAATTTAGGGCAGGTGTGCAAGGTCACAGAAGTCAACTCCACAAACATACACTTAAGAGAAAAAAAATTAGTCATTAATGGCTGTCAATATACGGCGAGGATGAAGAGTGGCAAAGTCCGTTCAGCATCCAAGCCGAAAGCAAAGTGAACTCAATCACAGGTGTGTGAGGGGCGGAGTAGCAAGCTACCCTCACCTATCCCCCTCACTAGCGGTGTGGGTAGTTAATCCTCGCTAAATTTTAATGGCTCCTCATTTTAGTAATGCCGAAAATAATACCCCTATCAAATAGCGTGGTTTGTATTCCAGTTACAGAACAAATCTAATTCACAAGCAGGGGCAAAAGATCTAAGACCAGATGGAAAACAAGGAGAAGCACTTTGAGACCTTCGACGAGCAAGCGAACAAATAATCATGAAGCAGGAGAGCAGCAAAAAATTGCGTGGAACAAAGGAAAACGACACATTGGCGAGCGTCATGAAGGAGATACTTTTGCAAAGTGATGAGATAACGACTAAAACATTGGCATGCGAGGCATCGAGGAGCATCGTGCACGAAGCTGTTTTAAAGGAGGGTGGATTGCTGGAGAGCTAATGACAAGAGAGCATCGCTATGGCAAGTGATGCACTGGGGAACGTAGTGTAGGAGATCTGCAAGTAAGAGAGCATCACATCAAAGTGATGGCAATTAACGCTACATCAAAGTGATGGCAATTAACGAGGTGAGATGGGGAGTGACATGTAGAAGAGGGTCGTGTCGACATGCGCGCTCAAGTAGTCTGGTGGGAGAGCGCCTGGAGTGACAAGATGGCAAACGACGAGTTGGAAGGTCTCGTCCTGAAGAACGATGAACTAAAGGCAAACCTGCAACTGGAAAACGATGATCAGCAGAAAAACTATGGTCAGAAGAGCGTGGGCCACATGCCAGTCCGTTAAGCACGTGCTGGTGAATGACAATCCAGATATGTTGAGGGACAAGCACGAGCCAGCGAGTGATGATCGCAAGGAGAAATACAATCATGAGCAAGAAAATAAGAATACCCGCCTCTCGCAAAATAGAGCGTTGCCTGACGAAAAACAAACGTAGGGGGCTCTGATCCCTGGAAGATGAAGTCAAGGGATGATGGTATGACTCTTTGTCAGCAGGACGTCGAAAAGAGGATGGGTGCGAGGGTCACGAACAACACAGGCTGGAACAGGGGAAGGCGAAAGATGAGCTTCACAACCAACCAGCATATGGACAAGAGAAGAGATGGCAAAAACAGGAGCATCAAGACCAGGATCCCTATGGGGGCCCACGCTGAAGAAGCTCAAGGAGGACTTCTTTAGGAGGAGGCTAAGTCACACCTAACGACGACCAAATCTGTAGCAGATCTCAAAGCAAAAATGACTCGACAGTGGGCGGGAACGAATGTGCTTCTCTAGGGGGAGCAACAAGGTACCAGGTAACACGAGATTACCATTAGAGTTATCAGTCTGTGCTCCTACTCGACCGGACCTCGGAAGTTAGATCAAAGAGCTGCTTTGGGAAGAGGTTGCGGGGTGATTTGAGCAGTCCAATAACTCTTAGCCGTCAAACGAGGCCTGAAGGCGAAGGGTCTCTTACACTTTTTCTTTCACAGAGAACTAAACATTCCCCATTGGGAGGCACACCTCTCCCTAACTGATCACAGGTAGAACCATACTCAAACACCCTCAGCAGGTAAGACACAAGTAGTGGGAGTAGGTCTCCCCCAAGGCCATGGAATTGCCGCAAGCGTGCCCTTAAGGTCCTGGACATGAACATGAAGAACGTCAAGGAACAATCACAACTGGAAGTCTTTTGGAAAGCAAAAGTCTGTATGGCCAAGTCTTAGCAGGAGCAGAGAGCGGACAAGTCTGTTCTCTTCAGAACCAAGGGAAAAAGTGGTGAATATCAATGCGAGTGTGAGCACCCAGTAACCTCCATCCACCCTCCCACAAAATAGTGATTGCCTAGTTGCCACCTCGCAATAAAGTCTTCATGGCTAATCATCCAGCTTCAAAGAGAGAATATCCCTCATTGTTAGGTTTGTTAGTGACAGAAAAAATTTTTCTTTTGTCATTAGTTTTTTGTTTAGTGTATACCCTTAAAATTATGCATTATAGAGTACTTCTTATGTCAAGTTTACAAATGGATATTTTCAATACATTTCTGTATAACAAAGTACATTATAACTGAAGGGTAGCTTTACATCTTTCAACAGCTATCCATCATGGAATTATAAAAGATCGAGTCACTTTGAGGAATAATTTAAATTCAAACAAAAAAGGGATTTTGATCAAAGTGAAAAATCTATTTTTAGGTGACAGGGCCATGTCGGCCTGATGGAAGGGTTCCTATAGGTAGCCTTCTAAGGCATATTTGCTACAGTGATACTCCCAGAGAATTAAACCAAAAGTCTCCAGGATTCCAACTCCTGGCGCGAGTATCCAATAAAGGATATCGCATATCAGGGGGCGTATACTAGATACGACACATGGCAACCTTCACCCCGAATAAATTCAACGCTTCGATATAAGGGGGGAGAATGGCAAAAGAAAGGGGTGCTGATCTAGGTACCCAGTGGATCTCCTTCACAACTACTACTGCGACGCCATTCCTATTCTTACCGTTAAGCGGAAATGGCCACAGTTAAAGTTATTTTGGGAGGGATCAGCAAGAGGGTGTGTCCATCGGGAAGACATGGCCCTCTTACCCAAAAATAGAATTTTCACTTTGATCAAAATCCGTTTCTTGGGCTCAGGCCATGTCGTGCTGATGGAAGTATACTAGAGAATGTCTTGAAATTACTATTAGCTGTGGGTTTGTGCATGTGCCTTCTAGCTTGAACAAATTTCCTTATGTGAAATTCTAGAGATCTGTCACATCCAATAAACCTGGAGCTGGTTTAGTGCTTCCTGCCCCCAGCAGGGAAATATCCAAGTCAACAATAAGGATTCAAGGTTTGTATTTTCCATTGGAACAATGGGAAAACCTTTTAACTTACCCTAAGACTCCAGTTTTATTCCTTTAGAAAACATTGTGATTTTAAGAATTTTGAGTACCATACAGGGTTTTTAATAAAACTCAAGTATACTTTATTAGCTTATAACTGAGGGAGCAGTAATAAGACGCAAATACTGTTAAGTATTCTATTATGCAACTGAATTATCAAATGTAGTTACAACAAAGTATGAATCTGATCCAGCATTACAACACACAAAAACACGTATTTTTGGGGGGAAGGGCCATGTCGTCCTGATGGAAAGGTTCCTTTACGAAGCCTTCAAAGGGATATTTGCTACAGTGATACTCCTAGAGAAAAACCGAAGGTCTCTAGGACTAACTCCTGGTGAGAGTATCCAATTAAGGGTATCGCAAAATATCAGGGGACGTATTTTTAGATACTACACATCGCAATCTTTACCCCGAATAGATTCAACTCTCTGATGAAAGGGGGAAAGTGGCGAAAGAAGGGGGTGCCAATCTAGGTACCCGGTGGACCTCCTTCCCCATTACTACTACGACGGCATTCCTTTTCTTGTAGCTCTCTAAGAAAGTTTGTGCTCCCGTGTTAACCCGCTGTTTTGTTGATAGTTAATTGGAATATTCATCATGCAAAGAGGGGTTCCAGGAAGGAGGCAGACTTAATCACTTTCAGGATCGCTGGACCTTCGATCCCTGGGCCCACAGCATATTAACGAATGGACTCGGGTGGAAATAGAACAGAACTCCAAAACATTTTTTGAAATTCTTCCAACACTCCACCCCCTCGGAAGAATATACCTCAGAACTCTTGAACAAGGTGATAAGGAAAGCTAAGTCCATCAAGTTCCAGGGAAGGCTGTTTTGTGTTCCCAAAAAAGACTCTGACAAACTCAAGTCATTCTAGACTTGTCTTTACTCAAGTTCATCGAGAACAAGTTCCGGATGCCTACTTGGCAACACATAAGGACCCTTCTACCAAAAGGGGCGTACACAGTCACAATAAACCAAGCAGATACTTACTAGCATCTTCTACTGAGTTGCCCTTTCTCTTCCTACCTAGGATTCAAGCTACAGAAGAAACATGTCTTCAGAGCAATGCCCTTCGGACTGAACACAGCCCCAAGAATATTCACGAAGCCGGCAGACACAATAGTCCAGCAGCTACATTCCGAAGGAGTTAAAGTACTAGCATATCCAGACGATTGGCTGGTATGAGCGGAATCGATGACTACTTGTCTGCAGGCAGACAACAACGTGATCCAGTTCCTGAACACCTGGGCTTCACGATCAATCGCAGGAAGTCTCGCCTTCCTCCAGCTCAGAAGTTCCAATGGCTAGGAATCCAATGGGACTTAAAGTTACACCACCACTCCATTCCATCCAAGAAGAGGAGTGAGATAAGAGGGATCTGTCAAGAGACTAATCCATCACAGGAGGATTTCAAGATGCCAACAGGAAAGAGTATTGGGCTCTCTCCAGTTTGCGACAGTGACAGACCCAGTGCTAAAAGCACGTCTAAAAGATGCCTCAGGAGAAGATACGCATCAAACGCTCAAAGGGATCAACCAAGATTGACCTCAACCTTCTTGCGCACGCAGAACGAGAATCTACCCTCTGAAGGAAGATGTCTCTGTATGTCCAGTAGAATGTCTAAAGGTCTACCTTTGAAGAACTTCAGACTTCAGGGGAGGACAGCTCTTCAAAGCAGAAACCTCAGGATCAAACTTATCCCTAAAACAACTGAGGGCAAAGCTCACCTACTTCATTCGCAGAGCAGATCCTGACAGTACACCCGCAGGTCATGATCCAAGAAAAATTGTTTCCAAACTGAACTTTTTCAGTATAAGGACTACGAGCATCTTCGCTCATATACTGGCTGGAAATCATCCAGTGTTTTATAAACATTATGCAAAGCAAGTGCACGAACTTCAGCATTACCTGGTGACGGCAGGTAGTGTAGTAAAACCTGTCGTCTAGTGCTGCGATGAACAGTAAATTGATTGGGACTATCAATTCGGGTGAAAAGGTGTTGACACCTTCCAGTGCAATATCTTTTTTTTATGTGGTTGTCACCATGGTGACACTACGACTCTTCAAATTTTCAGGTGCAGAATTATACAAATGACACTGGTACCATGTGTACATTGTACACAGTTTGATAGTATCCAACATATACAGAAATTTATAGATAAATTTTTCAATTTTGTAAGTTGCATTAATCCTTTTCTTCCCTTTCAGGAAGAAAAACTTCAACTGTACATGTATGTATAATTCTCTTTCACATTTTACAGTTGTTATACCATTTACACATTTAGCCTAAATAAATTAATTTCTGGGTCGACCTGTAACGGCCGGTGAAAAGGGTCCTTCTTTACACTTTTCTGATATAAATCTTCCAAATAACCAGAGAAAGGGATAAAAAGTGTAATTGCGTCTAATTTCGCCCTGCAAATAGCACAATAGATGTACCCAGAGTTCTTTTACTTATTTCCCTAAGTAAAACTTATAATTATTGTACTAATAGAAACAAATAGATCTAGTTGATACTTATATTTGTTCCAAAACATATACAAACCTTGAGAGTTTTTTACTGTCTAGCAAGACACTTCCCTGCAGGGGGCAGAAAGCCCTAACATTGTTCCATGATTAGTGATAATGTCATATAACGGTAACGTCATATTTCTCAATGGTCCAGATGACCATATAAAATTGTCCCAAGGTTGAGGCACTTATACAAATCCACAGATACAGTACTTTCAAGTAATTCTCTGGTAAACTTCCATCAGGACGACATGGCTTGAGCCAAAAAAAAAAAACCATTTTGAAGCGAAGCGAAAAATCTAGTTTTAGAAAGATGGTCATGTCGTCCTGATGGACCCACCCTCCTTTTCTAAGAAAAGGCTTAGGCAAGATCCCTCCCGAAACTACTATATCTGTAGCACAATACTCAATGCTAAAAGGAATAAGCGCCATCTTGGAGCCTTGTAATAGTACGAGAGGAAGAATAACCTTGATAACGGCTCTCCTTCACTTTCACCACTCTTCTCCCCCGAAGCAAAAACGCTATTCGGGGCGATTGCGATGTGTCGTATCAACATATACGTCCCGATATTATGCGATTTCCTTAAGAGATTTCAAGGATACTCGCGCCAGGAGTAAGAATTCTGGAGACCTATGATTAATTCTCTGGGAGTATCACTGTAGCCAAATATCCCTTAGAAAGCTGCCTAAAGGGAAGCCTTCCATCAGGACGACATGGCCATCTCACCCAAAAATAGATTTTTCGATTGATCCTGAAGTTTCGCTATTGAAGAGCTATCCTCCTTTGAAGTTTAAAGTTCTTTGAAAATGGACCCTAGGACACTACTGGGCACAGAGGCATCTTCCTTCAATGGGCAGATTCTCCAAGGACCCCACTTCTTAGTGGGTAGCTCATTCTTGGCGAGAAAGGCAGGATCAGGAAACAGGTTCAATTCTCCTGATTGACTGATTTATGAAATTTATGAACCGAAGCCACGAGGCGATTCAGTGCATATATATCTTTTAGAATAGATTATAAGTATATAATTAGAAGTAAAACAATTAAAATAAATCTATATAACAGGTTGAAATTTAAAATCACAATAAAACAACCAGGTTAAAATGTTATTTTTATTAATAAAATAAATTTTTGAATATACTTACCCGGTGATTATATAAGCTGCAGCTCTGCTGCCCGACAGAAAAACTCTACGTTCAAAATACGCCAGCGATCGCTATGCAGGTAGGGGGTGTACATCAACAGCGCCATCTGTCGAGCAGGTACTCAGTACTCAATGTAAACACAAAACCAATTTTCTCCTCGGTCCACTGGGTCTCTATTGGGGAGGAAGGGAGGGTCCTTTAATATATAATCACCGGGTAAGTATATTCAAAAATTCATTTTATTAATAAAAATAACATTTTTCAATATTAAACTTAGCCGGTGATTATATAAGCTGATTCACACCCAGGGGGGTGGGTAGAGACCAGCATTACTTGTTTACATTATTATGAGCTAAGTATTTTGTATTTCATTTTAGCAGTTATTCAAAATAACAAACATAAAATAAATAAGTACCTGGTAAGGAAGTCGACTTGAACAATTACTCTGCCTTTTTAAATACGTCTTCCTTACGGAGCCTCGCGATCCTCTTAGGATGCTGAGCGACCCCTAGGATCTGAAGTATCAAGGGTTGCAACCCATACAACAGGACCTCATCAAAACCTCTAATCTAGGCGCTTCTCAAGAAATGACTTTGACCACCCGCCAAATCAACCAGGATGCGGAAGGCTTCTTAGCCTTCCGGACAACCCAAAAACAATAATAAAACATTTCAAGAGAAAGATTAAAAAGATTATGGAATTAGGGAATTGTAGTGGTTGAGCCCTCACCCACTACTGCACTCGTTGCTACGAATGGTCCCAGAGTGTAGCAGTTCTCGTAAAGAGACTGGACATTCTTAAGATAAAAAGACGCGAACACTGACTTGCTTTTCCAATAGGTTGCGTCGATTATACTTTGCAGAGATCTATTTTGTTTAAAGGCCACGGAAGTTGCGACAGCTCTACTTCGTGTGTCCTTACCTTCAGCAAAGCTTGGTCTTCCTCATTCAGATGGGAATGAGCTTCTCGTATTAAGTCTGATAAAATAGGATAAAGCATTCTTTGACATAGGCAAAGATGGTTTCTTAACTGAACACCATAAAGCTTCAGACGGGCCTCGTAAAGGTTTAGTTCGTTTTAAATAGAACTTAAGAGCTCTTACAGGACATAAGACTCTTTCTAGTTCATTTCCAACCATACGATAAGTTTGGAATATCGAACGATATTGGCTAAGGCCGAGAAGGCAGCTCGTTTTTGGCTAGAAAACCAAGTTGTAGAACATGTAGCCGTTTCGGATGAGAATCCGATGTTCTTGCTGAAGGCATGAATCTCACTGACTCTTTTAGCTGTGGCTAAGCATACCAGGAAAAGAATCTTAAGGTGAGATCTATCAGGGAGGCTGATTGTAGCGTTTCGAACCTGTCTGACATAAGGAATCTTAGTACCACGTCTAAATTCCAACCAGGTGTAACCAAACGACGCTCCTTCGTGGTCTCAAAAGACTTAAGGAGGTCCTGTAGATCTTTATTGTTGGAAAGATCTAAGCCTCTGTGACGGAAGACTGATGCCAACATGCTTCTGTAACCCTTGATAGTGGGAGCTGAAAGAGATCGTTCTTTCCTCAGATATAAGAGGAAGTCAGCTATTGAGTTACAGGGGTACTGGTCGAGGAAACGGATACTGACTTGCACCAGTTTCGGAAGATTTCCCACTTCGATTGGTAGACTCTAAGGGTGGATGTTCTCCTTGCTCTAGCAATCGCTCTGGCTGCCTCCTTCGAAAAGTCTCTAGCTCTCGAGAGTCTTTCGATAGTCTGAAGGCAGTCAGACGAAGAGCGTGGAGGCCTTGGTGTACCTTCTTTACGCGTGGCTGACGTAGAAGGTCCACCCTTAGGGGAAGTGTTCTGGGAACGTCTACTAGCCATCGAAGTACCTCGGTGAACCATTCTCTCGCGGGCCAGAGGGAAGCAACTAGCGTCAACCTTGTCCCTTCGTGAGAGGCGAACTTCTGCAGTACCTTGTTGACAATCTTGAACGGAGGGAATGCAAATAGATCTAGATGTGACCAATCTAGTAGAAAGGCATCTATATGAACTGCTGCTGGGTCCGGGATTGGTGAGCAAAATATTGGGAGCCTCTTGGTCATCGAGGTTGCGAAGAGATCTATGGTTGGCTGGCCCCAGGTGGCCCAAAGTCTCTTGCATACATCCTTGTGGAGGGTCCATTCTGTTGGAATTATTTGTCCCTTCCGACTGAGACAATCTGCCATGATATTCAAGTTGCCTTGGATGAACCTCGTTACTAGTGATATGTCTAGACCTTTTGACCAGGTGAGGAGGTCCCTTGCGATCTCGTACAACGTCAGAGAGTAGGTCCCTCCTTGCTTGGAGATGTACGCCAAAGCCGTGGTGTTGTCCGAGTTCACCTCCACCACTTTGCCTTGAAGGAGAGACCTGAAGCTTTTCCAGGTCAGACGTACTGCCAGAAGCTCCTTGCAGTTGAAATGCATTGTCCTTTGACTCGAGTTCCATAATCCCGAGCATTCCCGACCGTCTAATGTCGCACCCCAGCCTACGTCCGATGCGTCCGAGAAGAGAACGTGGTTGGGAGTCTGAACAGTTAGGGGAAGACCCTCTCTAAGGTTGATATAGTCCTTTCACCAAGTCAGACAAGACTTTATCTTTCCGGAAACCGGGATCGAGACCGCTTCTAGCGTCTTGTCCTTTTTCCAGTGAAAAGCTAGATGGTATAGAAGAGGACGGAGGTGTAGTCTTCCTAGTGACACAAATTGATCCACGGATGAAAGTGTCCCTACCAGACTCATCCACAGCCTGACTGAGCAGCGTTCCTTCTTCAGCATCTTCTGGATGGATAGCAGGGCTGGGGGCTGATCGTCTTGTTCAGCAACGTCCTCATCAGAGGGTTCCTCATCCGAAACTGATGAGGAAACGGCAACGGAGTGGGCAACGTCTGGCTCGCTGAATCCGGTCGCACTGGTGGATGCGTGACGGAGCCGGACGCAATATCATGGAACTGCTGCACAGTCTGTGAACTGTCAACAACCATGGGTGCGCGAGGAAGTACAGCGTCAACCCGAAACTGTCTAGACCGTCTGGGTTGTGCAGTCAACACCCTACCGGGTTGCTGAGGTTGACGCACTGCGTCACAACAAGTCACCTCTGCTGGTTGTTGAACGTCCTGAACGTCAACAACCACACCCGAGCGTCGCTTAACGTCAACGTGCGACTGGCAACCCACACTGGGTCGCATCGGTGGAGGAACCACCTCAACTGGCAGACGCGAGTAGGTTACCTCAGCGTCAACAGGGCGCACAACCGACCGGTTGGAAGGTTGTTGGCCAGAAGGAGGAACCACCTCAACTGGCAGACGCGAGTAGGTTACCTCAGCGTCAACAGGGCGCACAACCGACCGGTTGGAAGGTTGTTGGCCAGAAGGAGGAACCACCTCAACTGGCAGACGCGAGTAGGTTACCTCAGCGTCAACAGGGCGCACAACCGACCGGTTGGAAGGTTGTTGGCCAGAAGGTTCTTCTCCGCATTTAAGTCCTCTAACAAGGACGCAAGCTTGGACTGCATGGCTTGCAGCAAAGCCCATTTAGGGTCTACGGGAGCAGGTGTGGCAACAGACGGGGTTAGCGACTGAGGCGGAACCGTTTACCATCCCTGAAAGCCTTGTTATGTGTGACATAATAGTACAGCAAAACTTCAAAGGCTTGACAAAAGCTGAGAAGTTGACCTGTAAACAACTTGGAGCGTCTCCTGGCTAGGCGTCAGGGCGAGTCTACCAGAATTGAGAAGTCTATCTGGGCAGAGGCATGAACTCCCAAGCCGAGAACTTCTCTCTTGTCATATCAGACTCTCGCTCTGTAAGCCAGTTTAAAAGAAGGGAAATCAAAGGCTGCATCCCTAAAAACTCCTCCTGGTGCAAAAACCAGTCGCCTAGCCAACGTAACGCTCTCTAGGAGAGCGAGAGAGCACTAGCTTAAAAACAACGGCTTCGAAGTAGCTAGGCCTAGTGTAAGTTCTGACGTTAAGGCGAACGAGGAGCAGCAGTTACAAGATCCGGACGAAGATCCTTAAAAAAATCATCATGATTTAATTAAAGTCCATAGGAGGCTAAGCAGCTTAAGGCTCCTCTCCATCTGACAGAGTCCTCAAGGGAATATCAGTAGGAGGGAGAACAGCAACTTCCTCATCCACAGGAACCTTGTCCGATAAAAGCTAGGTTACCTCAGTGAGTCTCTCACTGGTGCATAAGTAGCAGACCAGAAGGCAACGTCATGTAACTGCTTGACAGTCTGTGAACTGTCAACAACTGAACTGTCAACCACAACAGGTGTGTGAGGACGTACAGTGTCCACTCGAGACTGCTTTGACTGTCTAGACTGAGCAGTCAAAACAACTCTAGAAGGCGGAAGTTGACGCACCGCGTCAAAACAAAACAACTTAGACTGTTGTTGTACCTCGCGAACGTCAACGGAAGGTTCCGTGCGTCGCTGAACGTCAACATGCGGCTGGCAGGGTACACTGGAACGCATGGGTGGCAGGACTCTCTTGGAGTGCGGGAGAAGGTCGCCTCAGCGTCCACAGGACGCACAACCGTGGTTGGTTGTAGGCTAGAGGTTGGTGCAGTGTCAACCTTCTCCGCACGAAAGTCTTGCATCAATGACGTTAACTGAGACTGCATGGTCTGCAGCAAAGACCACTAGGGTCTACAGGAGCAGGTGCGGCAACAGACGGTGTGACTGCCTGATGCGGTACCGCTTTGCCTCTCTTAGGAGGTGAGCAGTCGTCGGCAGACTGCAGCGAGTCCGAACTGACCCAGTGGCTACAACTGGGCCGTTGGACTTGCGCGGAAAGGACCGACTTGCGCTTAATAAGCCGCGAGACCTTGGTCCATGGTTTCTTACAAGAAACCTCTTCCGCAGACGAGGAATAAACGGGCTCTCTCGTCTTAGAGTGGGTGGGGCGATCTTGGGTAGATACGCCCGAAACCACAGAGGGAAAACGTCTGTTCGTTGATCAAGGCCTCTCGAACCCATAAGTCGTTCAACATTACTTCTCCCCTGGGCTTGGGAGCTTGCAAGAGGTCCCGGACTAGGTGAACGACAGGCACGAACAGACGAACCCTCGGACGCAACACTGTAACACTTTGCGCATATCACTTTATCGATTTTCTGTTTTGCACTTATTTCACTGAAATCGAAACTTTACTGATTTCTACCTGAAACACGCAAATCTACCCTTCATTAAAAGGTAGTAATTGAGAAATCAGTCGTATAATGCAAGCTCATTAATACCAGCAAAAAACAGAAAACATATTTTAAGATAAAAAAATCAGTGGCTGGGAAAGAGACTAAACACTAGTTCATATAACTACGTTTTCAATCTCTCACCGCACATAGCCTGGGGACGAGAATAAAAAACTAAAAACGTTTTATCCTTCCTCCCCGTACAGCGACTAGGGACGAGAGCAACTCGAGAACGTTACCCGCTTGAACGGAACGTTTTCTCTCCTCTCTCTCCCTCCGTCTCTACCTCTCTCTCTCTTTCTCTCTTGATTTCGCACCTAAGAGAAGAGCCCAATTATATATCGTCAAAAAAACATGTTATTTGACTAAAGGAAAAAACTGAAAGGTTTTCCAAATAAAAAGTTCCTTTAATTTAGAATTTAAAACATTTAAGCTAAGAAAGAATGAACAAAACGTCAGAATCGATTTACTCTTACTGCAAAGTGAAACCGTGATACACTCTCTCTCTATCGTAACGATAGAGCACATGTTGAACGTCCTGAACGTCAACAACTGCGTAGTCTAAAAAACTAAACGTTAGTTCATCTTTGAAAACAGTACGAAGACTATCAAAGAAATTCTTTCATAAAACATTAAATTTAAAAAGTTTTAAATTCTTTAAAGGCTAAATACGATATAACGGGCTCAACGTTGATTAACTTCGGTTCCAAGTAAGGACCGCCTACTATCAGGAAAGGTCGCATATAAACAAAACATAAAAATTTATTTTTATGTGTTTATAATAAATGGAAAGTTAATCGAAGAGGCCTAATAAAGGCGGAGAGATATAAAATATATAGATCTATAACGTGTTAAGCAAAATTACTAAAAACCTAAACACACTTCCGTCTAAGGGAAGGGTCGGCCATTTAAAAGTGAAAGAGAGTCCATACTCTCCTTGTCACCATAATTAAATCTATCCAAAACGAGTTCAAGTTTTGAGATGAAGATAAAACACCTGCATAGCGAAAGCTCAAAACTAGAAATGTGTACTTCACCAAAATATGTGAAAACCAATCCAGTAAGCAATAGCGAATTTAGTAGGTCTTGCCGGTGGCACGACAGAGAGAAAATTGGTTCTGTGTTTACATTGAGTACTGAGTACCTGCTCGACAGATGGCGCTGTTGATGTACACCCCCTACCTGCATAGCGATCGCTGGCGTATTTTGAACGTAGAGTTTTTCTGTCGGGCAGCAGAGCTGCAGCTTATATAATCACCGGCTAAGTTTAATATTGTAAAAATTTGAAATCACAATAAAACCAACTGGTTAAAATTCAAAATCACAATAAAACCATAGATCTATACCTTATAAAAAAATACCAATTTCTTTTAAAAACGGTACAACCTGCTCCACTGGAACAGTCTCGCCTAAAATTTCCCTAAGTGACATAGTGATTAAATGATTTTTCCTACATTGACATCTAAAAACAGTACAGGACACTAAAATATGTACAATGGTTATATCCACTTGGCAAGGTGGGCAGCGAGGAGCCAGCCTATCCGTCCCCTTGCCATCAGATACCTATGAGTATGTGTGCCCCCTATACGCAAACGTGTTAAAACCATGCTCGATCTTCTGTCCATCTGTAAATATGAACATGGTTGGACAGAAGGCCTAATTGACTAATTCAAAATTACTCTTAAAATTAGACCAGTGGAACTGCCACTTGTCTCTACAATAAAACCTATTACTACTTTTAAAATCTGATGCTGGGACACCGATGCTAGAAATGTGATCAAGAATAGTTGCAACCTTAGCTGCAACGTCGGCTCTCTTATTTCCTACAATTCCAACATGGGATGGAACCCAGCAAAACTTTATCTTAAAATTTTTTCTATTTACTAAAATATAGTTAGAATATCTAGTTGAATCAGCCACTGGAAATTAGTTTTATGCTTTATTGGATAAGAAGGATGCTTATCATCAGATAGATGACGATAGTAGAGACAGGTGGTGAAGTGTGAGACAGAGGAACACTAATGGCTCACAACACTAAATTAATTCATTCTAGGGTGGCTTTCGTAAAGTGATTTTTTGTGTTGTCACATTTCACATGCAAATTTCCTGATTTGTTCCAAACCTTACAAAACACCATATCAAATCTCATAATCAAGCTACAATGAAATACTGTACAGCCAAAAACATTTGAACCAATCAATGAACATAAACTAAATGTTACTAACTGTAAATAAGTAGTTATTACAATTTAATAATGGACAATAACACAATACATACAGTACAATACTGTACATATACTAAATATAAGTCGGCGCGAGAAGTGAAGTCGCTGCGACAGCGGCGACTTCATTTCTAGCGCTTTTTGACACTACCCCATAAAACCTTCCCTAATAAGCTTAAAGTAAGGGCGCCTGTCTGGCAGCATCGTACTGCTTGGCATCATCACCCGTGAGTCCCCAGTACGCTTCAGTTGCTCTCAGCGGTTTGTCACGAGTGGATGTATGTTAATTTTGCTCCGCGCTTGGACCCCTTTGTTCGCTGCATCGTACTTTGTGTCTGTGTTTTTATTTTGTGTACGTTATGTCTAGGAGTGTTGTTGGGCCTCAAGAGATTGCTGCGATCATAGACCTTCATAAGGCAGGTATCAGCAACAAAGATATCGCTAAGCAGAAAGGGTTATCAGTGCGTACAGTTCAACGTTGGGTCAAGCGGTTCGAGGATTCTGGTGGCACGTGCGTCCCTGTCCCTGTTCCTAAGCCTGGACGCCCTCGTATAACCTCTCCGAGGACCCTGAAGGTGATACATCGCCAGTTGAAGGCTGATCCTTCATTATCAGCCCCAGAAATCAAAGCAAGGAACCCTAGGCTATTAGGTCATGTGTCTCTTAGAACAGTGCAACAGCGCATCCATGACGACCTGCTATTGCGTAGCTACAAGGCTCGCAAGAAACCCCTTCTCACAGATCGCCATAAGAGCCGTCGGCTTCAATTTGCCAAGAAATACAGTGCTTGGGATATAGAACAGTGGAAGAAGGTGCTATGGACTGACGAAGCCACGTTCTTTGTTACGGGGAGCGGTGCGAAACGTGTTTATCGTCCTCCCGGGTCAGACGCTCACCTCCCGCAATACACACAAAAGACGGTTAAGCATCCTCCGAGTCTCATGGTATGGGCCAGTTTTTCGTATGGTGGTGTTGGAGAGTTAGTGGTATTACCAAAAAATCAAATGATGAACCAGTATAATTATTATGAATTATTGAATGACGTTTTGGAAAGCAGTTTTGAGAAATCGGGGGCAGAGTTCTTTATGCACGACGGTGCTCCATGCCATAGTGCCCGTAGTGTTAAGAAGCGGTTGCAGGATTGTGCTATCCCTTACTTTGATGATTGGCCTGGTAACAGTCCTGATCTTAACCCTATTGAAAACCTCTGGGCCATCGTCAAAGGTAAGTTAAAGAACATCCCTACGACATCCATCCCACAGTTGGAGGCGGCTATTCGTCAAGTGTGGGGGGAACTTCCCAAAGAAACCTTAGAGAAACTGGCTGCAAGCGTTCCTAGACGACTAAGAGAGGTGATTAAACGTCGGGGGAACGTAACCAAATATTAATTTTATATGTAAGTACCAGATTTCAACTTTTTTTAATATAAAAAAAAAATTGTGTTTTTTTTCAGCGGCGACTTCACTTCTCGCGCCAACTGTAAGTAAGTACAGTTTCATGTGTACTGTACTATTATAGTAACCTTATTATAGACTACAACTACATTTTCTGTTGTCTGAACCCATATTCTTCAACTGTGTGTGATGGGTGACTATTTTATTCCTGGCCTGACTGGCAAACCTCTTTTCTTAAAGTGAAAAATTTTTCGTAAAGTGATTCATAAAAATATTCGCATCGTTTCATAGCTTGTAAATTTCGTAGGCAGTGTCTCTCGTGGAGAGGTATAACTGTAGATGGAGAACGCTGGCCAGAAACATCGACCCCACATAAAGGTGGGAGAGGATGCAGACGAAGAGGAGGAGGAAGTAGAGTTAACTTTTAGTGATAAGTCTCCCTTGTACAGATTCATGAGACTTCCTTTCAGGGAAGTTGTAGCCCAGCTTTATTTTCTTGAGTGATAAGAAATATCTTAGCTCAACTATTGAAAAAAGGATGGGTCAAGAATTATATGACTTTGTAGTTTGGGCTCTTAGTTTCAAAGAATTGAGGTTAAAAGAACTGTTAAATTAGGTGAAAAAGCTGTGAAATTGAATATCTAGTAATATCAGTTTGTTAAAAGATATTAAAATTTACTATGCCTCATCATTTAAGGAAGGATGCAACTATGTCCTGACGTCAGTGCAAACAGAGAAGTGAAAGCTCCCACTAATGTATAGGAGACTAGAAGATTTCTAGGCATGTGTGGTTTTTATAGGAAGCTCACTACACTTTGCTAAAATTTCTATCCCCTTGACCAATCTTTTATGAATGAAAGTCAAATCTAGCTTAGCACTGTTGAGAAAGCTTTTGATGACTGCTGTCATGCTTATAAAAGCAGACATGACAAACCACCACAGTTCTCCTTGTACAGACTCAAGAGACTTCCTTTGGGGCAAATTGTAGGACACTTATACTTTCATGAGTAATAGGAAATATCTTAGCTCCAATAATAAAGGTGGATCAAGAATTATATGGAGGATTTTGTAATTTGTCAAGAATTGTATGGAAGATACTGTAATTTGGGCTCTTAGTTTTGAAGAATGATTACAATTATTTTCTGAAAAGGGTGTGAAATGTACTGCACGTACATGGACCTGGTACATCCTGTATCGATGCAGGAGTGACGGTCAGGATAAGCCTATTGGCTACTTTTCAAAGAAACTGGAACCAATGGAGCAAAGATACTATTGAGATGGAAGCCTTGGCTTTTGTGCTAGTCTGTAGGCACTTACATCATTTCCTTTGAGGTACAATGTTCATAACACATCCAGAACAACAGCCTCTTGTATCAGTATTTAAAATAAAGGAGTCACATACGATGAGTAGGCGGATAATTGAAATGCAAGATTATAGTTTCAAGATTATTAATAAACCAGGGAAGCATAATGAAGTTGCTGATCAATTAAGTAGATTAGTTAGGGCAATTAGCCTGATGAATAAAATCTAAGCATTTGCTTACAGCAAAAGCTTTCCAGTAAAAGCAAAAGCACAATTGGCAAAAGGTACAAAATGCTTAGACAAAACACAATTGAATTATATCATAAGAATAATAGTTACCACCATTTACTACCTTTGGCTTAATGGAGTTGTAGCTTTTGCTTAGGGACCCAGCAACGTGCAGTATACGTGCTACAGTATTTCCATTTCCAAAGATCCAGCTTTAATTGTTTTTAGTTAAATCCTAGGCAAGCTTTCTTTTCTCTTTTTTTATTACATATGATAAATGGCATTAATCCTCATGAATAACACTTCTAGAAAAAGCTTTTGCTTTGATTTACCAAGTATTGCTACAGTTCCAAGGAATAAAATAATTAAATGCCTTTGCTAGTAGAAAATGCTTGGAGCAGTTGCTTAAGCACAAGCAAAATGCACAAGTTACCAGCAATTACCTCATTTCATATGGATAAAACATAGCAATTGCATGTGCTTCATAGCAATTGCATAAAAAAGTTGAAGGCAGTTCCCTAGGTGATTGAAACTCCCGTGAACCAGACCAGAGGGAAGGGTTTCTCGAGAAAATTGCTGAAAAGGCCCATATAGGGATAAAATTACCCTATTCTGAAAATGAAACGAGAAAGTATGCTCAAGAGAAATGGTCTGAAAAATATGTTTCCATATGCAATTGGAGTAATTGATTGAACTCATATACGGATTACAAAATTTCGAAATCATGGTGATGAATATATAAATACTTATAGGAGAGTATTTATAAATAATGTCCAATCCACTTTCAATTCTAAAGTGTCCACTAGAATTGATGTTCAGAGACCAGGGAGTGTACTGTACATCAGTAGGATTTTGAAGAGCTCTTACATCCATGGCATAATGAGGAATCTCTGATAATAGTAATAACTTTCTTCTACTTGTGGTAGATTGGTATCCTTTATGAACTTGGTTAACGACTCCAATGAGAAGTGAGGCAATCAAATGGTTGATACAATAAAGGGATTTTGACGAAGGAAAAATCTATTTCTGGGGAGAGACCTGTGGCGCCCGGTGAAAAGTCCTTCTTGTATATCTTTTCTGATAAAAACCTTCCAATTATACCAGAGAAAGATAAAAGCATGGAATGCTGAGGTTACAACCCTCGCGCGAGCACCTTTTGGGTGTCGTGTATAAAGCAAAGGCGCGTGAAATCCACTATTCACAGGTTGTCTTCCATTTAGTTAATTCCTTCGCCAAAGGGATGGGCCGATACAGAGGCCCTAGACACACCCCCATCGCCGCACCACCCACGCCACGACGCGAGCGCCATCTGAACAACATCCTTCTGTATTGGCCATGATGGCTTGGAAAGGAAAGGGTGGGATCGTGTAAAATAAGGGGAAGGGTTTCACCGGGCGCCACAGGTCTCTCCCCAGAAATAGATTTTTCCTTCGTCAAAATCCCTTTTCTGGGTCGAACCTGTGGCGCCCGGTGAAAATGTACCAGAGAATGCCTTCCAAGCCCAACAATAACTACTAATTTAATAAGGGGAGAGAAACAACACCATGTAAAGAAAATCATATATAATTAAGGTAAGTAGGCATAAAATATAAACTAGCCACAGGGCATAGTGAGAGTAAGGATAAACAAACATGATAACAAGGGAACCTCTGAGTATCAGAGGAAAACATGCAACAAAACTGACATGGCTAAGAATATCCCAACTTTATAACAACGGAAAACAATAATAGTTACAATCATATTAACCTAATATGTAATACACTTAGGGCTAACGAACCACCAAGGAAGCGGCGTCGTGGTGCGAGTGGCGGGTAGGAGGGAGAAGAGAAGAGATGGATGAAAGGAAGAACAAAAGATCACTGGGGAGAGATAAGGCTCCCAGCTGCAACCGTTGGGTATTTAAGAGCCTGTAAGTTCTTTAGATAGTGGCGTTTGAAGACCATAGGAGATTTCCAACCCGTGTACTTCTTAAGGTTATCAAAGTCCATATTCTGGAAATAGTTGATGGAGGTAGCTATCGATCGGATATCATGAGCATGGGGAAATGATCCCGGATTGGCTTGTTTAATGAAGTATAGGATCTGTTGCCTAATGCCACGTATGGAAATGGTACCTCCTTGTTCTCTGATAAACAAGGGGCCAGACGATCGGGTAGCAGTCCTGGCTAAAAAGGCCCTGAGAGTGGTGACCGGACATAGAGAAGTATCTTGGAGAAGAGGAATAATCTTCCAAGGGGACCACCTATTTTGGGGGTCCTCGTTCTTAGCTAGGAACGCCCTGTCTGGTGAAAGAAGTACCTCACCTGAAGGGAGGAAATCCATGTTCTCTGAGTTTCGTGAGAGAGCTGCTAGTTCTGAGATTCTGGAACCCGAGGCCAAAGCTGTTAGAAATAAAGTCTTCCTAAGAAGAGTGATATAAGAGCAGGATTCGTTGTCCGTGTCGGAGGCCAGTTTGAGGACATCATTTAGAGACCAAGAGACCTTTTGAGGACGGACCGAAGGTCGAAGCCTAGCACATGCTTTTGGAATAGATGAGAAATAAGACTCCGCCAGGTTAATGTTAAACCCAACCAGGAAGACTTTCCTCAGAGCTGACTTAATGGTGGTTATAGTGCTAGCTGCTAGGCCTTTGTCAAAAATGGACCTAAAGAAGGAGATGGCTAAATTAGGAGTCATAACCGAATGGTCTGAAGTCCTTAAGAAATCCGCTAGTTTCTTAACCGCCGAATCATATTGGCGAATCGTTGAGTCCCTTTTGTCTGATTCTATAAAGAGGACATTATCTGGGTCGATGTTTGCGTCCCTACGTGCCGCAAACTTCATGAAATCCACAAAGTTAGGGTTTTGGCTATCCTTGAGGAATCTGACACAGTCCGTGTTTGGACCACCTGGGTCAGTTTGGGGAATGGGATCCGGAAGGGACGGAGTTTCAACTCGAGGAGGAGAGGACACCAACTGCTCTTTGGCCAGTGAGGTGCCACTAAAGCTACTGCCCCGTTGAAGGAGCGGAGTTTGTGCAAGACTTTCAGTAGAAGATTCACTGGAGGGAATAAGAAGATCTTCTGCCAATGGTTCCAATCCAGGGTTAATGCGTCCATGGCATAAGCCTGAGGGTCCAGGTTCGGTGTCACATAACATGGGAGCTTGTGATTGAGTCGGGTCGCGAATAGACCTACCTGGAGACCTGGAACCAGCCTGAGTATCCACCGGAAGGAGTGCATGTCCAGGGACCACTCCGATTCCAGTGGGCTCGTCCTGGATAATGCGTCTGCTATCACATTCTGGACTCCTGCTAGGTGAGTTGCTGACAGGAACCAGTCTTTGTCGGCTGCCAAGGTGAAGATAGTGACCAGGATCTGATTCAGGTTGGGTGATTTGGACCCCCCCCCTGTTGAGGCAGTGGACTACGGCCGTGCTGTCTGAGACTACTCTGATGTGGGTCGACCTCGGAGGGGAGATTCTCTTCAGGGTCAAGAACACCGCCATGGCTTCGAGAACATTGATATGGAACTGTCTCATGGCGGGTGACCAAGAGCCCTGAAACATCTGATGTTGGGAGTAACCCCCCCAACCACTCAGAGACGCGTCGGTATGAATTGTCACTTGTGGAGAGGGGAACTGTAGAGGAACCGACTTGGAGAGGTTCCTCCGATCGGACCATGGTTGTAGTCTCATTTTCAAGACAGAGGGGATCTTCGAGGTCTTGTCTCTTAAAGGTATTGTCGCCCTCTTTCTCCAAACTCGATTGATGTCTTTGAGTTTGGCTTTTAATAGGAGATCGGTCAGTGAGGCAAACTGGAGTAGGCCGAGGACTCGTTCTAAAGCTCTTCTGGACACCTGTTTGTGTTTGAGAAAGTTCCTGACCTTGGAAGCTATCTCCCTCACCTTCTTGGGAGGAAGGGAGAGCTTGTGCTTTGAGAGGTCCCAACGGATGCCTAACCATTCGAAGAGGCTTGATGGTTGTAGGCGGGACTTCCGGAGGTTGACTTGGAAGCCCAGTTTGGCGAGAAAATGGAGTACCTTCGACGTAGCTCTTTTGCATTCCTGGTGCGACTGGGCCCAAATGAGCCAATCGTCCAGATAGGCGACGATTTGTATCCCTTGGTGTCTGAGTTGCTCGAGCACCGTCTCCCCCAGTTTCGTGAATACCCTGGGGGCAATGCTGAGACCGAAGGGCATGACTTTGAATGCGAAGGCTCTCTTGCCGAGACGGAAGCCTAGGTAAGGAGAGAAGTTTCGAGCTACTGGGACATGATAATAGGCGTCGGTAAGATCGATAGAGGTGGTGACGGCCCCACGGGGAAGTAAGGTCCGTACCTGAGAGATAGTCAGCATACGGAACTTGTCGCAAAGGATGTAAGAGTTGAGCTTCGACAAGTCCAGAACTACCCTCAACGCCGACAAGTCTTTCTTCGGGACTGTAAACAGGCGGCCTTGGAATTTCAGGGATCGAACCCGCTTGATTGCTCTCTTCTTGAGTAACTCCGCAGTGTACTCTTCCAGGATGGGAGTGGGTCTCTGGAAGAAGGTCACCGGTGGAGGAGGGGATCCCTGTGACCATTTCCAACCCAAGCCCCTTGATATTATGCTGTGAGCCCATGGACTGAAGGTCCAATGATCCCGGAAGTGATAAAGTCTCTCTCCTACCGGCATCACATCATTGGGAGGGAGTGAACTTAAGGCCCCTCCCTCCACGGGAACCCCTTGCTCTGGGCCCGCCGCGTTGGCGGAACTGTCCTCTACCTCTGGAACTCCCTCTTTGGTATCCACGAAAGGAACCGGAGGGTTCGTAGGCAGGGTTGTATGCAGGTGAGGGCATCCAAGAGGGGTTGGGCTGTGTACCAGGGGGAGCAGCGAGGTAGACTACCTGCTGAGGAGGCGCCTGTTGTCGAGAAGTCGAGGCCGCGGAAGGCTGTGGGGACGAGGTACCCCGGGCCGCTTTGTAAGGACTAAACCTCAGCTTCTTCTTGAAGAACGTGTGTCTCTGGGGTTCGAACTTCTTTTTGGCTGAGAGACCCCACCTTACCTGCAAATTCTGGTTTGCCCTCGCTGCGTCCTGAAGAACCTTATCCACCTCGGTCTGAGGGAAGAGGGTCTTACCCCAGCAGGAGGAAGCTATCAGTCTGTTCGGCTCATGCCTGATGGTGGCCTCCGACAGAACGAACTTCCTGCAACTAACCCGAGCTGACCAGAAGTCATGGAGATCTATTTGGTTGGATAGCAGCTGGTTCTTTGTGGCGACTCTGAACAGCGTTTCCTCTGGGTAAAGAGATGCAAGGGACTCCATGGAGGTGATGGATTGGAGGGACCTAGCAAGTCTAGTACGGGTCTCGAACTCAGTTTTGAGAAGACTCTCTATTAATCTGGGAAGCTTCTCAGAGAAAAGAGTAGAGGCACAGTCCGGGTCTAGTTTCCCCACCGTGAAGGTAGAGGCCGCAGCATCCCAGGCTGCCGAGGAACCCGGAATAAGCAAAGAGGTGGGGTCCGTCTCCTTGAGAGCCGGCATGGAAGAGCCTTCTTTGATGGCCTGTATAGTCAGCTCTGTGACTTTGTCTATGAGCGGCAAAGAGATGGAGGCCGCTGTCGTAAAAATAGTGTAGGAACCTTTGTGAGGGGTGAGCTTGGAGTTAATACACCCCCACTCTGATAGTGTTCTGGCCCAGATAGCCTGGGCCTGCTCTTTTGGAAATATGACCGTTTCCTTCGGTACCTTGTCCATACGGACCAATGCATGTTCCTTTAACCGAACAAAACCATTGAACGGGAATGCTAGGCCCGGGGGATAGAACTCCAGGTCCTCTAGAGGGCGGGTGCCCATGCCCTCCAGAGTTAGGGAGCCATCTACGAATGGAGCATGCAAAGCAAACCGCCAAGGATTGTTTTTATCGAAGGGCGGCAGCTTCGATGCGTCTGGGGCAGAAGGGGGAGGGAACTGAGTTCCGGCGCGGATCAGAGTAGCCATCATATCCTTAATCTCTGTTATTGCACCAGAGTGATGTTGAACTTGATCCCTGACCAATCCTTTGATCAGTTGGATGGGGAGGAGATCAGCCCAGGGTACCTGAAAGTCACCCGTTGGTTTTTTCTTGGATTTGGTAGACTTAGACTTCTTAGGAGTAGTGGTTTTACGAGGAGCAATATGAATATCAGGAGCTGTCGAGGGTCCGGGGACCGGTGACGTTGATACTGGCAAAGCTGAAGTCTTATAAGTTCGAAGTGGCTTCACCTTGGGTCGTACGGAGGCAGAGGGATCCCAAGGAGAAGCCTTAGAGTTATCAAAACCTAGAAAGGAAGAGGTAGAAGAGGGAGTAGGAGAGAAAAGGGTTTCCACCAACTCGGCACCACTTACCTGCTCGTCCCTGGGTTCTACGTCTATATCCACGGAAATGGTAGCCCTGACTTCTTCAATTAAAGAGGCAGCAAGGTCAGGAGAGACTGCAGCAGTAGTCGAGCCTGGGAAGAGACGGGAGGCCATATCCCCATCGAGGAGATATGGTGCGCCAGACGGGGCATTCCTGCCAAAGCCCGACACCCACGGACGAAGAGTAGCCCTTGCTGACCGAAGAGAGACATCATCGGCCTGTAAGATTTGCAGTGATTAGTGATGGAGGAGGGGGTTTGCCCTCCCAAATATACTGTGTATATCATATTCATGTCTATATTAGTGTCTGCCAACGAGAAATAAGGAACAAAGGGAAAACCCACTTACATCATCATTCAGCAGAACTGACGACAACTCGTAACAGAACGAGCACAAATCCGGGAACCACACTGGGTATTGGGCCTGTCCCGGTTCCTGGATAAAGGGAATGGAGCAGTGAGCATGAGACCGGCAGAGGTCATGCCCAACGGGGTCGCTGAACGAGGCAGAGCATCCTTCAGCAGTACAACGGGCCTTCTGTAAAAGAAAGGAGACATGAGTCTGGTGTTGCTTGAAACTCTGATAAGGGATAAAAAACCTATTATTTTAGAGTTCTGGCACTCACTGAATTACCTAAGCACCCATATTGCATTGACCAAACAACTGACTATTAACTTTAAGTTGATACCGCCCCATACCATTGTTGGCACTTTAATATTCAATTGTCTGTATATTTGTAATGCATCCAATGTCTGTTAATGACATAAGGATAATAAGCTTAAAGCAATCCGCCGACCTCCAAGGGTCGGGGAAGCAGTGACATGCCCTTAAAATAAATATAAACACCAGCCTTAGCTAAAGGCAAGGCAAATATAAGTGTGAAGTGTATGGGCGACCTCCGGTGAAGCCGGAGCTCCGGTGAGGCCGGATCGTAATGAAATGTCCTGAATAAAGGAGCCTTAGCTAATTAGCCAAGGCAACTTTAAGTGTGAAGTGTTTGGGTGACCTCCGGTGACGCCGGAGGATAATGAGATGCCCTGAATAATTCAATTGTGGCTAATAATTCAATTGTGAAAGATAAAAAGCTAAGCCGCAGCTAAAGACTAAAGCTTAGATTATAGTAAAGCGTATTTACGATCTCCGGTGAGGCCGGAGGGAGAAGAAAGGTCCTGAATAATTATTGTGAATAACAAACACAGTTGTAATAACAAAGGCTATTGTGGATATGGCCGTGGCCTGAGACCGAAGTAAGGGCCACCGGAGGGTCGTATCTAAACAATATGAAGCCCGTCCCATGTAGTAAACAATATAAATATAACAATAGAACGAAAGTTATTGAGAATCCCTCATGGCGGAGTATAACTCAAGGCGGAGTGGAAAACGTTCATAACTACTCCCGAGCCGTAACGGGGAGAGGACGAAACACGGACCAAAATAACGCTAACAATTGAAAAGTCACGAAAAATAAATAACTCGTAAGTTATCATCCACCCAGAGGGGGAGAGGTGAGGGAGGGAGAACCCGCTGAACGCACAAAACGGAAAACGGGAAATCCGCTCCCCCACCGGAGCTAAGAAAGAAAACGAGAGAAAGGGGTAACTCGTGACTGCGAACAGAAAACGGGGACCCCAAGCTCTCGCTCTCTTAAACACAAAAACAGGACTAAAAAACACACGACACTATTATAAACGTATAAAATAAACCTGTACATCCATAAAACACTACGATCGAAGAATAGCAACTGCTAAAACTTAAAATAAATAGCACAGTCGAGTGACGAACGCCTCGGAGGGGCGGGCACTAAACAAATACAAAGCTAAATCGCTATCTCGTTCGTAGGCTGGACTTACTAGCAAAAAGTACCATGAGTATAAATACACAAAAAAAAAAATAAAAATAAAAATAATAACGGTTCTAAAGGCATAAGGCCAGGGACTTAACCAAGAACCTAAGTGACAGAGTACTAAACGGGCAGACAAAGATGAATTCCCAAACAGTGAACAAACAATGGCCGCCATGAAAGGCCAGACGGGAATAATAAAACAGACTATACTGGATATAAAACAAAAGCCCGGTACAATAAAATACTGTCAAAACAAACTATGGTACTTAACATTGGAATGTGTGAAGATGGAGCTTCGGACATGACAAAATAAATCCACGATTGATAAAAAAGACCGAGAGCACAACAAAACGATTCAACACTTTGTATTCCAAAAAGAAGGATACTGTTCAGATGGCGCTCACGTCGTGGCGTGGGTGGTGCGGCGATGGGGGTGTGTCTAGGGCCTCTGTATCGGCCCATCCCTTTGGCGAAGGAATTAACTAAATGGAAGACAACCTGTGAATAGTGGATTTCACGCGCCTTTGCTTTATACACGACACCCAAAAGGTGCTCGCGCGAGGGTTGTAACCTCAGCATTCCATGCTTTTATCTTTCTCTGGTATAATTGGAAGGTTTTTATCAGAAAAGATATACAAGAAGGACTTTTCACCGGGCACCACAGGTTCGACCCAGAAAAATATTTTGTTGAGAGAGCGTGATTAGTGAAAGGTGTCCTGGGTAGCTAGAATTTCAATTTTACAATTTGAAATACTGTATATTGCAATATTTCGAAGAATAATACTTGCATATGTAATTTTCCACAACATAGCTTTGGGGGGATAAAGTGTATTTGAAGAGGAAATAAATAATCATGATGAGCAAGACTTGTGCATATGCAGCAGGTTAGATGTTACAGACGATTAGGGGAGATGAAAAGAAAAGAAATCACAGAAATGTTTAAAGAAATTCTTTTCTTTAGTTGAACTTTAAATACTGAGAAACATTTTCTTTGACAAATTTCATTCAATTATCAAAAAGCACTTGTAAAACTAATTAGTACATGTTGCGGTGAAGATTAATTCACAGGCTGAAATATGTTTTGTCTGTTTCCATATCAGTAATACTCGATTCTTTGCTCGCAGTCAAAATTTCTAGTTGCTGTTATCAAGTTTCAGTTGTTCAAAGAGGCCCATCCGCTACAATTGATTAGTGGTCAAATAAATGGTTTCCTCAGTTTCTGGAAATTTGGAGAAGGGATCCCCATCATTATTAATATTTTAGTTGAAGACCCTCTTTTAAAGCAAGTTTGATTGAAAACTATGGCTGTCTCAGTATCATTAATTTTGCAGTTTATTTTCTCAATTGCTCAAATATTTTTCTTTTCTGTAGTAGTGTCCTGCAGTAAGCAAGTCGACACCAAGACGTTCAATTCGAGCAATTAATGCTAAGATGAAAATTTAAGAAAAGAAAATAAGTTATCAGCAATGCATTTCAGGAGGATCATCTCCCTTCCTAAGGCTGTAGTGGAATGAGGAAACTATGCTGGCACATCCTTTCAATTGGCAATGCTGTGCTGGCTCGCAAGTAGGAGTGACAAATTTACATTGGCCCTCCGAGTCCATGGGCGGAGCAAGTAATGACGTACGTGGGGCGGTGAATTCTCATTGGTTGAGATGCTCTCCAGGAGGGAATGGTTCTCAGCCAAGGTGTCTCCGGGCTCATCCATAGGTGGAGAGCCACCATCCTGTTCTGCATCAGCTAGGCTCTGATTGGCAGAAGCGCTCGCTGGGCTCTGATTGGCAGAAGCACTGGCTGGGCTGGAATCGGTGCTAGGCGAGCTGCTTGCCCACTGATTAGAATGGTCTATGTTCGGGATGGCTTGTTCAGCATTTCTTCTGGAGATATGGTTCCTGACGGACAAGGAGCAAAAACAATTCTTGGGTCATATTAAGGGATAGTTTTTATCACTGTATTAGGAGAGCTTCAAGAATCCTAAATCTTCTACTGCCAAGAGCACGGCCGATGATCTTAGTACTCTTGACAATCTCCTCTCGTTTGATGTGGTCTTTATGCGCTTGAAGGGTATGAGCTGTTATAGTCCCTTGGTGGACATAGCAGCACAATCTGTTAGACAGTTGC
The DNA here is from genome assembly GCF_036898095.1 of Palaemon carinicauda. Lineage (NCBI taxonomy): Eukaryota > Metazoa > Arthropoda > Malacostraca > Decapoda > Palaemonidae > Palaemon > Palaemon carinicauda. The sequence continues at coordinate 17,329,511 of NC_090754.1, forward strand.
CTAGTGGTCATTCCTATGTAGTATCTAGAGCATCCTGAAACCGGCCTGAAACCGGGCATAGGTAGGAATGAACTACATTCGACTGCCTCAAGAGGTCCCGAGTCGGAGCTAGGTTGTTCCTCATAATGCGGAACCTCGTCTTGGCAGTCTGGTAGTAGACTGAGAACTTGATCTTGGTGTTCACTCTACAGGGGAGACGTGATGGCTGACAATTTTTCTCACTGCTTTTTGGTTCTTTTGGTACTCTCTATACATGTACTACTTGTAGTATAAGTTGATGGTGGTAGTGTAGTCGTCGATTCGCTGGTGACCCTGGAACCAAGTGTCCAGTGCCCGATTGATCTTGCAGTTTACCTGCTTATTAAAATAAGCATTATTCACAAGTACCTTGGTGATGCAATAAAGTTCTTCATGCGTGTCATCCCATGAGAAGCAATGGGTGAGGGGACCTGCTGACGTAAGCCTTGATTGTAGAAGCCTTATACCTAGCAGGACATTTAATCTCCCAATTGAGGCACAATTCAAGTTTGGTGGGCTTTGTGTAGACGTGTGCTGTAACCTGAAGAATTCTGGGATGTGGACATCCAAAAAGGGCAGTCGACCATCGTTGCTGTGCTTCACACTGAATCTGAGGAAACTGCACTGTTCAAACACCCCGCGACAAGTCTTAAAATCCTGAGTGGAGAGAGCAATGATTGTGCCGTCGATGTACCTCACGTAAGCATTGGATTGATGTATGCATGAGAAGACCCTTTCTTTGACAACTTCCATGTAGATATTGATGAAGAACACACCATGGGGGAGCACCATTCCCTCACCATCCTTCTTTATGTACTTGTAGCCCATGTGGGTGGTGAAAGGGCCTTCCTGGTACATATTTCAAGGCGGGTGCAAAAGGTCTCCTCGTAGATGTTCAGAGTGAGTGTAGAACGGTACCAGTAGACATTCCAAAACCAGGTCAATCGGCTCTCCAACAGGATCATTGTTAAAAAGGGATTCTACATCCAGAGAAGCAAAGGTGCTATTGCTGGGAAAACTATTCCGAATACACAAAATTCAGCAGGCCAAGGAGACACTGTACCTGTTAGGAACATAAGGACTAAGGATACTGTTCACTTTCTTCCCCAGGTAGGTATTAAGTGGGCATTGGGCACTGGCTAATGATAGGCCTGAATGGGTTGCCACTCTTATTGTTCTTGACATAGCCATACTGTACAAATAACCAGGGCCAATATCAAGACCCATATAGGGGCAACCCATACAGTCCTATCATTAGCCAGTGGCCCAACACCCACTTACCAGAGGAGGGCATCCGCACCCTACTTGAAATATGTACAGTACTAGGAAGACCCCTTTCACCCCCCAGAGGGACCACACATACAGAAGGATGACGAGGTGTGTTCTTTGGCAATTTCTACAAGGAAGTTGTCGAAGAGAAGGTTTTCTCATGCATACATGACCTGATGTGTATGGGGAGGTACATCGACGTCATCAGGTCTCCCTCCACCCAAGATATTGAGACTTCCGTATGACGTTTGAACAGTGCAGTTCCCTCAGGTTCACTGTGGAGCACAGCAACGAATGTCAACTGCCCTTTTTGCATGTCTCCATCTCCCAGAGTTCTTCAGGTTACAGCACTGTGTCTACACCAAGACCACCAACCTTGGATTGTGCCTCAACTGGGAAAGTGAATCTCCTGCCAGGTATAAGGCCTCTACAATCAACGCCTACGTCCGCAGGGCCCTAACCCATTGCTCCTCCTGGCCCAACACGCATGTTATTTTAGTAGGCAAGTAAACCACAAGGTCAAGCTAGCATTTGACACTTTGTACCAGGGTGACCAGCAAACCAATGAAACCACCACCATTAAATTTTAATGCAATGGGTATATACATAGAGCGCCAAAAAAACCAAAAAGCAGTGAGGGACATCGTCAGCAACTACGTCTCCCCTGTAGATATGAACACAAGGATTAGTTCAGTCTATTACCAGACAGCCAAGACAAGGTCCCTCCTTATCATTTCCAGCATATTCACAACAGAACAAATAGATGTCTCCATACAGTATAATTTTCTGTAAGGGCTGGTTGCCTGGCAATGTTTCTCTTTCTTCCAGGTGACCAATTAGTTGTTCAAGAATTAACTATTTTTGCACTTAAATGAAGGATGGATTCGAAATAGGTCTACAAGAGATTAATTCCTGATAATCTAGAGCACTTTTCAAAGCCAATGTCATTATAGCCATTCACTGATTTGGGAAACTTACACTCATCGATGTTTGTATTGGCTATGCTTGTAATTATATCAGCTTAACTAGAAATGGGTCTACCTCCATTTACTTCAAATATTGATAATTCTGGTGACATTTTTGTGATTTATATTAAATCTCATTAATTTTATCCAAGTATCTGGAGTAGCATTAATCCGATGTTGAATATTTGTAAATGACCTAGTCATGTTTTCTATTTTGTTTTTTAAGAACACAAGAAAATTATTTTTTAGTTCCTGGTCACTACCCCTCTGGTAGCCTTTTCTCATTTACATTTGCCATTACACCATTTAGGAGACGATAAAACTTATTTATGTCTGTTTCTGTCTCCAGGGGCTTTCTCTTTTAAAGTATTCACTTTTTATCCTTCTTAGTAGGTAAATACATTGGCACTTCTGTATTCTACTATGTACTTTGTTTTCAACTGATTCCACTTTCTTTAATTGTTTCCCTTTTTCTCGTAATTCTCCCCTTCAAACTAACGAGATCAATCTTTAACAATTACTGTACAGCCTAATCCCTCAGTGGACACATGATGATATATTCTGTTTTACTCAGCCTATTATATATGGTCATAAGGCAGTCAATACACATAGCGCCCAACAAATGCTGGTTATCATAATCACAAGGAATACTGATAGCATCATCTATTTTCTTTGAAACTTCATATACAATTCTGGATGCCAGAAAACTCAGTCAATCAATAACTACAAAAGGAAACATGTTTGATTCAAGACTAAAATTTATTTTCTTCACTGCGTGTTTCTGTATTATCATTATTATCATCATCAATTGCTAAGCTACAAACAAAGTTGGAAAAGCAGAATGCTATAAGCCCAGGGGCTCCAACAGGGAAAATAGCCCAGTGAGGAAAGGAAACAAGGAAAAATAAAATATTCAAAGAACAGCAACACCAAAATAAATATTTCCTATATAAACTATAAAACAATCTAACAAAAAAAGAGTAAGAGAAATTAGATAAAATATTGTGCCCGAGTGTACCCTCAAGCAAGAGAACTCTAATCTAAGACTGTGGAAGACCATGGTAGAGGCTATGGCACTACCATATGTTAACAAGAGTCTCTCCTACCTTTACAAAGAGGAAAGTAGTCACTGAACAATTAGTGCAGTAGTTAATCCCTTGGGTGAAAAAGAACTGTTAGGTAATCTCAGTGTTGTCAGGTGTATGAGGCAGAGGAGAATATGTAAAGAATATTCCAGACTATTCGGTATATGTGTAGGCAAAGGGAAAGTGAACCATAACCTGAGCTAAGGATCCAATGTAGTACTGTCTAGCCAGTCAAAAGACCCAATGATGGTAGTATTTCACCAAGTGGCTGGTGCCCTGGCCAACCTACTTCCTGTAGAGGTAGTCTAAACGTAATAAATTTATGAACTGGAGAGAGTGCACTTCTCTTCTACATTTATATCAGATACAATGTTATTCATTCCATCACATGGTCAGTATTTTCTGCTAGTCTTGATTGCAAATCATAAGCTTTGCAATTTCTTAAATACTCTGTGTAGTCATTGCACTAAAGGTGTGCTGAACACTCGCCAATGATTTGGTTGAATTTTTATCCTTTCCTCAAACTATGTAAGGATTATGCTTATGTTTGTCTTTCTTAGAATGCCATCAGGATGTGAAAGGAAGAATGGTACTTTTGTAAGATTGTAACCGAGGACATCTTTAAGACCACGTCTCAATCTTGCCTGCAATCTCTACCAACAGTTAGCACCTTTCTATTAGTTATTTATACCATTTTCTTCTTAGATAGAAGGGAAAATGTTTTGATCTTTGAGTTTGGTAGAGCATATAAGAATTTACTTTATCAATATTCAGTCTGTTCAACATTCCATCACCTAAGTAGTACCAGTTGGAAATTCAGTTGGCGTGCAGCAGTATCTGATGGCATCAGAACTCTCTTGCTAATGCCTACGATGCCAACACTTCATCTTGCTGTCGAGATTGATAGATTGTTTTAGCATGGCGCCTGTCCATACTCGAGCAAATGGTTTGGTCGGTAGGCTTATGTCAAGTTTCCAGACATTAAAGTTTCCAGACATTAACTCATGGATGTGTCTTTGCTATCTGTTTCTTTTCTGCTAAGTAAACTGGAAGCCCCACCTGGAGTACTGAGATGCTCTATTGCAAAGTAAGGGGTCATTCAAATTATGGTTTAATTAAGAAGCTAGTCTCCTATCCTTTCTGTCTGGATGAACTCCAGTAGAAATTGTACCATAGCCAGACAGTCATCACAGTAGTTGAATAGTCAAGACTTGCATTGAGCAAATTGAAATTTGGTGAGCTCTGATTGGAGTGTTACAAGAGCATCACACATTTCAATAATGTCATCCGGGACATCTCTTCAATTTTCCAGAGCTATTTGGCAGTTAATTGCTTTCTCTATGACTGCCTGTTGATTCACATGAGTTCTGTTCTATTTGGAAAGCCATTCCACAAAGAAATGCCTGCCACTAGCCAAAACATGATTGCACAATTAGGCCTAGTTTGTGGCCCTTACTCTACGGTTGTAAGATAACCCCTTCAGAATGGCTGTGGTTATAGAAACATAAATGCCATCAAAATCCTCGATCCTGAATATTGCATACGGCTTCCACAACAGCATCAATGATTGAAGTTGCTTGCAGTGTGAAAACCTCCGATCTTTAAGACAGTATCTTAAAATACTTTTCATTCACCTCTGTATCTTTTGCCTTCACAGAGATTGCAAAATCCAATGTGATATCACTATCCTTCTGACCAAGGCTTGCCATCACAAACTGCCCATATTTTATGAGTATAGACAGTGATTATAAATCAAATAATAATACCCTTTAAATGGGACTGTCTATAGTAATACCACTATTTAAAATCACAGACTATAAGGATGTTCCAAAGGGTCTATCCTATAAACCAGGATGTTCCAAAGGGTCTATCCTATAAACCATCAAATTAAACCTTTTTCTGGGCTCGAACCTGTGCCGCCCAGTGAATAAGCTCCATTTAGCACTTATTCTTAGGTAATTTACTGCTAAATATACCAGAGAAAAAATGTAAAGGAGTGCTAGGTTAACTAGCTCGCTCACCTATTGGTGTCGGTATAAAATTGGGCGTATAATCCAGAGGTCCCGCACTATTTAGATTCATCCACGACAGAAACCCCAATAGAGGAGAGCCGTTCAGCCTCACTCGGTACTACTAACAATGCATCCGCTCAGAACTCAACTCCTTTTAGCACGTCTTGTGTGTAACCCGCTTTTTTGTTGTGCTCTCGTTTTTTCGCTTATTTTCTTTGGATTATGGCTTCTTCGTCGGTTTCCCTGGAGACACCGTCTAAGTTAAGTACCAAGCTGTGTTTTGCTGTGTTTTGAGCATCCTAGATCGTCTAATATTTGAATTATAGGAGTTTATTCTCTTCGTTCATACCGATCTTGCTTGATTCCATTTACAGTTGGTACTCCTGTTTTGAGAGCTTTTAGTTTCACTCGCGGTGTTACTATATGTATTATTTTTATTATTAAATTTTATTTGTTATTATGGATATTCATTATTTAGCGTTTAGAACCCTCGTGGTTCAATTTTTGGGCCGATATCATTTACGTATCGTTATGGCTGCCGACCTTCGTGCTAGGCGGCAATGTTATTTTTAAGCCATCAGGTGTGTCTTTTGTGATTTAATTATTATGTTGCATGCCTTGCCCAAAAATTTTTATGTGTTTATTTTATATTATCAACGCTATTACTATTATAATGAATATTGTGCTATTACTCCGTTTGATCTGTCTGGTTGGGGATCGTCAGTTGGTAGCCCTGCTGCTCCGTATCACGTGATCCTCCCCCATGCTCCCCCTCTCGCTAGGTGGGCGGCTAGGCTTCTCTCCCCCTCTCCCCTAGGGGACCGTTGCCTTCCCTCCTTGTAGAGGGGGTAGTTCAGTGTTTATGGACTTTATCCTCCGGGTGTCCCGGCGGGTTCGGCTCTGTCTAGTCTGGTTGGCCACCGGTCAACAGGGTTGGATCCCGGTGCACCCTATTTTATATTCACTTATCACACTGGTTTATGTTATATGAAACCCTCTGGGTTCGGTTGGCGGTTCTTATCTACAGTTCCGCCCCCCTATTTAATTTATAACAGTTCCTATGATGATTATATGACAGATCACTACCCCGGAGTTCCTATACGAATTGGTTTTGGATACTTTTATTTCCCGGCCCGGGGCTTAGCCTCGCCCCGGGAAATCAGACACCCTGTGTCTTAATTTTTTGTTGTTGCATCCTTTTTTATACTCCCGGCTCGACCGGAATGGATGGCTATACTTTAGTCTTAAGCTAGACTTATGTTTAGGCCGGGTCCTCCGGACCCGCCCCTACTTAAGAATATTACAGTTAAGCCCTAATCTTGTGTTAGGCTTATGTTAGGCCCGGGTCCTCCGGACCCGCCCCTACTTAAGAGAATTACAGTTTCTCATATACTATTCTTTTTATAGATGGTGCATTGTCAGACGACAGCCTGTGCAGCTGTTCTACATCAGCCCTGCGGCCATACCGTCTGTCGGTCTCACGCCCTCTGCGGTGTGCAGCTGGAGGATGTCGTGGTATGGCACCCGGATAACTGTGTGGTCTGTTTTGACCTCGTTACCACCCTTGGATCTGACTCTGTGAGTCCCGTTGGCTATGTTGCCTTCTTATTTATCTTACCTTTTTTGGCATACATACACTATTTTAGTAAGATATCTATGGTCTTGAAGGACCACTGGGAGTCTGCCTTTTTATAATTCCCACTATTATTTCAGGCATCCCCGGAGCAAAAGTCTGCGGCTCGGGCCACACTGAAAGTGTGGGTTGGTGGTTTTGCCCGGAACGTGAAGTCCAAGCGGCCCTACGTCCTCTCCTAGGACTACTGTTCCTTGATTTACCCCAACGCCAAGTCTTCAGCCGCTGTGGCTAGGCATGCTGCAGCTCCCATCATTGCCACATTGATGCCACCATAGCGGGGTTTATTGATCCAGAGCAGGATCCGTCGGACGCCCCCGGAGATCTAGAAGACAATGTTGCCTCCATGAACCTTGACGTGGAACCCATGTTATTGGATGATCCAGATACAGGTAGGGTGGTAAGTGAGGCAGGTGTTTCTGGCGCTGAGATTCCTATCCTCAGCCCCTCTCTTTCTTCTTCTTCTGATCGCTCTTCCTTTCATGGTTTTTCTGGGGACCGTGATTCGTCCCAACGATCACACCCGGTTCCCCCCAAGAATAAGTCTAGAACCTTACCTAAAGTTCATAAGCCTCATAAGGCTTCTCATGGTTCTAAACAGAATACAAACCTGTCATCTAAGGCTTCTGGCTCCTCCTCTAAGTCTCGCGACCCGGGAGTTCATTCCGCCACACCTGCTGCTAGCCCGGGCCTTTCCGAATCAGCCATGCTTCGCATCGTGTCGGAGATGCAGGCTAAGTTGGTATCAGAGATACAGTCTAAGATGGACACGATGTTCTCTAACATCGGTCAGAGACTTGGGGCATTAGAGCAAGGTGCTCCGGAGCGGGTCCAAAGCTCTCTCATCCCGGATGCCTCTAAGCTCCCGCCGTTTGCCAAAAACAACCCTTGGCGTATGGCTCTTCATTCCCCGTTCTCAGACGGAATGTTAACTTTGGAGGGTCTTGGCACTCGTCCCCTAGAGGACTTTGAATTCTTTCCTCCTGGTCTGGCATTTCCATTTCATGGTTATGCCAGGCTTACCGAGGAAGCTTTGGTTCGGTTAGACAAGGTCCCCAAGGAGACAGTCATCTTCCCAAAAGAGCAGGCCCAATCTGTGTGGGCCAGATTCCGGAATGACATCGGCTGCACCAACACTATGTTGACGCCTTATAAGAGCTCCTTTACAATGTTCCTAATGGACAAAAACACCGTGACTCCATGTGTCAATAAGGTAGCAGAGCTTGCCTTCCAATATGCTCTGGAGGAGAAGCCCTTGCCTCCCATCCGAGAGGTGGATTCAATCTCCCTCCTTCTTCCTTCAGGCATTGAGTGTTGGGACAACGTCCATACCACATTTACCTCTGGAAAGCTAGCAGCAGACTGTGCTTCGGTAATGTTTAGTGAGCGGCTTCCCCGTCTCCCGGAATCCCTCATTAAACAGGAGTATGATTCCCGCCTACGCGTTGGCCGTACTCTGAACCTGGCCACTTCCACGGAGTCGATAGCCTTGACTTACGATACTGAGGGTATTTTTAAATCTCTCAACAAGGCTACGTTGCAGTCATTATACTATGACCTGTATGACTTCGCTACTGCTAAACGCAAGTGTCGCAAACATGTCCTGGCAGAGGCGACTATTAGGCATGAACCTAATAAGCTGATCCGGTCCTCCTGTTGGGGTTCAAACCTCTTCCCTGAGGACCTTGTAGAGGAAGTCTTGGCGGAGGCCACTCGAGTCAACCAGAGCCTTAAAGCCCGTTGGGGTTTGACTCCTAAACGTAAATCTGACCCTGCAAATTACCAAGCCCGGGGTAGGAAGAAGCTCCGTCCATATACTTCCACCCAGTTCAGGCAACAGCAGAGTGGTTCGCCCATTTTCCGGCTGCCTCTTCCCCCATCTCCTGTTGCCCCGGCACAGCCTTCCACCTCTCAGGCTCCTTCGGACGACTATGTCACCGTTCTGCTTCCTAAGAGCCAGCTTTCTGGTGCCTCCGCCACTTCTCCTGCCTTTAACCAGTCGTATGAGGCTCATAGCTCTTCCCAGAGTTATGGTAGAGGTAGAGGCTACCACCGTGGTTCTAACCAGAACAAAGGCAGGGGAAGAGCTTTTCGCAGAGGAAAGAACTTCCGAGGCGGACGTGGAGGCAACTCCTCAAACCAATACTGAGGTGCAGCAGGTAGGGGGGAGGCTCTATGCCTTCCGCAACAAATGGAGGTTCAGTCCCTGGGCGTTCAGTATCATCTCCAAGGGACTGGGGTGGAGTTGGATTCAAGGACCTCCTCCTCCGAACAAATTTCGTCAACATTCCACTCCGGACCTGGTCGAATTTGTCCAGGATCTTTTACAAAAGAACGCCGTACAAGAGACGAAACACCTGAAGTTTCAAGGTCGGCTGTTCAGTGTCCCGAAGAAGGATTCAGACAAGAGAAGAGTGATTCTAGACCTATCCCTTCTAAACTTGTCCATTCAATGCGACAAGTTTCGAATGCTTACCGTCTCGCAGGTGCAGACCTTACTTCCCCGTGGGGCCGTCACCACCTCTATCGATCTTACAGACGCCTATTATCACGTCCCGATAGCGAGACACTTCCGTCCGTACCTAGGCTTTCGCTTAGGGGACAAAAGTTACTCCTTCAAGGTGATGCCTTTCGGGCTCAACATCGCCCCAAGGATCTTCACAAAGTTAGCAGAAGTCGCTGTTCAGGAACTCAGGAATCAAGGGATTCAAGTAGTAGCCTATCTGGACGACTGGCTCATTTGGTCAGACACCTCCCAAAATTGCCTAAAAGCCACTCACAAAGTCATCCATTATCTTCAATCTCTAGGCTTCCAGATCAACTTCAAGAAGTCCCGTCTTCTTCCAAAATCGAAGTTCCAATGGCTCGGCCTGCAATGGGATCTTATATCTCATACTCTGTGTCTTCCCAGACCCAAGAGGTTAGAGATTGCAAGGAACACCAAACGCTTTCTCAAAGACAAAGTAAGTTCCAGACGACTCCAAGAGAGGATTCTGGGGTCCCTTCAGTTTGCCTCAGTGACGGATCTTCTTCTGAAGGCAAAATTGAAAGATATCAATCGTGTCTGGCGTTCGAGGGCGAACCGGAAGCTCCGGGACAGGAAAGTCCGCCTTCCTCCCATTCTACGGGAAAGACTTCTTCCTTGGACAAGAGCAAACAGTCTGTCAAAGTCAGTTCCCCTTCGATTTCCGCCTCCGAAATTAATCATTCACACGGACGCATCCTTATCAGGTTGGGGCGGTTATTCTCAGCTCAAGAAAGTTCAAGGTCTTTGGACTCCCTTGTTCCGCCAATTTCACATCAATGTGCTAGAGGCCATGGCAGTTCTTCTAACCCTGAAACGTCTCGCTCTTCCCAAGAAACAACACCTTCGTCTGGTCCTCGACAGCGAAGTGGTGGTCCGCTGCCTCAACAGAGGCGGGTCAAAGTCAGGGCCTCTGAACCATGTTCTAGTAGCCATATTCTCCCTAGCAGCCTTGAACCGTTGGCATCTTTCAGCTGTCCACCTGGCGGGAGTCCGGAATGTAGTGGCAGACGCCCTGTCCCGGACCTCCCCTCTAGAATCGGAATGGTCACTCGATCTAAAGTCATTTCGGTGGATTCTCTCTCAGGTTCCCGGTCTCCAAGTGGACCTCTTCGCCACGGAATCCAACCACAAATTGAGAGTATATGTGGCTCCCAATCTAGACCCTCAGGCTTACGCCACAGACGCCATGTCACAGAATTGGGACACCTGGGAAAAGATTTATCTCTTTCCCCCGGTGAATCTTTTGCTGAAAGTTCTAGACAAACTGAGATCCTTCAAGGGACAAGTAGCCTTGGTCGCACCCAACTGGCCCAAGAGCAACTGGTATCCTCTCCTGCGAGAGTTGAGATTATACCCTCACCCGATACCCAATCCGGTTCTGTCTCAGATAGTACAAACACGCGTTGTGTACGCTTTCTCAAACATTCAGAGCGCCCTAACTTTATGGACTTTATGAAGTTTGCGGCTATGCATGGTGCCAATATTGATCCTCAAAACACCTTGTTCCTAGAATCGGATAAACGGGATTCCACCATCCGCCAGTATGACTCTGCAGTTAAAAAGTTGGCAAAATTTTTAATAGACTCAGACGTGAACTGTATGAACTTGAACCTTACAGTCACTTTCTTTAGATCTTTATTAGAATCAGGTCTGGCAGCCAATACTATCACCACTATTAAATCGGCTCTGAAAAAGATCTTCCTAGTGGGTTTTAACATAGACTTAACCGACTCTTTGTTAGCTTCAATTCCGAAAGCTTGTGCCAGACTGAAACCGGTTACTCGTCCTACCCCGGTGACCTGGTTCCTTAATGACGTACTCAAATTGGCTTCTGATACCATTAACAGTTCTTGTGATTACATTCCCCTTCTCAGGAAAACACTTTTCCTGGTGAGCTTGGCTTCCGGGGCAAGAATTTCTGAATTGGCAGCCTTGTCGAGAGACCCGGGTCATATTGACTTCCTGCCTTCGGGAGAGGTCCTTCTTTCTCCTAACAAATTCTTTTTGGCTAAGAACGAAGACCCTCAAAACAGATGGTCCTCCTGGAATATTGTTCCCCTCACGCAAGATCCGTCTCTGTGCCCTGTTACTACTCTTAGGTCTTATTTATCCCGGACCTCCTCTAACTCCTCGGGGCCTCTATTCGTTAGAGAACAAGGCGGTACCATTACTATTACAGGGATCAGGCAACAAATCTTGTATTTTATTAAACAAGCTAACCCAGACTCTTTTCCTCTTGCACATGATATCAGGGCGGTTGCTACCTCGGTGAACTTCTTTCACCACATGAATTTTACAGACCTTTCCAGGTATACAGGGTGGAAATCACCGTCAGTGTTCAAGAAACACTACCTTAAACATTTGGAAGCCCTAAAATTTTCTACAGTAGCCGCAGGGAGCGTAGTTACTCCCAAGTAACTCACAGGTTAATGCCTTGTCTCTTTATCTCTCCCTCTTACCTGCCTCATTTATACCCTATTGTATTCGTTGGTCTCGCACCTGAATACTGTTATTATATTTGTAAATTTTTATACTCCTGAGTATCTGTATATATTATCACTCACGGCATTATTATACCTACCTTATTGGATTTATGTTCATATTTAAGATACCCTTATAATTGTTTTTTGGTACTCATCTCTGATTAAAAGCATCCTGTATTTCCCTTACGCTTATGTTTTTTCCTTTATTTTGCAAGTTTGGTGACATTTTCTCTTGTATAGATTCACTGGGCGGCACAGGTTCGAGCCCAGAAAAGGGATTTTGACGTAGGAAAAATCTATTTCTGGGCGAAGGACCTGTGCCGCCCAGTGAACCCTCCCAGCTCCTCTCCCTTGGAGTCCCCAAACTTTGGGTGCTAAGGAGTTGGGTTCTGAGCGGATGCATTGTTAGTAGTACCGAGTGAGGTTGAACGGCTCTCCTCTATTGGGGTTTCTGTCGTGGATGAATCTAAATAGTGCGGGACCTCTGGATTATACGCCCAATTTTATACCGACACCAATAGGTGAGCGAGCTAGTTAACCTAGCACTCCTTTACATTTTTTCTCTGGTATATTTAGCAGTAAATTACCTAAGAATAAGTGCTAAATGGAGCTTATTCACTGGGTGGCACAGGTCCTTCGCCCAGAAATAGATTTTTCCTACGTCAAAATCCCTTATCTAAAGAGGTATTGAAGGAAATCCCTTACTTGGTCTCTTACAAGAGGTAGCTGCTGGAATAGAACCAGCCCACCCCCTGGAATTAGAGACTGAATTTCAGCACTGGAATAGTTCTGCACCCCAGAGTTGGAATACCGGCAAACATTATCAGGTAGTGACAAGACCAACACGCGTCTAACGATTGGTTTAAAAAAAAAAACTACAAAACCAGATATGGTGTCCCCTGCAAACAATCTAACCAATGACAGAAAGGTTGGAGACAGCCAATATATATATGGAGGCGTTTGACGCAATAAGAAGTTATAAAAGTTATATTTGAGAATTTAGTCAAACTGAAGGGGAAAAAAATTATTCCCCAGTTCAAGAGCCCTCTTGCCGTCAAAAGGCTTCAAAGCGAAAATTATATTCCATGTTGAAGCCCAATGAAATCAAAAGACATTCTCTCTACAAGAAGGAGAGGAGTAGAGTACAAGTGTATTCTGCTCTGCAGTTGAAATCAAAGTGGATGCAGTGACCTGTAGGGTGGGCGGAGTTTAAACATCTCCCCCCAAGAATTACATTTTAATTCTAATACCATTCCACAGCTTTGCTGAAATCACATTACCATTAGGGGACGATGGGTTATTTCTGTGCAATAGACAACTGTAACTCTATATACATACCCGATGTGGGGGCTTAATATCTACTGGGTGGAGCTGGGTGGCAGGTACAAAGACTACGTCGATTCGACGTCGATAAGTACTGCTAGACGCTGCCATTTTTCTGTCAAGAGAAAACAAAAGGGACCATTAAAAACAAAATAAATAAAGAGAGAGAGAGAGAGAGAGAGAGAGAGAGAGAGAGAGAGAGAGAGAGAGAGAGAGAGAGAGAGAGAGAGAGAGAGAGAGAGAGAGAGAGCCTTACCTTATTGCCTTATTTTTTGTTTGGGTTCCCCCAGGTCCCTCAGTGTGAGGCACCTCGTATATCCACCAGAGAGTTGCTAATACATCTTCCGGTGTATTTTGCATCTTCCAGTCTTGGATGGTCTGGGATGCATCTTAGGTATTTATCGAGCTGATTTTTAAACGCATCTACGCTCACTCCTGATATGTTTCTTAGATGAGCTGGCAGCACATTAAATAGTCGCTGCATTATCGATGCTGGTGCGTAGTGGATTAATGTCCTGTGCGCCTTTCTCAGTTTACCTGGAATGCTTTTTGGCACTATTAATCTACCTCTGCTTGCTCTTTCTGATACTTTAAGCTCCATGATGTTTTCAGCAATTCCTTCTATTTGCTTCCATGCTTGTATTATCATGTAGCGTTCTCTTCTCCTTTCTAGACTGTATAGTTTTAAAAATTGCAGTCTTTCCCAGTAATCAAGGTCCTAAACTTCTTCTATTCTAGCAGTATAGGACCTTTGTACACTCTCTATTTGCGCAATATCCTTTTGGTAGTGTGGGTACCATATCACATTGCAGTACTCGAGTGTACTACGCACATAAGTTTTGTAAAGCATAATCATGTGTTCAGCTTTTCTTGTTTTAAAGTGTCTGAATAACATTCCCATTTTTGCTTTACATTTAGCCAACAGTGTTGCTATTTGGTCGTTGCATAACATATTCCTATTTAAAATTACACCAAGGTCTTTAATTGCTTCCTTGTTTGTGATTGTCTCATTATTAGGTCCCTTGTATGCATACACCATTCCTTCTCTGTTTCCATAATTTATTGATTCGAATTTATCGGAGTTAAATACCATCCTATTTATCTCCGCCCATTCATATATTTTGTTTAGATCTCTTTGTAGTGAGTTCCTATCTTCATCACAAGTAATTTCTCTACTTATTCTTGTGTCATCGGCGAAACTTCTCACTACGGAGTTTTCAACATCACAGTCTATGTCTGAGATCATAATAACAAATAGCAGTGCAGCTAATACCGTACCTTGGGGCACACCAGATATTACCTGGGCTTCATCTGATTTCTCGTCATTTGCAACCACTATGTTTTCTGTTTTGCAGGAATTCTTTTACCCATTTTCCTATCTTTCCCACAATATTATGCTTTCTCATTTTTTTCTCCAATATGTTATGGTCTACCTTGTCAAAGGCTTTTGCAAAATCTAGATAGATCACATCTGTGTCTTTTTCATTTATCATATTATTGTATATGTTTTCATAGTGAGCTATCAGTTGGGTCTGTGTACTTTTTCCAGGTACGAAACCGTGTTGACCCATATTAAACAAATTATTTTTGACCAAATGGTTCATTATTTTCTTTTTTATTACCCTCTCATACACTTTCATAATATGTGATGTTAGACTAACAGGTCTATAATTGCTTGCCTCTAGTCTTGATCCACTTTTGAAGATAGGGGTTATATAAGCTAGGGTTATATAAGCTAATTTATGTTTAACATATATCTCGCTCATATCTATACTCTGTCTTAGCAGTATTGCAAGTGGCTTCGCGATAGTGTTTGCAGTTTTTTTTAACAAAATCGATGGAACTCCATCTGGTCCGGCTGCCGATCCATTTTTAATTTCGTTTATAGCCGTAACAATATCTGCTTCATTAATATCTATATCCGTTAGATATTCAACATTTTCTTCTCTCATTTCTGTTTCATTATTCTCATTCGCAATTCTTGGCGTGAACTCACTCTTATATTTTTCTGCTAATATGTTGCATATTTCCTTTTTTTCATTCGTTAGCCGTCCTTCAATTCTTAGAGGGCCTATTTCTATTCTCCTTTTATTCATCTTTTTTGCATAGGAGTAAAGTACTTTGGGGTTTCTTTTTATATTTTGAAGTGTCCTTTCTTCTAAGTCCCTTTTTTCATTTTCTTTCGACTGTATAATCTTTTGTTCTGCATTTTCTATCTTACATTTTATTTCCCTCATTTTCCACACATTTTTTTCTTTAGCAAGATTTTTCTTCCACTTTTTAATTTTCTGAAATAAGATCCTTCTGTCTCTTGGTATGTACGTCTTTTGTTTATTGTTTTTTTTCGGTACATATTTTTCAACAATTTTCTCCAGTATTTTGTACAGTATATCCGTATTTACCTGTATATTATCACTTATAAATACATTTTTCCATTCTTTATTCAGTTCTTCATTTATTTCTGACCATTTTATATTCTTACTGTAAAAGTTATATTTTCCATATCCTTCCCAAAGTTTTGTGCTTTTATTAATTCTGTGATCACTTGCTTTGGAATGAACTATCAATTCTATGACATTGTGGTCTGAAATTCCCGTGTTATACACTATTATTTCTTTAACATAATTCACCTCATTCACAAATACTAGATCTAGGACATTTTCCTTTCTTATTGGAATGTGGTTTATTTGTTGCATATTATGTTCTAATAGCATATCTTGAAGCTTTTCAAATTGCCTCTTATCTTCTGCGCTACTATTACTATCTTTTTTATATGTATACATACAACCACTTTCTTCTATCCGTTCTTTCCAATCCACGAAAGGAAAGTTAAAATCTCCGGATAGGAGTATATTCCAGTCTTTATGGTTTCTACATATATCATCTATTTTTTCTATTATTATGTCAAACTCCTTAGTGTTTGGGGGTCTGTAAACTACAATATTCATTAGTTTTTCAAATTCAAATTCTACCGCAATCAATTCACATTCTGTGTTGCTGTATTTTTCACATACTTTTCCTTGATTTATGTCTCTTCCATATATTGCGGTTCCCCCTTGATTCCTATTTTTTCTGTCTGATCTATAAGTTTGGAAACCCTTTATCTGGTCATCACTGCCAGTCTCTTGGGAATACCATGTTTCACTTATATCTAATATATCTATTTTTTCAATTTGGGTTAGTTCTTCTAAGAACTCTATTTTCCTTTTAGAGTTACTCGTGACTAAACCCTGTGCATTCATTACTATTATGGTTTGTGTTTCATCCCCATTATTTAATATTGGTAATAATATGGATTCTCCCATGCTTCCTTCCTGTTCTGATATGATGTTCTTTTCTTCATTTCCCAGAATTCTGCCATTAAAAAATCCAACTTTTCTATTATATTTGCTCTTTCGCCTTCATATTTATTTGTGTGTGTATACCTGCAACTGTCCCCATATCTGCACCAACCCCTGGCATTATAGATGCATTCTTTGTAGTTGGGCTCTAAATGTGCAGGTTTGGGTTGAAAGGCCTCATATCTTGGGGCTCTTGGTTCAAAGCGCGGTATATACACGGCCTGCTTTTTTGTTTCTTTTTTTGTTTCTTTTTTGCTTTCATTTTTCTTTTCAGTTTGCTGAGTTTTCTTACATTCATTCATGGTTGCAGGATGCATATATCGACATTTTTTGTTGTAAATGCATCCTTTTCCTTCTTTTAGGTTTTTGCATATTTTTGGATGGAGATCTCTGCATTCGTCTCCATATCCGTCTAAATACGCACATTTACCATATATTTCATAATTATGGCATATCTTTGGATGCTTGTAGTAGCATCTTTCGCCAAATCTGCAATTCCCTCTTTTCAGCATATTGCAGACTATATCCTTCTTTTCTATTTTTTCTTGTTCTTGCTCTTCCCTAAAATTATGTAGGTCCGGGTAGTCTCTTGGATCTATTATTTGTTTCCATCTGGTAATTTATTTCTTCATAAGTATGTTGTTGGATGGCATCATAGGTTATATCAATGATTTCTTCTGCATCCTTACACATATCCTGTTCATTGTTCTCTTCTTCTTCTTTTTCTTCTTCTTCTTCTTCTGTTTCTTCTTCTTCCTCTTCTTTATCTTCAACTACTTGCAGATTTAGTCTCGACTTAATTATATTTTCTATCCAGACTAAGCATGTTGAGAGAGAGAGAGAGAGAGAGAGAGAGAGAGAGAGAGAGAGAGAGAGAGAGAGAGAGAGAGAGAGAGAGAGCACATTCATGTGGGCTATAAACAAACTGTGTGATAACTATATGCTATAACATATTGGTGCTGACGTAATATTCATTATGTAGATATTTTGATTAAGTTGAGAAATTATCCAAATGATATTCCTTGTTATTCATATGTGCGCATTTTTTGATACGGTGGAGGGACCTTGAGATACGCTGATCGCAATCGAGGGAAAAAAAGAGGGGGACAGTATTAGTCGACTGATAAAATTATCCCAAAATTGATAAAAACAAATATGCTTTGATGAAGCATATGATATCCTGTGACAAGAGCATAGAATAATGCAATTCAGGGATTTCAAGTTTGACACAAGTCCAGATCGACTACAGCCCATTTCTCGGTCCTTATCTCGGTCTTCTAATTGATGACTACCTGTATATTTATGGTTTACAAAGTCAATGTACAGCTTGTTCTATATTGTTATATTTTCTTATACCCAAGAACATGATTATGAACACTGAGATGTTGAAACATCTCCGTGTAAGATTGTTGGAAGTCGATTCACCGGTCCTTATCAAACTGAGGTTCCTTTCCAACCACTCAGTATCAGGTACTCATAATAATGATATACTGTACCAGTGTTTTATTCCAAATTTTGTTAAGGTTTTTTTTTTTTACTGAGTTTCTCCATTATAACTAAAAACAAAGCCAATTACATTTGTGGGTAATTCTATACAATAGCTCTGTCAATAATAATTTTGATTTTCTTTTTCTGATGAATTACTTAGTGCTTTATCTAAGCAATGGGAAACAGGTTTTTGGGTGGGGAATGAAATAAAGAATTCATTTTAACATACAACTAATGGTACTTGTAAAATCAACAATAAACAAGGCCACCAGCTAACCTAATCAAACTACCTAACCTATACTCAATTTTTTTTCAATGAGACGCATTTGCAGACTCGCAGGGGTGCCCTTTTAGTTCGGAAAAGTTTCTTGCTATCTGATTGGTTAGAATAATCTTTTCCAACCAATCAGTAATCAGGAAACTTTTCAGAGCTAAAAGGGCACCCCTGTGAGCCGGTGCAAATCTGCCTCACTAAAAAAAAAAACTGACTTTAGTAGCCATATCCTTACCTAGCAGGGGGGGGGGCATTGAATCCCCCTGCGACCCCCCTACACAGCCATATTAAATATAAGAAAGCCTAAAACCCTTTGTGTACCTACTTGGATTAGAGGGTAAAGGTGAGCTGCACCTTTCAGACTCAATACTGAATGCACAATAACCTCACGAATGAATGAGCACCAATCATTTACAGTTTCCGGAAATTCTTAATTAATTTTCAACAAATTTTCAACTAAATTTAACACCAATATAATTATTATACAAATAACAAATTAGATTCTATATCTGAAAGAGACTTTTCAAACCAAGTTCCCTTAAAAATTGATACGTAAAAACGACACCTTATTTTCTTTCTTCCTTTTTTCAATACAACATGCATTCTGTCACACCAAAATCCTTTTTTGTTAATATAAAGTCTGTACTTACAACCAGAGGTGGGGCAAATAGTGCCCTTTTTACTTTTAGTAACACCGTAATCTTGGCAATACTTTATCATTCTTTAGTTGTTACCACAATAACACAAAACGAAACCTTTATAATCTAAATAATTGAGACAAGAACTTAGGAGAAAATCTACAGAAATTGATGTCAAAGTAGATGGGGAATGAAAAACCGCAACTTTTTGGCTCTCAAAAGTTTGAAAAATTAGGTGGAAATTGGTGAAAAGGGTTCAGTTTCCAAGTAAAACTGTCACCTGATTGGGTATTCAAGACACGTGGTTCTAGTTTTGTTAAAATGCTAGTCCCAAGTAAAATGTGGATAATCATCATTGGTTAAAAACTTATACGTTTGGCTGACATCTTGCTACGTAAAATTCAGTCAGTGATGTAATAATGACATAACCTATGTTTTTAACGTACAAACGAGAGCTCTGTCTCAAAAAGAATTAGAGTTACGAGGACTTTTTTTTTACGTGGTTCGAATTTAATTTTGATTTGTAAACCACTTCCAGACCTAGTGCCACTTACCCCTTTTTAGTGAAAATACATACTAATGGAGCTATTATAAAGAATTACCCATTTGTGAAACTTTGACTAAAATCTCACTTAAAAACTTACAGGCCGTAGGACAAGCTGAAAGACAATGCAGAAGTGAGGCACAAAAGGTATGCTTGGTATCCTGCTGCCTTCTTTTATGAGCCTTCCGCACACAAAATAGTCAAGTGATGCCTGAAAGTAAATATAGTGTATGAAAACCTAATAAAATAAGATAAGGCAAAGTCACATTTGAACATCTTTGAAATTCACCTTTTTGCAGTTACTGTATTACAAAATCAAGATAACTTATGCATGGTGTATGAAACAACTATTATAGAAAATATTTGGCAAGGAGAAATTTTTTCTAGCCAGATTCATTTTATACCTAACCAAATTCTTTCACTTTTCTGCCAAGTCTTAAAATTATCATTCAATATAGAGAACTTTAGTCTTTAGTATAAAAAATAAGATATATTTCTATCAAGATATTACAGTATTGTTATAATTAGTTTTCTTATTTATTATGACGTGCTTAAAGTTATAATCTTGGAGTACTCCAAGGGAATCTGTTGTCAATTATGTTGATGATCCTTCTCAAGGATTTTTTAATGCATAAAACAGTTGGAAATGGTGGGGAAGGATTGAACTGGATAGGTGATAGGAATTTAGCAGACCTAGAGTTTGCTGAGGATGCTATCCTTGTTAGCAGACCACCATAAGATTTGCAATGTTTGTTTACCAGAATGAATGAAATAACACAAGGTTGGGCTGAAGATAAATAGAAGAAAGACAGAGATGATGAGAAAGGAGTATGCAATGGAAGATGAAATAACATTGGAAAGAGAAAGAATTAATGAACTAGAATCAATTTAGTATTTAGGAACTATGATCTCCAATACAGGGTCTTTATAATTAGTTTAGGGAAAGATTGAAAAAAGCAAATCAGACAATGGCTAAGTTGAGTAAAATTTGACAATCAAATCTCTAGAAATTACATAAAAACCAGACTATATATCAGTTTAGTGAGATCGGTGTTGCTCTATGGACATGAGTCATAGTATGACAATGAAACGATCTCCAATAGATTTAAATGTAACTATAAGAGATTACTCCACAAAATATTAGTTCACCAAATGTTCAGTTGGGCTCCATAAGGCACTAGAAGAGTTGGCAGACCCAGGCCTACATGGCTGAGAACTATGAAGCACGAAGTAGGAGATGATGAATGGAGAAGTATTGAATTAATAACACCGTGATCTTGGCAGTAATTTATTATTCTCTTTTACTCCCAGAGAAATAAACCGAAGTTTTCCAGAATTCTAACTCCTGGCGCGATTCATCCATAAATGACAAATTCGGAGATAATTTGTATTTTTCCTAACCATACAAACCTTAGCTATTTACATTGGGTTTACTTTCGGCGTAGCTGAAATTGACGAGCCATTAGATTTTAACGAGGGTTTACTACCCCGCGCTAGTTAGCAGGGGTAGGAGGAGGGGTAGCTTGCTACCCCCCCTACCCCCCCCCCCCCCACACACACACACACCGGTGAAATGTCTCGCTTCACTTAGAGGTAGGACTTGACTTGGGGGACAGGGCTGGCAGGCAAATATGTGTAAATAGCTAAGGTTTGTATGGTTAGGAAAAATACAAATTATCTCCGAATTTGTCATTTGTTCCATAACCGAAATACAAACCACGCTATTTACATTGGGTGACTTACCCCTTAGGAAGGGTGGAAAGTCCCCAGCCATACTGGCTTTGGCTTACCCGGGGACTCAGAATCCGAGTGAGTCGCACTCAAGAAAAGGAGTCCCTGCACCTCACAAGTTCCTTGCTCAGCAAGGAAACGTGTGGCCTACATAAGCTTGTGTGTGAAGGAAGAAAGTGTGACCCGTCCTAGGCAGTTGACCTGTAGTTCTATCAAGAACCCTGGGTTAGGACATTCCCAATACCACCTCGTCAGGGTATGGGGGACGCGACAGTATTGTCTCAATACTTGGAACACAAGGAAGCATGGTTTACCTGCAGAGGTTTGAGGTCAGCTATGCAGAGACCAGGATGCTGCTTCCCCAGTAGGGGGGACGATGAAGAAAGAAGTAAGGGCCAGACATACTTCTTCCGTTCATGCAGTCTAAAACCTGGTAACAATGCCCTCAACCTTCTGCTACCTGTCCAAAAAGGAGCCTGAGGTTAGACCAGCTGTTGTGTAGCCACCACAGAGCGATAGAAACGTATCGATACTCCTGTGGGTCACGTCCTGCAGGAAGTGGGCTGCGAAGGTCATTAGATGCTTCCGGACTCCAGCTTATAGCACCTGCATCACAGAGTAGTTCTTCTTGAAGGCGAGGGACGTTGCGATGTATCCGACATCGTGCTGTAGGGCGACGTGACGGGGAGGGTCTGGATTCAGGTCGAGATGAATGCCCTTGAGTCCGAGCTGAAAAGGTATACTGGTGACTCTCCCGTGTCCTTCCTGTGCTCCCAAACCGGGCTTGCATGTGAGGACAAACTGCAGCTGTTCTCAAAGATAACCCCTCAGTTCCTTTACTGGCAAGAAGGAGAAGGTCTGGGTCATCTGATACAGAACGGAGACTCGAAATCTTGGAGTCAAACCGAAAGTCCGAGACTCCAAGATTCTGAGTCTAGAAAACAACTCAGGAGCGAACCTGAATGTTACCTCCCCCTGTTCTCTTGAAAGGGCGGAGTCGTATGAGACCATGAAGATTGCTTACACACTGGCCGAGGCCGGAGCGAGCAGGAGCACCGTCCTCCAAGACAGACGACTATCAGAGGCCTGACATAATGGTTCGTAAGAAGATCTCTTAAGGGACTTGAGAGTCCGAACCATGCTCCATGGAGGTGGTCTCACTCCGACTGGGGGAGGTATGATCGTAGCTTCGCATGAGAGAAGAAAGATCCAGCGGGAAGGAAAAAACCTATTCTTTCAGCCTGAAAGCCTGGGAAAGGCTAAGAGAAAGGCTTCACTGCCGAGCGGAAATGAGTTTCCTCCCGCCGATAAGCAATAATTCCGTTATTGTTGGAGTAGACGCCTCAAGGGAGAGGTACCTCTCCCACGACACCAACCACAGAAGACTCTGCACTTCGCCTGGTACACCTGCGGATGACTATTGCAGGTGACGCGACTTAAGCCCCGCGCCTGTTGCGGGTTGTCTCTTCGTGAAGAGCGGCGTAGTGTCTCCAGGCGTGAAGCCGAAGCGATGCTACTGCTTGTGAAAGATGTTGTAGTGTGGTTGTCTGAGTAGGCTGTGTCGTGGAAGAAGCTCTCCCGGGAGTTCCGTCAGGGGATGCAGAAGATCCGGAAACCATACTGCGTATAGTTGCAGCGGAGCTCTCAGGGCCATCGAAAGGTTGACAGACAACCTGGTCTCGTTGTGACCCCTCCTCAACAGACAACAATGGTGGAAAGACGTAGGCGTCGATGCTGTCCCACCGTCACCGGAAACCGGAAAGCATCTTGCCAAAGAGTCTTGGGGTCCGAGACTGGGGGGAAGTACAGCGGAAGCTTGAAGTTCTAGGCTGTCGTGATCAGGACCCCCAGGCCAGGACTTGCTGGTTACTAGAGGCCAAAGACCCCCAGGTGCTCTATCTGTGAGGCTCTGCTCAGATTGTCGAAGAAAACATTCCTCTGCCCGGAATGAGCGAGCCGATCGCGGTATCGAGTGGACTTCGGATCATCTCAGTATCCCTACTGCAAGATGCGAAAGTATGAAACTGTACCTCCCTGCTGGTTGGAATACGCCAGTACCATGGAGCCGTCGCGCACGGAGTGACTTGGCAGGATCTGTAGGATCTGAAGAAGGGCCAGACTACAGCCTCTTAGCCTACCTGAATGAGGAGGAGGTACCCTTCTGGTCCTGACCATAGGTCTGGACCGGAACATGCGCCCCCTCCCACCCTTTTCTTTGACGAGTCCGAGAACAGCATCAAATGCGGGGAAAGGACGAGAATATCCACTCCCATGCAAGAAGTTCCTTAGGTCAACACCCATTGCAGGTCTAATCGTTCCGCTGGTCCCATAGGGGCCAGAAAGTCCGGTTAATCGTTGCTTTGATTCCACCGGAACTTGGGCCGCCTAACAGGGAACTTATCCTAAGGGGCCTGTTCAGGACGTAGACGGGTCAATGAGAAAAAGAGACCCCGGAAATGTTCCAAGATAGGGCTGAAAGCTCTCCTTGACTGAGAAAAGGTTCTGCGACTCTCCTCAGACCAAAAACATATACAAAGGTTAAATTACATAAATAAACTCCAAAACAAAAAGATTTCAAGAAAAAATGAAAAGCAAATCAATTATACGAAAGCCCAAACTAAAAAACAAAACGGTGTACATCACCAAATAACCGTCCAAAACAGAGTAAGTTTCGAGAGAATTTCCAATAGTTCCAGACAGCAATGGTGGCAGAGAAGATCTGAAGGGTTTTGCATAGTTCGACCTGTCTACCGCGAGGGCGCTAGTGTACACCTGGCATATCTGCGATAGCCGCGAGATTTTGAATTTTCTGCCAGGCGTCTAGGGACTTTAGCCATTCTTATATAACCAGCGGGTAAGTTTTATGCTTAAATTAAAAATGCCATGTAATCTGGAAAATTTGAAAAAAAAAACCAGTGATAGGATGTTTATTTTTTCCATTTCGGGGACAAAGGTTGGGCGGAGCTGGCTGACACACAGTTGCCTCACTGTGCGTGATAGTTGCCCAGGAAACCAAGGATTCCCTGTTGCATAAGCATTCGAGAGCAATACTTGGTAACTCTTGACGCCTTGCCAGCACCCACGCTTCCAGAACTCACTCTTTTGGAACATTCTGGAAGTAGCTAAGTCTCTTATATAAGGCGACCCCAGGGTTGCATAGAGAGAGAGAGATTTCTAGCCTTAAGACAGCCATCTTCCCCTTTCTCTCGCTATCGCATGCAACTCAGTGTATTGTTTCAAGTGTTCAGTGATATATCGAAGATTTAGTATGACGAGTCTTTGTAATCCTACTGTGCTTATAAAAATTCTCTTAAGAGTTGATGTAAACAGCCCTGTAGGAAGGTGATAGGTTCTAGTATTTTATCTGGTTATCTATTTCCACCGAGTGTCAAAACTTGAATATATTCAGATTTAATTTCAAGTGAACCAAGTGATTGTATAATTTTCATAAGTGTTATTTCTTTTCCTTAGTCAAAGGTTTATTCAAATATAATAGTTCAAAACGGAAACACCATTTACTCAATTCGCCTATCAACTGTCGCTGTATCACCAAGAAGTCATGAGAAAAGAAGTGTACTACTGTATTTGTTACAAAACGGATTAGCCGAACAAAGTTCAACCCCTTACAATTCTCCATACTTGCTCGTGATGAACAGGACAAATCATTTAGGATGTGTACGGGCTACCAAAAGTTAAACTATCAGCGTGGCCGATAATTATGATTTGCCGCTCATCGACCAACTACTCGACAATATCGGACAAGCGAGGTTTGTCACCAAAATAGACCTGTTATAAGGTTATCAAATTCCTTTGGACGACAATGCAAAATTGTTATCAGCTTTTAAAACTGCGTTTGGGTTATATCAATACACCATCAGGCCCTTTGGTTTAATGAACGCCCGCGCTACTTTTCAAAGTGTGATGGATAACCTTCTAGGATCGATAGAAGGAGTTGGCGTATATGTCAACAATGTTGTGGTATATTCATCGACCTGGGAAGAACATCTCTGAATCCTGAAGAAGGTATTTCAAAAGCTGCGAGGAGCACATACCTGACAATTAACCTGGAGAAGAGCGAATTTGGAAAGGCAACAGTTTGGTACTTGGGATTTGAAGTAGGACGAGGACTAATAGCCTCAGTAGCCGCTGAGGTCAATGGAGTAAGGAAAGCATCAACCGCCCCACACCACAAGGAAGCAATTACAACAATTTTTAGGGATTGCAGGCTTCTACCAACGTTTTTGCCCGAACATTTTGGCTGTAGTCACTCCCTTGACAGATTTGACAAGCTCCAAGAAAAAACTTGTATGAACCAGCGAGTGCCAGGAACCCTTCAATAGGATGAACGCCACATTAACTTTGAAACCGATACTGCGAACACCAATTTCAACAAGAAATCCCTTATCCAAGTGAATGTGTCGGATAACGGGACTTGAGCCGTTTTGTTGCAAGAGGACGAGGAAGGAACACTTCCCCGTTTGTTATGTCATCGAAGCTGAAGAAACATCAGCGAGCCTACTCGACAGTTGAAAAGGAACTAGCGTTAATCACAGTGATAAACAAGTTCTTTTTAACTTTAGTGAATAAGATGAAAATTAATAATCAAAGTTCAACTAAGTGGTCCTTATACTGTTTGCAACCCTATTTTATTAATATAGACCACATATCAGGTAAAGATGACGTGGTTGCAGATTATTCATCTCGGGCTGAATGGATGGACTTAGGCTCGGAACGAATAATGTCTTTTGGGGGGAGCTACCTTACGAAGCTGGTCTAGTGTAAACACAGTAATTTATTAACACTTTTGTTTATATTTTGTTTGTGCATTAAAGACAGGTTAGCCAGTTCTCAAAATGAGTTCTTCTCATGCAGATTAAAGTTTATTATCTAAATTACATAAGACTTTCATAGTTAATTTCATTGTATTCTTTATTCGAGTTAGTATATGTACATTTACATTATCTTTTAAGAAGTAACTTTCATTTCCCAAAATTTTGTTAAAAGCCTTCTAGATTCAAGTTTAATACGTAAATCATGTAAGACTTTCGTCGCCAATTTCATTTTATTCTTTATTCAATTTAGTACTGTAATGTAAATTTACGTTATTTTTAAGAAGTAATTTCTTTACTTCACATATTTTCCTTGCAAAGTCTTACGTGACCCGCACATTTTCACCCATAAAATATGATTTTATCATATATCTCGTGTATCATGCGAGTTGATTTTTCAGAAAAATAAATTACAACAAACATTTTTTACTCAATTTCTTTATTCCATCTACTTCAATGGGTCAGAACATTAGAAAATAACGTTAAAAGTATCGTTATATTCACTGCGTAAACGCATAGAGCCAAAATAACTGAAGAAAAAAAAAAGATTTTATGAACACTAGAACCATATAGCAGGTATTTTGTTTGCACATCAATATTATGCCCCTGTGGCCGCGGGGGCATAAAAACAATTTAGAATAGCGCCAACGTTATCCCTGCGTGTCGTAAGAGGCGACTAAAAGGGACGGGACGAGGGGGCTGGGAACCCCCTCTCCTGTATAAAAATCCTACGAGGCATCAACTAATGTGGGTAAGAGTAAGGTTATGAGATGTACGAGAAGGGAAGGTGGTGCAAGGTTGAATGTCATGTTGAATGGAGAGTTACTTGAAGAGGTGGATCAGTTTAAGTACTTGGGGTCTGTTGTTGCAGCAAATGGTGGAGTGGAAGCAGATGTACGTCAGAGAGTGAATGAAGGTTGCAAAGTGTTGCGGGTAGTTAAGGGAGTAGTAAAAATTAGAGGGTTGGGCATGAATGTAAAGAGAGTTCTATATGAGAAAGTGATTGTATCAACTGTGATGTATGGATCAGAGTTGTGGGGAATGAAAGTGATGGAGACAGAAATTGTATGTGTTTGAGATGAAGTGTCTAAGGAGTATGGTTGGTGTATCTCGAGTAGATAGGGTTAGGAACGAAGTGGTGAGGGAGAGAACGGGTGTAAGAAATGAGTTAGCAGCTAGTGGATATGAATGTGTTGAGGTGGTTTGGCCATGTTGAGAGAATGGAAAATGGCTGTCGGCTAAAGAAGGTGATGAATGCAAGAGTTGATGGGAGAAGTACAAGAGGAAGGCCAAGGTTTGGGTGGATGGATGGTGTGAAGAAAGCTCTGGGTGATAGGAGGATAGATGTGAGAGAGGCAAGAGCATGCTAGAAATAGAAATGAATGGCGAGCGATTGTGACGCAGTTCCGGTAGGCCCTGCTGCTTCCTCCGGTGCCTTAGATGACCGCGGAGGTAGCAGCAGTAGGGGATTCAGCATTATGAAGCTTCATCTGTGGTGGATAATGTGGGAGGTTGGGCTGTGGCACCCTAGCAGTACCAGCTGAACTCGGTTGAGTCCCTGGTTAGGCTGGAGGAACGTAGAGAGTAGAGGTCCACCCCCCCTTTTTTTTTCATTTGTTGATGTCGTTGATGTCGACTACCCCCCAAAATTGGGGGAAGTGCCTTTGGTATATGTATGTATGTATCAATATTGTACGATAGTAAACAAAGTAGCATAAGCCTGACATTTTACATTATACCCTTATTCACTATTGAGAAAAGATAAAAAAATATGATGCCAATTGAGAAAAGATAAAAAAATATGATGCCAAATATAAACTAACATGCTGTAAATAAAGGCGAGCAAACAAAAAATATTCATAGCCGCTATTCTGTTTGGAATCGGAGGAGAAAGCTGTGTCCAAAACTGGAGGAAACAGAAGAGAAATTTAGTGGAACCTATGAATTTGCAAATCATGCAATAAAATGTAAATGCTGAATTTTAAAGATAAACTTACAGTACCTGAAACCAGGGAATATAGTTTTATTATAACGAGATATGCATTTTGTGAAGATTTATAATCAAGCACCACAGAGCTAAGAAAAAAATAAATTGTCGTACATCGGCAACAGAATAAAACTCCGGTTAACTCAGCAGTAAATAAAATAGGAGAGCAGTATTTCAAATGAAACTATTGAAACTAGTATGCTATTTGGAAAACGATAGATCAAGTAACTTCTTTTAGTAAATATGAAATATTCTTCGGTAGTTTGCTTTAATCAGCTGATTCGGAAAGCGTACTGGAGTGCCGATTAACTTTCAAACGTAAACAACGGAAAAGATTATAATTCGCATGGTTTTATTTATAAATGATATTAAAGTATGAATAATACATGTATTACTATTGAATACGATCAAGTATAACAAGAAGTTTTAATCAAAATCCGGTTTATTTAAAATATAGCTGTATGTCTTTTACCCCAGTAAATGGATATAAAGTTTAAACGACAACGTAGCTTAGTCCAAGAATGCATAAGCTAATTTTATATCTCGTGTATGATGCGACCCCCTTAAATTTAGCTTCAAAATCAGTCTTCAAAAGTCGCATGTTACGCAAGTATATACGGTAGTATGCTTAGAGACTGGAGAGAAAGATTGATGAACAGTTAAGATTTAGAAAAGGTAGAAGTTGCACCGACCAAGTTTTCATTTTCAGACATGTACAGTAATGCATAGAATATAGAAATCCCCTAGATGGCATTTGTGGACAATGAAAAAGCCTTTGACAGTGTGCACCGGCCAATTTTGTGGAGTCCTGAGTTGTTATGGCTTCCTCTTGAAAATGTAAATTTGATTTTAATCAAGTCTGTCCATTAGCATAGCAAGTGCAAAGTTAATGTTACTGGAGTATTATCAAATGAATTTCCAGTGAACAGTGGAGTACTCCGAGGGATGTGTTGTCACCTACGGTGTTTATCCTCCTCATTGATTTTGCAATGCATAGAAGTCAAGAGATGGTAGAGAGGGATTAGACTGGATTGGTGATAGGAATTTAGGAGACCTAGAGTATGCTAATGATGCTGTCCTTGTTAGCATAAATCCATAGGATTTTCAATTCTTGCTTAACAGAATGCATGAAATGTCACACGAGGTGGGGTTGCGGATAAATAGAAGAGATAAGAGATGATGAGAACGGATTATATAATGGAAAATGAAATATCACTGGAAGGAGAAATTATTAATGAGGTAGACTCATTTAAGTATCTAGTAACTATGATCTCCAAAACAGTCTTTAGAATTAGTTTACTGAAAGATTGAAAAAAGCTAATCAGACAATGGCTAGGTTAAGTAAAATTTGGAAATCAAATTGCCTGAAACTACATATAAAAATCATACTATATATCAGTTTAGTGAGATTGGTGTTACTCTATGGACATGAATCATGGTAGGGCAATAAAACAATCTCCAATAGATTTAGATTTGAGAACAAAGCCATAAGAAGGATACTGGGAGTTAAATGGCAGGACAGGATTAAAAATGATACTATAAGAGATCACTCGGGTGCCATATGTGGACACGATGATGATGAGGGGTAGATGGAGATGGTTTGGGAACGCCCTTCGCACTCCTCCAGTGTTTAGTTCACCGAACGTTCAGCTAGGCTCCACAAGGCACTAGAAGAGTTAGAAGACCCAGGCTTACATGGCTGAGAACTATATAGCGCAAAAAACATGATGATGCATTGAGAAATATTGAATTAAAAGCTCAACATAAACAAAACTGTCAAAATCTAACCGAGGTCCCTTGACATCAATAGGCGGAGATGATGATATACCTATATGGTAAAGTTTTACTGTATTACAGATTCTCATTTCGAACAGAAAATATGTTTTCCTGTAGGAAATGACGTGATTTGACCGAACGTGACCTTCATTTCAACTGCAAACAAACAGAACAACCAATTTGACTAACTATAAAGTAGCCAAACTGGTTGCTGTTATTACGGATGAAATGAAGGTGAAAACCGGTTAAATCACGTTATTTTCTACAGGAAAACATATTTTCTGTTAAAATGTTTAAATATGTCTTTTGTTATATATATAGTTAAAATTATTAAATATAATGAATTGTTCAAATTGTGTCACTTTACTCACGTATGTACTGCCAACGCTAACATTAGCAACTTTACCAATGTTACACAGCGTTACAAACGTTACGATGTCATTGCTAATGTTAGCAATGCTACGGTAATACTAGCATGTACTTTAAAGCAATTTTCCATCTACCCTTTACACATATAAAAAGGTACAAAAAGGGTGCAGAACCTAACAAACTAACCTAACTTAAACTAGAAGTTCATAACATCAGCAACACAATATATATTGGTTCTTGTTCCGCCACTGGCTCACTTAAGCTCACAGGAAAATAGAACATCAAGCTCGTATTTACTGGCAAGCGGTAATGTTGAGCTGCGCACGCTAACATTAGCAATGTTACTCTAACATTAGCAACGCTAAATATAATGGTTCTTATTCTGCCACTGGCTCGCTTACGCTCACAGGAAAATAAAACATCAAGCTCGTATGCACTGGCAAGCGGTATGATGAGCTGCGCACTTACTTTTATGACCTCGACAACGATACTTGTGGGTCACCGGGGTGTTATGACTGCGAGTCTGTGAAGTCTTAACTTCTTTGTCTTAATTTAGTACTGCACTTGAACACTGTAAACCTTGAGCTATTACATTTCGAGATTTAAGAAAATTATCAACATTGGAATTCACCGAAATACTTTAAAATATGAATTACAGCAGTCATTACAAGTTTCTAAAACTTTCGTCATAAAATACGCAAAAAGACATCACTTGAACTAACAAAGACCTGACTT
>NC_090754.1:17368037-17398037 GCF_036898095.1 Palaemon carinicauda
GCATGAACAGACCACTTAAAGAGACAAAGGAAGGGGGTAGGGAAATATCAGTTGTCAACCCCCTTGTGTAAACTTTGAATACGTATACAGTGAACCCTCGTTTATCGCGGTAGATAGGTTCCAGACGCGGGCGCGATAGGTGAAAATCCGCGAAGTAGTGACAGCATATTTACCTATTTATTTAACATGTATATTCGGACTTTTAAAACCTTCCCTTGTACGTAGTACTGTTAACAAACCACCCTTTAATGTACAGAACACTTAATGCATGTACTACAGCACCCTAAACTAAAACAGGCACAAATATTAAAGGCGATTTTATATCATGTGTTTCCTAAACACCTAAAAAGCACGATAAAAAATGGCAACCAATGTTTTGTTTACGTTCATCTCTGATCATAATGAAGAAACAAACTCATTTAGTGTACACATATATGTACGTATAGGTTAGTTTTTGCATCGATTATATTGATTATACAGTACTGTATGTTGATTTTTTTATTACCAATGTTTTAGTTTACGTACTTTTCTTAGGACTTCCAAATGAAATCTTTTTCTTTATGACGCCGCCTGAAACGACGGCGTGTACGCTCAGTAAACAACCACGCTCAGAACAAACAAGGCATTTAACGCGCATGATGATAGTGATAAATAATGATACAGTACATACAGTATTTACAGTAAAAGCATTTACAAAATATGTTACCTTACAAATATAAATTATACAGTACTTGTACGTAGCAAAGCAGGAAAACAATTTGAGAGAGAGAAAGAGAGAGAGAGAGAGAGAGAGAGAGAGAGAGAGAGAGAGAGAGAGAGAGAGAGAGAGATTGTTTTACGTACGTAAATGTAAATTTTAAACAAAAAAAATATGATAGGTTACAACATGTAGACTTTTAAAACCTTCCCTTTAACTTAATGCATACAGTACGTACATTACTAAACTATAAAACAGGTTAAAGTAAAAAATAAAGATTGTTACTGTACTCACCACGAAAGAAGTTCAAGAAAAACTTGAATGACGATGGCGATGAATTTGCTGCACAGTAGAAATGATGATGATGAAGCTGATGATGTGTTCTACTGTGCAGTCAATGATAGTATTTTACGTCTCTTCAGACGGAGGTGTCTTTTCCTGGGACACCTCTTCAACTTCTTCAATTTCTTCCGAAGGCGTACTAGCAGGAGGAACTGGCTTTTTTTTGCGAGGCTGGAAGAACATTGTGATCGGAAGTTGTTGCCGCTGCTTCTTTTTTCGATCCAAGAGCATCCTGTAGGGAGTCATGATGTCATCGACCTTATTTGAGAATTGCATCGAGCGAACCATATCCTCGTCCCACTCTTGTAACATTTCTTTCGCCTCCTTCATATGGTTGCAGAACTTGGCAAGCCGTTCTAATGTTAAGCCCGTTTCTTCGACATTTTCTTGGGTCTCTTCCTGGGTACCCTCACTCTCTTCCTCACTTGCCGATTTCGTCAGGTCTTCGAGGTCTGCGTCAGTTAGGGGCTGGGAATGGCAGTCCAACAACTCGTCGACGTCTTCAGTCGTCATGTCGCCAAACCCGTCACCTCCAATTATGGCAGCCAACTGCACAGATTTCCGTATTGCAGAGTGTTGGATTTCCGACGGAGTAAATCCCTTGTCGTCGTAAACAATATCGGGCCACAGCTTCTTCCAGCTCGCATTTACGGTTGCAGGTTTCATCTCTTGAAGTGCCTTTTGAATATTCTGCAGGCACGTGGCTATGGTGTACTGCCGCCAGTACGCCTTCAAGTTGAAGTCTTCATCCTCGTCATCTTGGGCAGCATCCACACACGCAACGAGGTCCGCCAAGGTATTCTTCGTGTAGAGGGCCTTGAACGCCCTGATAACCCCCTGGTCCATTGGTTGAATTAATGACGTGGTGTTGGGTGGCAGGAACTCAACCTGAACGCCCTCACGCGACAGGTCAGTTGCGTGTCCACCAGCGTTATCCATAAGGAGAAGGATCTTGAATGGCAAGCCCTTCTCTAAGAGATATTCATGGACTTGCGGGATGAAACACTGGTGGAACCAGTTGGAGGTCAGCATCTTCGTAATCCATGCTTTTTGATTATGCATCCAGTACACGGGAAGGAGATTCTTATTTTTATTTTTCAAAGCGCGAGGATTTTTCGACTTATAAATAAGCCCCGGCTTTAACAAAAATCCAGCAGCATTGCCACACATCACGAGGGTAACGCGATCCTTGAATGCCTTAAAGCCAGAGGCTTTGGCTTCCTCTTTGAACAGGAAAGTTCGCGACGGCATTCTCTTCCAAAACAAGCCAGTTTCATCCATATTAAAGACTTGTTCCGGCTTGTATCCACCTTCAGTGATAATGTTCTTGAAAGTCTGGTTCACGTAAGTTTCAGCAGCGGCAGTGTCAGCGGAAGCAGACTCCCCATGCAGGGAAACGCTTTTCAGGGCGAAGCGTTTCTGAAACTTCGCGAACCATCCTTTGCTTGCGGAAAAACGTTTCTGAGGCTGGGAATCAGTGGATGTCCCTGGTTGAGGATCATCTGCATCATCATCATCTTCAGCATGGTTGCCGTCGTCGTCTTTAGGTTCCTTTGCAGCAAAATTCTCATATAAGCTCAAAGCCTTTGTTTGGATGGTGTTCGTATCCAACGCTATGTTCTTCTTCCGGCAGTCGGCAATCCACACAGCTAAAGCACCTTCCATGCGTACGATCGTTTTATTACGCGTTGTAACGACTCGCTTCGCTGATCTGCTAAAGGTGATTGCAGCAGTCTTTCTAATGTTCGCCTCGTCCTTCTTGATGTAGCGAACGGTGGATTCGTTGATGCCAAAATGGCGGCCGGCGGCCGCGTAACTTCTACCATCTTTTAACATGTCGAGAAGCGTAACCTTCTCAGCTATCGTCATCATCCTTCGGTGGCGTTTAGGCTCACTACCAGCCTTACTAGAAGCAGAACGCTTGGGAGGCATTGTAACAGAAAGTTCAACAAAAAGTTCAACTTAAAACAGTCGCACACAGCACAGATTAAACTTCACAAAGTTAAGAACGTCTACTCAGCAATACGCGGAAAGAGAAAGTGAACGATGCAGCCCCGCGAGAACTTTGATGCTGCGGGTAGAAGATGCGGGCAAAACACCAATCACAGGCTAGATAACAAAACTTGAGTTTTGATTCGTCATCTATCAGCGCTTGAACCAATCACAACCCGTCTTACAGTACTATGGCGCGTTGGTTACTCATAGAAGATGCCCCCGCGCATACTGAACGTACGTAGATTAAGTACAATACCGTAATAATAATAAATAATGATAATAATACTGTACAGTAATAATAATAATAATAATGATTAATAATAATAACAATAATAATTTTATTAACAACAACAACAATAATAATAATAATAACAATAATAATAAAAATTTACGTACGCTATTTTACGCCTCTCTCTCTCTCTCTCTCTCTCTCTCTCTCTCTCTCTCGTACGCTTACAGTATTCGAAATGTGATTTTTGCAACAAAGAATATTATTGGATGCAGTACTGTACTACGTACGTATACATACAAAAGATTCATGGAAAAGAAGCACATCCATTACAGTACACACCATTCTAATATGGTATGACTGCATCTGATTTGCGTTTCATGTTCGATTTAATTTTACTACGTACTGAATTATCGTATGATCACATTCTCTTTTCGTGTTTTATTTCTTTCTGTGCTGAATTATATATCATATGTAATGCAATGAACAATCAGTAAGAGCAGATATTACTAATTACAGTATTAATGGAATTACAGGTAACAAAATATCGTATTTGGTTGTCTTCAGATTTCGCGGTATTTTCGAATTTTCCGGAAAATCCGCGATATGTATATATATATGGGTTATGGGAAAACCCCGCGAAGTGGTGAATCCGCGATTGTCGAACCGCGAAGTAGCGAGGGTTCACTGTAGGTTCATGATTGGTTAACAGAAAAACAACGGAGTCTAAAGGGTGAACATAAATGAACTGGATAGGGAAACTAGTCCAGAGAAAGTATTTATGTGAAACCGAGGAGTGAAAAGGAAATGACCAAAAAAATAAAAACAATAAAGGAAGGTAAAATGGAATGAATGATAAATAATATTGAAAGGAAATATAAAATGAGATGGATTTAACATGAATGAACTGGGTAGGGAAACTAGTTCAGAGGAAGTATTTATGTGAAACCGGTGTGACGGTCTGAACGATCCCCCGGTTTCAGAATTCTCCTTGACATTGAATAATGGTTCTTTACCGCCATTAACTCGCTTCGCTCGTATGAAAATAAAACATCAAGCTCGTATGTACTGGCAAGGGGTAATGTTGAGCTGCGCACGCTAACATTACAGGGAAAACATCAACCTCGTATGCACTGGCAAACGGCAAAGTTCGCACATGCGCAGATTATCAAGGAGAATTCTGAGACCGGGGGATCATTCAGACCGTCACACCAGGGAGTGAAAAATAAATAACAACAGAAATAAACCCATTATAGGAAGATAAAATGGAATGTATAAAAAATATTGAATGGGAATATAAAATGAGATGATTATAAAAGCTATAGGATAATAAAACGAGTAATAGGTAGGGAAAAGCTTATGGGAAGGGGGGCGGGTTTTCTGCGAACGAAAACTGGAATGCACGAATGGACGGACATACGGGTGCTAATGTTAGCATGGAATGCTAACATTTGATCTACATCAGACATTGGCAGCACTGGTTACTGTATTTTTTCATGACACACTTTGCAACGGCGTCTCCAAAGTTTATCCAGCTATACTGTTTTGTATTTTCCTCCGATTATTATAATTTCAAGAAGGTAATGCATAGAGAAGAAAAGGCAGTATTTTTGTAGTGAATTACAGGGCAATGTAACCTACGAAAAAAACAACTGTTTCTTATAGAAAAAATTACGCTCTTCAAAAATAACACTAGTTTCCGCCGCAAATGAATAGTTTCAGAAATATATATACATCTATATCCTACGATAATGGGGGACCCCCAGTGGGAACTCGGGGTTTTGGATGGGGAAAACATACTGGGGAAACGATAATTGTTTTCCTATAGTAAATAACGTGAATTAACCGAATTTGATGTTCATTTCAACCGGAAACAAACAGATCAACCAATTCGAATAACTTTGAGTTGCACGGTGTCACTTCTCTTACGAACAAACGATAACATTAGCAACGTTACCAATAATACACAGTGTTACCAACGTTGACGTATGGTACACAGAGTTACCAACGGCACGATGACATTACAAAAGATAGTAGCGATAGATATTTCCATATGTATTTTAAATAATTTCTCCATATAAGTTTTACCCAATATATATAAAAAGTACAAAAAGGGCACAGAACCTAACAAACCCACCTAACCTAGCCTAGTAGTATGACAGGTCACAAAATAACATTTGATCTGCATCAGACGTTGGCAGCACTGGTTACTGTATTTCTTCATGACACAATCTTTGTAACGGCGCCTCCAAAGTTTATCCAGATATACTCTTTTGTATTTTCCTCCGGTTATTATAATTTCAAGAAGGTAATATATAGAGAAGTAAAGGCTTGTTTTACGTTTATATATCGATTCCCCAGTATGTTTTCCTCACCCAAAACCCCGAGTTCCCACTGGGGGTCCCCCATCATTGGAGGATATAGATGTATATATATTTCTGAAACTATTCATTTGCAACGGAAACAAGTGTCATTTTCGAAGAGCGTAATTTTTTCTATAAGAATAAGTAGTTGTTTTCCTAGGTTACATTGCCCTGTAATACACTACAATGAAACCGAATAGGCTTGTTTTACGGTTATATATCGTTTCCCCAGTATGTTTTACCAACCCAAAACCCCGAGTTCCCACTGGGGGTCCCCCATTATCGTAGGACATAATGTATATATATTTCTGAAACTATACATTTGCTACGGGAACGAGTGTCATTTTTGAAGAGCGTAATTTTTCCTATAAGAAAAAGTAGTTTTTTTCCTAGGTTATATTGCCCTGTAATACACTACAATAAAACCGGCTAGGCTATCCTTAGATTAGGCTGACTAAATTTGAACCAGTTTCCTTTAAACTTCTAGGAAGGCAACAATTTTAATGTGTATGTCGTATAAGTATTTTTATATAAGTACAAGATAAGCTATTGCCCTATAATGAAAATTGGCCTGACTAAAGTAATAAGACCGTTCACGCTGGTTGGCAGTTTCCACCGGTGCCAACCAACTACATAAACCAACAACTATTTCCACATATCTCATATGCATATGTTAAAGCACAGCCCTATAGTATTGCTAAAACTAAGGTAACTTCACTATATATTACTTACAAAAGACTGCTACTTGTATCCGGTAGAAATTCAAATTAGCAATATGACGCAAAAGATGCTGAGGGATGGCGTGGGTAAGCACGAATGGCAAATCGGGTCTCAGGATGATGCGCCTTTTAGACGCCAAGGCGGGAAAACCTTCTTCTTCGATTTTCGTAAATCGGTTGGGGACATTTTTTCCATGTTCATTATTATTATTATTATTATTATTATTAGCCAAGCTACAGCCCTAGTTGGAAAAGCAAGATGCAAGGGCTCCAATAGAGAAAAATAGCCCTGTGAGGAAAGGAAATAAGGAAATAGATAAATGATGTGAACACATTAACAATAAATAATTCTAAAAACAGTAACAACGTCAAAATAGACATGTCATATATAAACTATTAACAACGTCAAAAACAGATAGGTCATATATAAACTATAAAAAGACTCATGTCAGCCTGGTCAACATAAAAACATTTGCTCCAACTTTGAACTTTTGAAGTTCTACTGATTCAACTTGGTAACAGCTGGAATAAAACTTCTAGTATACTGTGTAGTATTGAGCCTCATGATGGAGAAGGCCTGTCTGTTAGAATTAACTGCCTGCCTAGTATTACGAACAGGATAGAAATGTCCAGGGAGATCTGAATGTAAAGGATGGTCAGAGTTATGAAAAATCTTATGCAACATGCATAATGAACTAATTGAACGACGGTGCCAAAGATTAATATCTAGATCATGCCTTGG
The DNA here is from genome assembly GCF_036898095.1 of Palaemon carinicauda. NCBI lineage: Eukaryota > Metazoa > Arthropoda > Malacostraca > Decapoda > Palaemonidae > Palaemon > Palaemon carinicauda. The sequence continues at coordinate 17,375,125 of NC_090754.1, forward strand.
CATGGTTCTCTTTTCATCAAGTACATTCCATTCGTTTTTTATCAACTCCATATGATTACACTTGTGTGGAGTAAAAGCCATTTCCCACGAGTTCTACTTCCTACCAACATTCCATATATCAATTATATGGCACCCCATGTTTTACAGTAAGTAGCCGCAACTGAAAAGGGTAAGAAAGTATACTCACTTTTCTTGCCGTAGATATAATAGACTTACGTATCTTATGTTCACTGCGTGTCAACTTTCAGGATTTCTATACATACATACAAACATACATTTTCCCAATCTAAATTTAGATTGGGAAAATGTAGGCATTAACATTAATGGGGCATAATCCCTAAGATTAGAAGATAACATTATGTTTATTGAATAATGTGAAAAATGACAAAGATGATAGAAGATTTGAATGGGAATAAAGAATAAATGTAGGACTGAAAATTAATATTAGTGGGCTAAAGCCAAGATAATATTTCATAAAATGCACACAATAAAGAGGGTTATGGACAAACCTCTAGGACAGATAGTGTTTCCCCAGGACGAGATCAAACTTGAAAGAAGGATAATCATGGGATCGGAGAGCATTTTGGTAAACATGATTATATTATGAATATATATATATATATATATATATATATATATATATATATATATATATATATATATATATATATATATATATATATATACACACACACACACACACATAGACTACGTGTGTGTTAGCTTTTTCAGAGATTGGATATTTTTGTCTTAACTTTTGTTATTGATTATTTTAATGAAATCTCGTTTAACCATAGATAAAGGAATGGCAAGTTCCGTCCTGCATCGTTTTGGGAAGAACATCATGAGACACAGTATCAAAGGCTTTTCTCAAACCTAAAAAGACTGCACCAAAGTATTCATTTTTATTCATCGCTTTGTAGATCTTTTCAAGAAGAACATTAACGGCCTCACTTGCACTGACGTCACGCAGGAAGCCATAAAGATACTAAATCTAATAAAGAAATATTAGAGTCGATTTTATAGTAATTTCTCAAAAATTTCTTCTTGACATCCGATTTATCACCAGATTTATGAAACAGTAACGCACGCTATTTTAAAAATATCAGGATAAATGCCTGAGGCAATACAACGGTTGAACAACAGGGATATCGGAATGGCAAGTAAACTAGCATTATTCTTATGTAGTCTAGTAGGAGAGGAATGAATATTTACTTTATATCCTTTAGTTTTTTTTTCTTTTCTTTTTAATAATGTTGATTTCTTCAATTTGTGTGTGTGTGTAGATTGCCTTACCTTATGTAAGACACGGGCTCTTGCCGCTGGGCAGCCCCTAAATTTCTTCAAGCTGAGAAGACGGGGTCAAATAGCTAGACTGCTGATTTGAAGGAGGCAAATAGGAATGAAAATCTAAATGATTGTTTTGAGGCAAGGCATCTCTGAGAGAGATGCCGATTGTAGAGAAATGAAGATTAGAAGCATTTGCAATCTGTTGGCTGTCAGTAATGGCTTCGCCGTTACGACAAATTAGTTTTCTCAGTGACACGCTTTTTCTTGCCAGGCCTAAGGGACGAGTTAATGAGATCCCACGATTTTATAGCATCCTTTGGGAGTTGATCAAAAGTACTTTCAAAATAATTTTTCTTTGCTACACGAAATGACTTAAGCAACATTTATACACTAGTTACTATAGCGTTGGGCACTGTAAGCACCCAATTTCATTCTTCGATATAGATTATGTTTAATGTTAATGGGTTTAAGTAGTCCTTTGGAGAGTCACTTATTCGCCAATCTTTCAACACTTACATATTTTGTTTTAAGAGGAAAGCATTCATTGAAAAGACTGTCCATTCTATCGGTAAGGGAGGCTGCACCCAAGTGAGGATCTAATGAGGCTTGACCATATTGGGACCAGTCTTTATTACCCCTGAGGAGTTCCGTGAATTTCCTGTCCTTTTCTTCGCTCATATCTCTAAACTGAATTTTTATTTTGTTGTCTACGTTGTTTATTATAAACATCAAAAGACTACAGAAAATTGGGAAATTATCTGTGATATCTGCTAAAAATATCCCACCATTGCTAACAAGATTATTGGCCCAAATATGACCAATAGAAGACAGAGAGTCATTCGAACCGACTCTTGTTGGTCTAGTTAATGATAAAGAGAGCAGGAAAAGATTTGTTTTCAGCAGTTCGGCAAAAGGTTCAACACCTCATTCATCTCTTTATCTATTTGTTTGTGAAATCGCCGAGTTCAGAAGACCATTTCAATTGGGGGGGCTTAAAAGGACACTTATGAATGGCAGAGGCAAGGGACAGGGACATTGTCCTATCAAGCAGGACAATGCCCAAGAGACTGATCGTGTATACAAGTCACCTCTCCACCCAAGCTAAGACCAAGGAGTGTTAGGAGATGGCTGCTGATGGCTCTGCAGATAGACCCATAGGCTCCCCAAAACACCCCATCCTTAACTCACAAGGATAGTGAGGTTGCAGCAACCTAAGGAACTAATGAATTTGAGCGGGACTAGAACCCCAGTCTGGCGATCACCAGTCAGGAACGTTACCACACAGGCTACACCAGAGAGAGAGAGAGAGAGAGAGAGAGAGAGAGAGAGAGAGAGAGAGTTCCAAAAATTCTTTAGATTAGGCATAAAAAAGAAAGGTTTTGTACCAGTGCTATCGTACATAGATTACACCAAATTAACAATCTTTAAAATTGTTTTACCAATTAACGATACCTTTCTCCAGTTTGAATTTCTCTCTGCCTCGGTTTTCTAAAAAAAGAAGAAAAATTAAATTCAGAAAGATATTCCCATGTGCAATTATGAAGGGATTTTTCCGTCCTCCGAAATACTCGTCTGAAACTCCTCGTGGAATAAGCGAGGCCGCTTCTCTCCTCTTTTCTGTTCAGGCGAAAATGTTACACACCAGACTCCCAATCACTCAAGCACATAATGGGCCATTTTTCGATTCATCTTTTCCTCTTCTTCTTCTTCTTCTTCTTCTTCTTCTTCTTCTTCTTCTTCTTCTTCTTCTTCTTCTTCTTCTTCTTCTTCTTTTTGTTTTCAAATAATAATAAAATATCGAGAAAACCTCTCTCTAATAAAACAGTTCCTGATGATTTTTCCTTACTTGGCAATGTCTGATATATATATATATATATATATATATATATATATATATATATATATATATATATGTATATATATATATATACGGTATATATATATATATATATATATATATATATATATATATATATATATATATATATATGTGTATATATATATATATATATATATATATATATATATATATATATATATTGGTGTGCTACTGTCTTAAGCACACATTTGAGTATGAGTTGTTTTCAGATGTATTTAAATGGTTTATTGAACACATCTTAGTGGTTTTTAAGTTTTATTGTATATAAACAACTGAGTTAAACATCTCCATCACTGGAGGAAGCTGTGTTGGTCCACATGACCAATTCTGATGAAGTTTAGATAAGAACTGAACAAATTACTGATATCCCAAAAATCGTACACTTGCTTTACTTTGGATAAGTGACGGAATCGGAAGACACCTGCATCCGGTGACGTCACAAACTTTCACACGAAGAGGCAATGTGTTGACACTAAGAAAGAATGACAACTTAGCATCTTACATCCTGTACACAATTTGAGTTGACCATAGCAAATCTCACGGCCAGCTCTTCCAACCAACATGACATATTACGTCATTTGTTTTAAACATGTAATATTACTATTCTAAATATTACATAAGCTCGGCCAGCTATCTCAATTTTTTTTTTACAAAAATTTAACAACAAGCCGAAACATGGTTATTAGGTGTGACTGGACATACGTATCATGCATTGTCCAAAACTAGCTATATCCAACTGAGGACGAATGTCCAAATAGGCACATCAAAACTAATAACAATAATGCATACAAAAAAGATATTACCAAAGCAAAAAGAAAAATGCATGATAAAACCAAGATCATATATATGGTACATTGCTAGCAAATGATTACATGGTACCAAAAAACAAAACAAATTCTGACTTACAAATGATTCGGTAACTTGATAAAGAATAATTGTTACCTTTGTCAGAAACAAGATACTCAATTTTTAGTGCACAAATACAAATTCCTGGTACGTACACGTACCACGGTTTCGTACATATATATATATATATTTGTATATAGGGCTGATACATTTTATTAGATGCCCATAGATTCTGTTATATATCTTATATTTTTTTTTTTTTTTTTTTTTTTTTCTCTTTTCTTTTTTAACATTCCGGCTTATATATTTTTATTAGATGCCGAGAGAAAAAAATGATTTATATCCTTTTTTATTTTATTTACTTTTTTTAAATGTTTTTTTAAATGTATTTTTAACAATGCAAATGTAGAGAATTTCTTTAATTACATATTACTAGCGTACTAGTCAGCTTTTCATACAAACATCATCCTGACAAATTACTCCCTTAGCGAATGAGGTGGCCACTCATACAGCTTTGAACTGGATCAGGTAAGGGGTATTGTCAGGGCTATTCAACTCATTCCTTTGTAGCTGCTTGCTGTGCCGTAACCTACGCCAAACAAGGATGTTCACGGCGATAAAAATCAACGCCGTTACCAATAAACCTGCTAGTAATATAGGGTGAAGAATCTCTTTGTAAGTCGGCGACAGGTGGTCCTTTTCGGTAAGTTTCATTAAGCGTTTCGCCACACTTCCTTTATAGGGGAGAGGAAGTGCGGGCGTTGTAGAGGTCCACGTGAAGTTCGCGAAGTAAGCTCGTTCTCTGATGATTGTCCGTAGGCCAGTCACCATGGAATTCGGGGAAGTCCCGATACAGCCATCTGCTGCGACGAAGATGTGGTTGAATGATGTGGATCCGTCAGGGCATGATACATTGAAGCCGTCCTTGTCGTATCGTATCCACGAGCCATTATTTAGTCTGCAATTAAATTCTTTATTGTCAAAGGGATAAAGCTTATCCAGACAATTTTCACTTGTATGGGAGAGAGCACCGTCTAGCACTATACCTAACTCGCATGAATCCATCAAGTTTTTACGGAATTCAAATGAGTCAGCTGTACATATTTTTCTATCCATTGCGTCTGAACAGTGAGTTAATTGATTTAAGTCTTTAATGACCGTATATGTTTCCTTGTCTGGGGAAATCAATACGTGTCCTGTCAAACTGGATATTACTGGATTTGAGTGATTCGTCATGAAAGTCGGAAATGGTGATATCCTGTAAGATTGCCAGGCATCAGAAGAATCAAAGGGAATTGTAATCCTAACCTTGTTATTATCTACGTTTACTGTAATTAGGCTGTAATAAAATTCTAACCTATGTTCGTCTAACAAAGGAACATAGCCTAGTTTATCCCTAGTGTTCTCCAGAACTAATTTTAAGTAACGTATAGGCAACAAATGGGGCGACAATACACCTTTAGTTGCTAACGTGATAGCTTCTACATAATCCTTGGATTTCTCAATGAAATGTGCAATTCTGTTATGTATGTGATCTATCTTTGAATCATAATACGTTAATGTTGCTAACAAATCCTGTACTTCCATAATTTGAACGATATTATCTGAATGTTCATTTAACAAATCCATAATTTTATTGATTGAAGCTAACTGATCCCTTAGTTCTGACATAATCAATTCATCTTTATGAGTCAAGAACTCAATTTTCTTATTTTGATTACTAATTTTAAGACGATTGGAAAGTCCTAAACCTAAACTTGCAACAGACCCAAAGATGCTTAATGCAGCATAAATGAACGGATTCCGTCTTTCTTTTTGTTCGTGTCCTACAGTCCACATCAAAAGGTCATAAGCCAAAGATCCTGTCTCTCCAGTCTTATTTTTCAAGTCATCAGATAGCATCTCTGCAACTTTTAATGTTGATCCAAGCAAACTCTTAGTAGTCAAATGAAAATGTCTCCTATGCAACTCATCCAATGATGCAGAAAACCTTGAAATGGCGGTTCTTAAGCTAGTGACATCATTCTCTTGAAGAAAAATTGCTTGCATATGCACTTCGACAATTACGTTGGTTGATGTAATAAAAATGTCTTCTTGTCTTTCAACTATATTGCCATATTTAAAATATATATTCTTAGTCTTAGAACTCATCCCATACGAAAAAAATGTCTGAGCGAACAATATCACTCCCAACAACAAAAAATTCATCTTGGAAACCTGTAACGAGAAAAAATATATGTAATTACTCCTGTATTAAAAAGAAAACTTTTTAGTTACAAAAATTAAAATTTTTCCTCACTTCTTTTTAATTTCTTATGTGAGACAATGGTACTATTCTCTCATCCGTGGGTTGGGCTACGTTTTGAATTCTAAACCTATTGGCCGTTAATGATGCGTCTTCAAATCCATAATATTACGTGGACTACCAGAGTCAAAAAATAACGTAAAGGATTTGTGTTCTAAATTTACAGCATATAAGGTTGGCCGTAACTCATTTTGGCTTATTATTGTATGAATTCGTTGCAAATCTACGGGAGCATGCACTGTTTTACTTAATTCGGCCGTGTGTTTCATAGGAAAATCTATTGTCTCACAATTATCTGATAAAACATTAAATTGATTATTCAATACTATTGATGTTGACATAAATGACCTTGACCCAACATCACTCTCTTCCCCTCTAGAGTTAACTATGTGGTATTTGCTTTGCTCTGCACATTCTGAAAATTAGGCTGACTTTGCGAGGTCTGGTTTGACGGCCCAGGCTCAGCGATATTTGAAGAAGTGTTTGTTTGTTTCGGACTCTGAACTGCATTGACATTTTGTTGTTTCTTCTTATTGTTAAAATGAGGATTTTTCTTTTTATTTCCATATGGAACCGACTGTGGAATTGACTGTGTATTTCTAGGATATTGTTGTGTCTTACGCGCGTAACATTGACTATAAGAATGTGATCCTGTGTTGTGAACTGAACAAAATTTCGTTCTACAGTCTGCGCTTATGTGACCTTGACGTTTGCAGTTGTAACACGTCACTCCCGCTACTGGATTATTAATTACGTTCACTGTTTGTGGTTTTGTTTCATTCTTAGCAAAAACTTGAGTTAACACGGGATCGAGATCTGGACACTTGGACATGTGCTTCTTTATCTGTTTATAGACATCCAATTCCGTACTTGCAGGCATTAACTTCTTATCAAAGCACCGCACTAAAGCTTCAGGCAACATAAGTGTCATGCAAGTTAAATACATTAATCGTAAAAAATCTTTCACGGAGATATTATCGTTAGTAACCCAAGTGGAATTACCTAAAATGTCCTGATATTCGTTAAGCCTATCAGCTATGAGAGCTGCTCTCTCAACAACATTAAGCCGATTCATAGTGGCTTGATTAAGTGTATTTCGTAACGTTAACACTACATCCAAAGCTTCCTCACCCCCATAGATCGCGCGTAACCTAACTTTGAAATCATCCCAAGTAACTGCTTCCTGAAATGAAACACCTCTTAAATACGCACTCGCATCCCCCTTAGAAAAATCTATAAAACTTTTAGCTTCTTGTAATTGTACAAAAGGATCTACGATTTGTTTGGCATTTAAATGGGCATCAACGGATGAAATCCATGACTCCACATTTTGTGGCAAGAACCCGTTGACACGGCCTTGAAAAGGAAGGATTGCTGACCTGGCATTTACAAGCGTCACAATTGGAGGAGGATTAGCCTGGCCTACACCACTAGGTCCAGGGGTAGGGCTGACAGGAGGAGCCATGACTGCTGTATTCTTTTTTTTTCTATCTCTTTGACCCCTTTCAATCCTATCAAAATATCTATATGAGTACAGACGCCCACTGCGTAAACGCATATGTATAATAAAATTCCCCCAACAATGTTACTAATCCCAATACATTTCCCCCCAAGAGTTTATGAAAGAAAAAGGAATTAGCACAAAGAAAGAAAAATTCTAAATGAGAATTCGGAGTTTCTTATAACAAAGTTTAGGAATTCACTCACCCCAGTAATAATTGACTAACGACTTGTGATAACTACACTTCACTGCACAAACTGAAATGAATACAAAATCTTTGTACTTAGCTTATATATGAAGTCGAGTCGTCTCTCTCTCTCTCTCTCTCTTGATGTTTTGTTAGCGATGTCTCGTTCTAGTTTCTTGTAGAATGTAGGTCTTCCTGGATATGTTTTGCAATAGTTGAATGCCAGTCCTTGGGTTTCCTAGGATGTTGATTGAAGATTCTATTTGTATACTAACATATGTTGGTGTTAGCATTTTCGTTGGACTTAGTCAAAATTGTAGATTCTTGTAGATAGTTTTATTTTGAAGTCTTGAAGATCATTCTCTGGTTTCACAGCTTTTATGTTGAAGTCTTGAAGATATATCTCTGGTTTTACAGCTATTTATTTTGAAGTCTTGAAGATATTTCTCTAATTCTTAGAGTTTAACCGCTGTCTTTGAGTTTAATCGCTGCCACCATTTATTGGTGTGCTACTGTCTTAAGCACACATTTGAGTATGAGTTGTTTTCAGATGTATTTAAATGGTTTATTGAACACATCTTAGTGGTTTTTAAGTTTTATTGTATATAAACAACTGAGTTAAACATCTCCATCACTGGAGGAAGCTGTGTTGGTCCACATGACCAATTCTGATGAAGTTTAGATAAGAACTGAACAAATTACTGATATCCCAAAAATCGTACACTTGCTTTACTTTGGATAAGTGACGGAATCGGAAGACACCTGCATCCGGTGACGTCACAAACTTTCACACGAAGAGGCAATGTGTTGACACTAAGAAAGAATGACAACTTAGCATCTTACATCCTGTACACAATTTGAGTTGACCATAGCAAATCTCACGGCCAGCTCTTCCAACCAACATGACATATTACGTCATTTGTTTTAAACATGTAATATTACTATTCTAAATATTACATATATATATATACAGTATATATATGTATATACATATATATAGACATATATAAAAATATCTTTGTATATGTGTATATATATGTATATATATATGTGTGTATATATATATATATATATATATATATATATATATATATATATATGTGTGTGTGTGTGTGTGTGTGTGTGTGTGTTTATATTAGTATATATATATATATACATATATATATATATATATATGTGTGTGTGTGTGTGTGTATGTGTGTGTATGTGTTGTGTGTGTGTGAGAGAGAGTGCGTGTGTGTATTGTTCGAAATCTCTCAGAGATTCCAAATAAGTTAGCATTTTCCGAGAAAATGGGGAAGAGATCAAAGAATCAACTAATATGGAAAATGTATTCTAACGATTATTTGTAATGAGTGTAATTAATTATTTGGAATAATTAGTTTCTAATAATTTATATCTTTAAACATAAGCAATTTAATCATCCTACACTAACTCCAGCCGTAGTAAGCGATTTTGGATTTACTCTTTTGTTGTCACTAACCAAAACATATAACTCAATGAATTTGTCATATATCAACCCTTACCATCCTACGCTCTGCCACCACAAAAGCATTTAACTTTCTCCTCCCTATATAATTACTGCGATGTCATTCGAATGCCTACGTTTTTATTATCGGATTAACCTGGATTCCGGTAATGTTACTTTGATTGAACTTCGGTTTATCCCATCCTTAACAAAGATGTTCCTTCCCTGCCAAAGTGTTTATCCCCTAGAGAATTCCTGCTGATCGTTCAGCTGAAATTTTTCAAAACTCTTGACATGTGTCTGCGAATCCCTTGATATAAACCCAACGTGCATTGTCAAGTGGCTGTACAGCCATTTCCCCACTGACGCATAAATTAAACTCCTGCCCATCTCCAGATTCGAATACCATAGGACAGAATTCCAAACTCGTTGATCCAGATTATTCTTTTAACTTTTATTACTCTAAACTATGCCCGTCCCTTGCTAAACTACCAAACCAGATTAACCCTCTCTCGCTCTCTCTCTCTCTCTCTCTCTCTCTCTCTCTCTCTCAATCCAACTAACTGACTAATCTGAAGGCCTACTCCTAAACTACTCCCCTCTTGGCAGAATTTTCCCGGTGGTCACTCCTTTTTCCAGGAGCAACCCTCTTGGATCCTCCTAGCCAATGACAGACTTCCAAGGTGGGCCTCACATCTTCACCTCGCCAGTCTCCTGGTGGTTGAACTCCGGCCTCCAAAGCTCCTCCTACGTGACCCGAAAAGGAAGATGACCTGCTTCAATGTCATTGAAAGTCTACGTGTACTGGTGGCTCCCTAGAAGTCTAGAAGTTCATAAGTCTGTTTCTACTGGTGACTAGAGGCTTCTGTACCAACCGTGTGTCACACGATCGTACATAGTAACGACATTTCATTTTGTGTATGTATTATGCTTGTATCTTTGCTCTCCCTCGCACTGATAGGACCTGAAATAACATGTCTGTTTTTCTCACCATTAACTGTTAACCGATGCGGTGTCAGTTGAACATGAAATTGCCTGTTATGTCTTTTATGCCTTTTTTTGCCTGGAGTTTATCTATATATAAACGGATGTTCTGTAATAAAGTTACTCAGTTGCTTTCATTCCTCCTTTGAGTCACAACCTTCTCTTGGCTCATCACATTGGTGACCCCGGAAATCGACTCGCTCCTCCCGCCTTCCACCCCCCCCCCCACCTCCCACCCCCTGCCGCTCCATCATTGGTACTTTGGCGGACTCCGCGGAAATTGGCGCTGCCCCATTGAAACTTTTGCCGTTCGCCAGCGGAGAGGAGTTTCCTTGGTTTCAGCACGCAGAAGTCCAGTTCCGTATCAAGGGCGTGACTCGCTCAACCACCAAAGCAGATTATGTTCTCGCGGCGATACCTGAGGACACCTTCCCGGAAATATCCAACTGGCTTTGTGAATAAGGAGACATCCCAATAGTGTATGACGCCTTCAAAACATACCATCTGCAGCAGTACTCGCCATCGCCAGCCGCCCGTATAGCAAAGCTTTTCCAGCTCTCAACAACCATTGGGGGACCAAAGGGCTTCGCTCGCCCTCAAGGAAATGCCCAGTATCGCTCGCCTGCAACCTGCCGCAGATGGCTCTCCTCGTTGAGGTGAACCTACTTCATGCCCTTTGGATACGCCGTTTACCCGAACCTGTACGCCCTGCCATACCCGATGTCGATAGTTTACCAATAAAAGACTTGATGACCAAAGCCGACGCCCTTATGGACAGCCACTTCACGACCTTCAAGACCTCCATCCACGCCTCCACTCCTGACAAAGAAAATGCCTATTCAACGTCAACCGAAGCTGACGTGAATGCCATAGTACATACATGCCTACCCCATGACGAGACGGAGCGGTGACAAAGCCACCCATCACCCACCACTCGCTTGCGCCCCAACCAACGACTTCTACAGCCACTTACTACCGCCCATCGGCCACAGTTTTGCTGCTATCACTTCAAATTCGGGGCAGCCGGGAAAAAATGTGCCAAGGATTTTCAGTGGCCAAAAAACGTGTAAGTAGGCCATCGCTTGTGGCGGTGGCCTCCCGTGTTTCTAATCTTTTCTTTTTACATGATACAGGAACGGGCGTGTGATTTTTGGTAGACACGGATGCTTATCGTTCTCTTTTGCCAAGGGAACTCTTCAGGACACGACATAGTCTGTCTACGTCTGCCGACATCCGCCTGGCAACTGCCAACGGATCTGCGATGCCCACCTACGGTTACGAGAACCTCACATTATCGTTTGGAAATAGTAAATTTATTTGGAAGTTTCTCGTTGCTGACGTCACATTGCCAATCCTCGGCTCGGAGTTCCTCTCTCATTTCCACCTTCTGGTCGATGTCGCCCACCGATGATTGGTCAACGCAGACTCATACTTGTTGACACCTCTTCAACCCACCCCCTCCAACCTTGCTCTCCACATCAGCGCACCCACGGATGCCTATGCCCACCTCCTTATGTCGTACCCGGAAGTTTTCTGTCCAGAACTTCGCCAAACGCCCACGGCTCCTGCCAAGCACGATATTTATCACTGTATCAAGACGACGGGACCCCCAGTCTTCGCAAAATTCAGAAATCTGGCACCGGAACGATTGACAGCCGCCAAACAGACGTTCGCCAAAATGGAGGAAATGGGCCTTTGCCAAAAGGCCTCCAGCCCATGGTCGTCACCCTTACATATCGTTCTGAAGAAAGACGTCTCCCTCCGTCCGTGGGGGGATTACAGGCGCCTGAACATGCAAACAGAACCGGATCACTACCCCCTCCCAAACATTGCCGATATGACCTCCTACCTGCACGAAGCGAAGGTTTTCTCCACGCTCGACCTCCTGAAGGGGTATTATCAGGTGCCTATGAACCCAGAAGACATCCCCAAGACTGCCATCACCACTCCGTTTGGTACATGCACCTTCAATTACTCCTGTTTTGGCCTTCGTAATGCTGGGGCCACTTTTCAACGTCTCATGGATGGCATCTTTGGGGACCTCCCCTTCTGTGTATGTTATGTGGATGATATACTTGTGTTCTCTTCCTCAAAAGAGGAACACCTCCATCACCTGCGCATCGTGCTCGACCGCTTGCAGCAAAATAGCCTTATAGTCCGGTACAACAAGTGTACCTTTGGCACCACTGAAGTGTCGTTCTTAGGGCACCCCATCACTCCTGAAGGAGTCCATCCCCTCCCTGAGGAGGTAGCAGCCGTTCAGAACTTCCCCACACCCTCGACCGTCAATGCTCTGTAGGAATTCTTGGGCATGATCAACTATTATCACCATTTTCTGCCAGCCATTGCCTCCACTCTTGCTCCCCTCTACGCCTCCCTCAAGGACAAGCCAAAGGACCTGAAGTGGGGTCCCCTTCAAGAAGCGGCCTTCTGCAATGCAAAGAAGGCCCTATCAACCGCTGCAGCTCTGACTTTTCCTATTCCACATGCCCCTCTACTTCTCTCCACCGATGCTAGCAACGTCGCTATTGGTGCAGTACTCGAACAGGTGGTCAATGGCTCGCCCCGCCCATTGGCCTTCTTCAGCAGAAAACTGTCCAAGGCAGAATCAGGTTATTCTACCTTCGATCACGAATTGCTGGCGGTGCACTTGGCTGTCCGTCACTCTCGCCATTTCTTAGAAGGTACGCCCTTCGTCATTCGCACAGACCACATGCCTCTGGTGCACGCCTTCACTCGACGGTCTGATGCCTGGTCCGCCCGTCAACGCCAACATCTCTCCGCCTTGGCTAAATACAATTGCACCCTTCAACACGTCCCTGGAAAATGAATCCCATTGCTAATGCCCTGTCAAGAAACACGTTGGATGCCGTTCAACTGGGATTGGATTACAATGCCTTGGCTGAAGCCCAATGACAGGATCCAGAGTATCAAGCATGTAGGATATCCTGCACATCCCTTCATTGGGAGGACATCCCCCTCGACGACTCCAACACCACCCTTCTCTGTGACGTCAGTACTGGTAGACCGCGACCTTGGATTCCTGCTCCCATGCGCCGACAGGTGTTTGATTTCATTCACGGCCCTTCACATCCCTTGTATCGTTCTATTGCACAGCTGCTGAAGACAAAGTTCATTTGGCACAGCATTTCTGAGGATGCTATGGATTGGGTCCGCGCCTGTACTTCTTGCCAAACTTACAAAGTACATCGACACACGGATTCAGGAGTGGGCACCTTTCCTCAACCTCAGCGTCGTTTCGCCCACATTCACATCGACACTGTAGGCCCCCTACCCACATCACAAGGACATCGTTATATGTTTACCGTCATCGACCGGTCCACTCGTTGGCCTGAAGCCATTCCCATGGAAACTGCAACGATTCGCCTCATGTACATCTGCCTTACTCTCAGGATGGATTGCAAGATTTGGTATCCCTGGGCATATTACTTCTGACAGGGGTACCACTTTCACCTCTCAATTGTGGATATCATTAGCAAATCTCCTGGGCATCACCCTACATCAGACAACTGCCTACAACCCCATTGTTAATGGAATGGTTGAATGTTTTCATCGCACCCTCAAAGCAGCTTTGATGTCCCACTGCAAGGATTCCAACTGGTTTACTCAGCTTCTCTGGGTCCTCCTGGGACTAAGGACCACTCCTAAAGACGCCCTCGATGTCTCAGCAGCTGAAATGGTGTATAGTGACCCGTTGGTCGTCCCTGCCGAATTTTTTCCTTCTGCCACCTCCTCTGACAATCTCCAGACTTACAAGCCCCAAAGAAGCATCACATACCGACAGACTTGCACTCTGCAACGCACGTCTTCCTACGCAACGACACTAGCAAGCCACCGCTAATGCCCCCTTACACGGGCCCTTTCCTTGTGATCCGATGCAGTCCGAAAGCATCCCTACTAAACATTCGTGGCAAAGAAAACTGGGTCTACATTGATCGTCTAAAACCTGCTTATCTCCTGCCAGATGACCCGCCTACAGTTCGCCTCTCTAGATCAGGGCGACCTATTTAACATGTACAGTATGTCATTTTTAGCGGGGGAGCCATGTACCAACCGTGTGTCACACGATCGTACATAGTAACGACATTTCATTTTGTGTATATATTATGCTTGTAACTTCGTTCTCCCTCGCACTGATAAGGACCTGAAATAACATGTCTGTTTTTCTCACCGTTAACTGTTAACCGGTGCGGTGTCAGTTGAACATGAAATTGCCTGTTACAGAATATCTTTTATGCCTTTTCTGCCTGGAGTTTATCTATATATAAACAGATGTTCTGTAATAAAGTTACTCAGTTGCTTTCATTCTGTCTTTGAGTCACAACCTTCTCTCGGCTCGTCACACTTCCCAGAAATCTGTGTGCACTGCGAAAGAAAGACTTATGCTGGGGCCAGAATTCAACCGATCTCAATTCTAAAGGCAACGTGCCAATACCCCTAAGTTTTCGTCCAACTAATATTTATTACAGACTCCTAAAACTAATCTAGATTTCTATGCAGTGCTCCAGTTATCTTAATTGTTCGGCTAAGTGCGAAGTTAAATTTCGTAAATAAAAGGACAAGTTAAAACGAAAGAAATGTGTTATTGGTAATCCATGTACAGAAGAAGGGGACGAGAGTCAATTGAAAGGAGCCATTCTTCAATATGAAATTTGAGAGAGGGAATTGCCAGGCATAACCGAATTGACACTCCATGGTTCTTCGAACTTAGCATGATTAACAGTACTGCCCTGAGTTATTGGTATCCCATAGACCAGAGGTTCATAGACGAACCACATAAGTTATGCACACACACACACACACACACACATATATATATATATATATATATATATATATATCAATATATATGTGTATGTATGTATGTGTTTGTGTGTTTGAGTGACGGAAATATATAGTGCGCCATCACAACTTTAAGACTAAGTTTTGTCTTACAGGATACAATCTTTCTCTGATCAAGGGGCGTAACTGCACACAAGTCGCCAGTATTGAATTAAAAGCTCAAGATAGAGATGACTGGCAAAATCTAACCGAAGCCCTTTGCGTCAATAGGCGTAGGAGGAGATGATGATGACGATGATAGTGATGATACATATATATATATATATATATATATATATATATATATATATATATATATATATACATATATATATATATATATATATATATATATATATATATATATATATAGGAGAGAGAGAGAGAGAGAGAGAGAGAGAGAGAGAGAGAGAGAGAGAGAGAGAGAGAGAGAGAGAGAGAGAGAGAGAACCATTGTAAAGAATTTGAAAATACAATTACCACTTTTGCTGTACAAAGTGATATATTTGTAAAAAGTGTATATTCCCTTTAAATATGTAATGAAATCGTATTTCTGTAACCCATCCATATAATTGTTTTCTTTTACTTTTACTTTGTATAACTCTGTGACCACCTATAGTCTGGTCATTATTCTTAAAGGCGTCGTGCGGTAATATCAACAAGAGAACTGTAATTCAAGGCAGTGGTAGACCTTGGTATACAATGGTTATGAAATTACTCAGGACTAAAGAATATTTTTCTTTTCTCGGGGTCTCCTTCTGCTAGAAGAACTGGTTGCCATAGCTAAGGTGTCTCTTCTATTATTACTTAGTTGGCCAATAGCCACTGAACAGTTACAGTGGCTACCCTTCATTGGTAAAACCCCCAAGACTTAACACGTGATGAACAGGACATGTAAATCAAGCCACATTGGAAAAACATAGAGCTTTACTATTATTGATATCTTTACACTCCTAATGAAAAGAAAAACCCCATTATATATATAGAACATAAGTTCCTAATGAGGTCAACCTGTTGATGACCTTAGATGAGTCAGATCTATGAAAAGATAATAACAAAGGATCAATGAAAAGTCAACTATGCTGCACTTCATATTTTCCCTTTTAAACATTCAGGCGACTTCTACTTAAACAAAATGCTAATATATGTATGTATGTAAGTATATTAAATTGGTAGTAGGTTGGCCACCCGTTGAGACACTACTGCTAGAGAGTTTTGGGGTGTTTTCACTGGCCAGACAGTACTTCATTGGGTCCTTCTCTCTGGATACGGTTCTTTCCCTTTGCCTATACATACACAGAATAATCTGGCCTATTCTTTACAGATTCTACTCTGTCCTCATACACCTGACAACACCGAGATTACCAAACAATTTCTCCTCTCCCAAGGGGTTAACTACTGCACTGTAATTGTTCAGTGGCTACTTTCCTCTTGTTAAGGGTGGAAGAGACTCTTCAGCTATGGTAAGCTGCTCTTCTAGGAGAAGGACACTACAAAATAAAACCATTGTTCTCTAATCTTAGGTAGTGCCATAGCCTCTGTATCATGGTCTTCCACTGTCTTGGGTTAGAGTTCTCTTGCTGGAGGGTACACTCGGGCACACTGCTCTATCTTATTTCTGTTCCTCTTGTTCTGTTGAAGCTTTTATAGTTTTTATTGGAAATATTTATTTTAATGTGTTTACTGTTCTTAAAATATTTTATTTTTCCTTATTTCCTTTCCTCACTGGGCTATTTTCCCTGTTGGGGCCCCTGGGCTTATAGCATCGTGCTTTTCCAACTAGGGTTTTAGCGAAGCAGTTAATAATGATAAGACGACGAAACGATGCTGCTAGGATAGTTTCCCATATAGAGTTAGTTCTTCATTATTTTATGCCGCTTTATATAATAATCCGAGTCTTGTTTCACCCATTAGCTTTTCATTTGGTCACAAATTAGATGCCAATGCTAAAAAGACTTTTTGAAGCGACAGGAATAAAATACTGTTATGATTTTACTGCACTTCTAAAATATACTAATGATAGATTTCCATATTACCTCCAAAAAGGCTTTTTAGTATGTTTGAGTTATCTTCCCAAAGTAGATCATCATCATTAAGTGCTCTCTAACTTGGCTGCAAGAAAACTACCTACGTTAATTCTTTATTAGTAACTAGTGTTCATGTTTTAATAAAATTGATACATTCTATATATATATATATATATATATGTATGTATATGTATGTATATATATGTATATATATATATGTATATGTATATATATATATATATATATATATATATATGTATATGTATATATAGTATATATATATATATATATATATATATATATGTATATATATATGTGTGTATATGTATATGTATATATATATGTATATATATATACATATGTATATATATATGTATATGTATATATATGCATGTATATGTACAGTATATGTATATATATATATATGTATATATATACATATATATATATATGTATATGTATATGTATATGTATATATATACATACATATATATATATATATATATATATATGTATATGTATATATATACATGTATATGTATATGTATATGTGTATATATATTTATATATATATATATATATATATATATATATATATATATATATATATATATATATATATATGTATATATATATACACTAGTGAATGCGACCCCTCAAATAGGACGGATAAATATTTAGATAGATATGTACACACGCACACGCAACCCCCTTTCACTAAGGTATGACTACTCACTCTCCCTCATACTCAAGGGACGGGAAGAGCTTAGCATGACTGGATATGTAAATAAATATATATATATATATATATATATATATATGTATATATGTATATATATATATATATATATATATATAAGTATATATACTTTATATATATACTGTATATATATTATATATATATATATATATATATATATATATATATAGTGTATATATATATATATATATATAGTATATATATATATATATATATATATATGTCCATATTTCTGGGAACATCTGTTAATTTTTTCCATTAAAACAGATGTTGCCATCAGACGATCTTTTAATGGCACCGATCTAATAATATTTTCCTAATTTTCTATTTTGTATGAAATTATTGTTAACGAATTTAGACAGCTCATATGTTTCCGAATTCAGGTTTCATTTCAAATTCTCCTTTCAATATAAAAACTTAGTCTGATACACAAATCACAGTTTAAGAGTATTTTATGCTTATAAATTACGTCAACAACCTTTTTAGAACATAACGCGAAAATCAGGCCAGTTTTAGCAACAATAACGTTACTGCTAATTAACTAATTTGGTCATTTCTGTTTGATAATTGAACAACGATGTTTTATGTTTCTGCTTGAATCCATGAGATAATTCTCAAAGGTTTAATGATCCAAGGATATTTCGAGAGAGAGAGAGAGAGAGAGAGAGAGAGAGAGGAGAGAGAGAGAGAGAGAGAGAGAGAGAGAGAGAGAGAGAGAGATGTGATAAAAAACAGATACAAACAAAATAAAAGAGTATTATATGAATACAGAATAAATGAGAAATACCAACACATACAAAATGAGAAACAAATTAGGAGAAAGATACACTAAGAAAAGAAAAGACTAAGGGACGAAAGGGCAAACGAAGAGAGAGAGAGAGAGAGAGAGAGAGAGAGAGAGAGAGAGAGAGAGAGAGAGAGAGAGAGAGACTTAATAAAGATTAAAAAAATAAACACGACGCAGAATATAAAGTACTAAACTTTAAATTATATATATATATATATATATATATATATATATATATATATATATATATATATATATTATATATTTTTTTTCAGGAACATGTTGGAGAAAAGAAACCGCAGTTTATCCTGGTTGCAAGGGCTGACGATATGGTGGCTGTCAATAGTCCAATTAACAGTGCAGTCTGAAAGCATAACTTTATATCACCGAATGCAGGGAATGAGAACGTGTCTTTCTCAACAGACAGGGATTCCAAGTGTGAGTCAGTTGTGCCTTTTGTAATGGTCAGGGAGTAGGCCTACTCATAAGTTCATAGGGCCCTGCAGGATTGTCAAGTTGGCTATAGGCATAGTCAGAAGTTGAATCCATTCCAAGGTCTAGCTTTTTTCATTGATTTGTACCAGCACTAGATACAGTATTTCGGTCTATGTTAATGTATCGTTATATTGTGTATCAAAAGTGTATTGCAATATATTGAAAGAGAACGTCTCGAAAATCTAAAAAAAAAAAAGAAAAAAAATATCACAAGAAACATCCTGTCGGTGGAATTTCTAAACTGTTGACATATTTTTATCTTCCAGTTTTCTTATAACTCAACTGGTATAATTTGAGGGTTAGAATTAAGTAGAATTAGTATAATCCTAGTATAATGAAAAGGAAGTATACGGCAATTTGGATATTATATATTAATTTCAACAATGAGAAATGATATTGGTCTCGAATAACCTCCTACGAAGGTAAAACCCACATCTAGAGAGTGTCTTTATCTCTGTCTGAAGCCGTTAATGAGGTCAAATTAAAAGGATTTTCTCAATTTGAGTTTCACCATATGGCGACCAGACTCGGTTGTCCGACCATTTTTACAGTTTCAGCCAGGAACATCTGTCGTTCCAATGTTATAATGAAGGCACACTCCTGAACACCTGCTGTTAGAACTAGAGAAAAATATCTCTTGTTCCTTATAATGAATGTCAATATTTTTAACTCTTGATGCTCGCAATTGTTGTATGTCTAATTTGTATACTGTTATCCTACATTTAATATCATGGTTGTTTACCACAAAATATGATAATGTACACAGCTTCATTTTATCACAGCTAGACTCATGATATGAAAATGGCTCGTTATGACATTTTACCCATATAATATCAAATATTTATAATAAATGAAGTGAGCGATTGGTTTCCGGTGAGAGTGGGGCTGAGACAGGGATGTGTGATGTCGCCGTGGTTGTTTAACTTGTATATTGATGGAGTGGTGAGAGAGGTGAATGCTCGAATGCTGGGACGAGGATTGAAACTGGTAGACGAGAATGACCATGAATGGGAGGTATATCAGTTGTTGTTTGCAGATGATACTGTACTGGTTGCAGACGCGGAAGAGAAGCTTGGCCGATTAGTGACAAAATTTGGAAGGGTGTGTGAGAGAAGGAAGTTGAGAGTTAATGTGGGTAAGAGTAAGGTTATGAGATTTACGAGAAGGGAAGGTGGTGCGAGGTTGAATGTCATGTTGAATGGAGAGTTACTTGAGGAGGTGGATCAGTTTAAGTACTTGGGGTCTGTTGTTGCAGCAAATGGGGGAGTGGAAACAGATGTACGTCAGAGATTGAATGAAGGATGCAAAGTGTTGGGGGCAGTTAAGGGAGTAGTAAATAATAGAGGGTTGGGCATGAATGTAAAGAGAGTTCTGTATGAGAAAGTGATTGTACCAACTGTGATGTATGGATTGGAGTTGTGGGGAATGAAAGTGACGGAGAGACAGAAATTGAATGTGTTTGAGATGAAGTGTCTAAGGAGTATGGCTGGTGTATCTCGAGTAGTTAGGGTTAGGAACGAAGTAGTGAGGGTGAGAACGGGTGTAAGAAATGAGTTAGCAGCTAGAGTGGATATGAATGTGTTGAAGTGGTTTGGCCATGTTGAGAGAATGGAAAATGGCTGTCTGCTAAAGAAGATGATGAATGCAAGAGTCGATGGGAGAAGTACAAGAGGAAGGCCAAGGTTTGGGTGGATGGATGGAGTGAAGAAAGCTCTGGGTGATAGGAGGATAGATGTGAGAGAGGCAAGAGAGCGTGCTAGAAATAGGAATGAATGGCGAGCGATTGTGACACAGTTCCGGTAGACCCTGCTGCTTCCTCCGGTGCCTTAGATGACCGCGGAGGTAGCAGCAGTAGGGGATTCAGCGTTATGAAGCTTCATCTGTGGTGGATAACGGGGGAGGGTGGCTGTGGCACCTTAGCAGTACCAGCCGAACTCGGTTGAGTCCCTTGTCAGGCTGGGACGAACGTAGAAAGGAGAGGTCCCCTTTTTTTGTTTCATTTATTTGATGTCGGCTACCCCCAAAATTGGGGAAAGTGCCTTGGTATATGTATGTAATATTACTGACATTTTATTACTCGAAGAAAACACAATTTTATATCACACGTCTCTCTGAAAGTCTTAAGCTTAAAGAATCATATCGTTATATATTATAAGAAAAACTTTATTATCAGTTGAGATAACAGTGCATTTTCTTACAACATTAATCGCAAAATTAGTCATTCAGTTACAGTTAATTAATTTGTAAAAAGGACAGTCTTAGCACGCATAGCTTATAAAATACTCACTCGAAGATGTCACCAAAGCACTTGTTATTTATAAAATTAAGAATTAAGATTTTCGTTCCCGGAGCTATTTTGTATCGAAATGTCATAATGATTATAATGCGATAAGATATAGCACAGAAGCTGCGAATGATATTTGGGGAGATAATTCATTAAAGTGATAAAAATTCCTATTAAGAAAAGGCAATTTTCATCACAATATGTCGACAATATATACTGATTTGAACCTATAGCGATGAGAGAAGTTAAGGGAAGTAATGGAAATATAGTTGCAAGTTCAGGATGTCGCTAATTTTCCTCTAACTTTTTTTGTACATCACCCTAACAAGGGACGGTAAGCATTACAATTGTTTTTTATTTTTCTTTTTTTTATATAATCAAGAGAGATCAATTTTGATATCTAGGTCTACTTTCAATGCGCAATCCTGTCGAATTCATATCTATACCGTTACATGGTCCTGACTACTGAATTTATAACTGTTTGATATCCTATCAATTTTACAAATGAGATCTATATACTTTTGATATTTGATATTTTCCTCACAATCTACGTCGGGAGTTCGGGTCCCGCTCTATCGCAATAGTTTTAGAAGGGTGTGCACAGTGCACAGTGCACAGTGCACAGTGCAAGCTAACCTTGTGTGGTAGAGAGGAGGAGTTTTTGCGCCTAGAGGTCACCTGCTGAGTCACCAACAGCCATTGCCTAGCCGTCCCTGGTCCTAGCTTGGTCGTTGGTAATGTATATAATGGTTTCTAGGATATTGTGCTGTCCCTTGCCCCTCCCGCTCACGAGAGACCTTTAGAATTGCATCCAAGCTGACTTATTCAACAATTCTTCCTATTTCAAAAGGATTCGAAGCTATAACTATTTGAACTGGTACTAGGGTGACACAGACCATAATCACCTTTTCAATCAAAGAGATATTAGTTGATATTAAGTCTGTTGTATCTACTCCTTCCTATCAATTCCTAGTTCTGATGTTAGAAAAGAAGTCAACAAAGTCCACATTTCTTTCCATAATAATATAGTAATTTTCTGGGGTCTAATTTGCCTATATCCAATAGATAGGGACACTCATTTAGATGTACCAAGGAAATCCTTGCTGGTGGAATTTGCGTCAATGGGATACCTGGGTCTGAAAAGAAAAGAACCCTGAGTGTGTTGTTCTTTGAGTAAGCCATTAAGACTCTTGTAATTGCTTATTTCCAAAACAACATCTCTCAGTTCTTACGGAGCACAATCTATTGACAATATCGG
>NC_090754.1:17403037-17405537 GCF_036898095.1 Palaemon carinicauda
AGAAGCCATTCCAACTTCAAGCTGAGAAATCGAGGTATGTAGCCAATTGTTCTTCCAGAATAATCGCATTTCCTTCTCCTAGCCACAAAAGCCGAATTCCTGCGAGACTAAGTGTCCATTCCTTCCTCGCCATAAATCACCGGCCTTGAGGAGTGACCTCTGTGCACAGTCCGAGCGAAGTGGGTCAGCCCCTAAAAGCAATTGATTGTGTACACGAAACGTCATCGGCCGAAGATCAGGTTGTCTCGGAGAAAGAATGGCAGAAGTTTGTCTTCTAATATAGGGGTTCAGAGGAAGAAATTCAGTGAGAGTGGTTTCTTGTATGTGATGGAAGCCAGTAAGCGTCTATGTGACTTGAATCATTACACCCTTATGTGCCGTAAAGTGACTCTTGAGAGGGATAAATGATACAGATCATAACTAATATTAATAAGAGTGTTATTGATAAAATTTCTCAGGAATATCCCCATGATGAAATACTTCCTTTAAAGGCCATTGTATTTTCTTGTATCTTAATCTCTTTTCTTTTTAGAGGTCTGTCTTCAGATGTTAATTTGGCAGAGATATGTATATAAGAGAGAGAGAGAGAGAGAGAGAGGAGAGAGAGAGAGAGAGAGAGAGAGAGAGAGAGAGAGAGAGAGAGAGAGAGAGAGAGAGAGTTGTGTAATATGGTTCCGGAGGCTGAAATATTTACTTCCGTTCTGAAGTTCCATTAAATCCCATTTCCCTCTGTAAACCTGGACAGTGAACTACTGTAGGTATCTAGAAGTGACATGACTGTGGGAGGTTTCAATTAGGGACCAGCATAAAACAATCTGAGCTCAAGAGATGTCTAACTACGCTGAGGTGAGGTCATTTCTTTCTTTGGAGCCAGCGTGTGAAAACGCACTTCAGGGATCCTCTTCCTCAGGATCCGGTCTTGTCGAGGAAGGTTGATTGGTCCTTCGTTTGTCCTCAACTGTGAAAAGGCTTTTGGTGATATAATAGGTGAATCCAAGATCATAAAAGCAAGATGATAAATGTAGCTTTTTATGGCTATCCAAATTATATCCATGCCAATCGGTAGTAGGTTGGCCAAGGCACCATCCACCCTTTGAGATACTACCGCTAGAGAGTTATGAAGTCTTTTGACTGGCCAGACAGTACAACATTGGATCCTTCTCTCTGGTTACGCTTCATTTTCCCTTAGCTTACACACACACACACACACACACACACACACACACACACACACACCGAATATTCTGGCCTATTCTTTACATATTCTCCTCTGTCCTCATAAACCTGACAACACTGAGATTACCAAACAATTCTTCTTTACCCAAGAGGTTACTGCACTGTAAATATTCAGTAGCCACTTTCCTCATGGTAAGGGTAGAAGAGACTCCTTGGCTCTGGTAAGCAGCTTTTATAGGAGGACACCCCAAAATCAAACCATTGTTTTCTAGTCTTGGGTAGTGCTATAGCCTCTATACCATGGTCTTACACTGTCTTGGGGAAGAGTTTTCTTGCTTGAGGTACACTTGGGCACACTATTCTATTTCATATCACTTCCTCTTGTTTTGTTAAAGTTTTTATAGTTTATAAACGAGATATTTATTTTAATGTTGTTACTGTTCTTAAAATACTTGATCTTTCCTTGTTTCCTTTCCTCACTGGGCTATTTTCCCTGTTGGAACTGCTGGGCTTATAGCAACCTGCTTTTCCAACTAGGGTTTTAGCTTAGCAAGTAATAATAATAATAATAATAATATCCAATCTTATATTGATGAAAATCACGAGTGTTAGTGATACATATTCATCCTATATAACCACGTGTTGCAAACTCACTAATCAGCTATCATGGTGGAGATGGGTTGATATAAAATCCGACCAGATTCCTGAATTCGATAGGTATATGTACTGTGGGCTTGGAATGAGCTTATATCTCTCTCGATAGCTCGATTGGTAACTCAACCTTATGGCTTTCGGGTGAAATGATTAAACAGTCTGGATATAATTAGAAGTAAGGTACTTCCATTCAAGGTATCATCAACGCCTCCATGGAAATTCCCAGAGATATTTTTTTTGTAAATACTTTATTGGAGTTAAGAAGAATATGACTGACCTAGAAGCCAGGTCTCTTTTTATGGAACATGTTGAAGAACATAGAGGATCGACTTTTATATATACTGATGGCTCCAAATCTGATGCTGGCGTTGGATTTGGAGTACATAGTAATGATTTTAATTGTAGAGGTGCACTTCCTCTAACAGCTTCCATATTTACTGCCTAACTTTATGGCGTATTAACCGCTATTGAGAAAATAGCGTTGGAGAAGGAGGGTAATCTTACAATTTTTAGTGATGCAAGGAGTGTCCTTCAAGCTTTAGAATTTTTTAATTCTAGTAACCCTCTAGTTTTAAAGATTTTAGAATGGCTTTTTATTATTGGACGCAGAGGTATAATGGTTCGATTTTGTTGGGTTCCAGCACATATAGGTGTGTCTGGGAATGAGAAG
>NC_090754.1:17410537-17413797 GCF_036898095.1 Palaemon carinicauda
CAAGGAAGAAGACAATATCCTTTACATCCTCTCCAACATGTATAGGTGAGTATCAACGTCCATACTCAAGTCCTCTTATGTATGTATATACATACAGTACACTCATCACAGACATACACTTGCATATTCTGGAATACAAAAATTATCAATCATACAATTTGCAGTTGATCTAGTCATTTAGATTTTTTACACGAGTAAAAGTATATTGTACCTTTTATTCATATAAGTACATATTGTAAACGTGTGTAGATAAGTGCATGCGGAATAGGCCTACACATATAGAAGTACTTCACATAAAAAATCATTTGTAAAGTCTCTTACCTACTTATTATTATTATTATTATTATTATTATTATTATTATTATTATTATTATTATTATTATTATTTAAGCTATAACACTATTTTGAAAAGCAAGATGCCATAAACCCAAAGGTTTTAACAGGGAAAATAGCCCAGTAAGGAATGGAAGCAAGGAAATAAATAGAATACAAAAGACGTGATGAACAATTAGAATAAAATATTTTAAGAACAGTAACACTATTGAAAAAAGATTGCTCATATGAAAACAGTAAAAAAGATTAAACAAGAGAAAGAGGAATAAGATAAAATAGTGTGCCCGAGTGAACCCTCAAGGCAGTGGAAGAACGTGGTACAGAAGCTATGGTATCACCCAAGAATTGAGAATAATGGTTTGATTTTGGTGTCCTCCTAGAAAAGTTGTTTACCATAGCTAAAGTCTCTTCTACCTTTACCAAGAGAAAAGTAGTCACTGACCTAGTACTGTGCAGAAGTTAACCTCTTGAGCGAAGAAGAATTGTTTGGTAATCTGCATTGTAAGGTGTGTGAGGACAGAGGAGAATGTTCAATGAATAGGCCAGACTATTCGTTGGATGTGTAGGCAAAGGAAAATGAGCCGTAACTAGAAAGAGGGATCAAATATAGTACTGTCTGGTCAGTCAAAGGACCCAATAATTCTCTCCAACTCTCTTCTCCAAAGAAGAAATACTACAGAACTTGGTAATTTCTCAAGTCCATATTTCCGTTATTGATTATAACCTGACATTTATACGAGGAGTTTCTAGAATGTTCAAAGTTTCAAACATAACAAAGAACAAATATTGCAAGTACCCAAAATCTCACAACTATGAAGGGTAATTCGTGTGCGTCGCCGATGACCTGCATGCATTACTAAAGGTTCTGTACCACAAATGTTTCATATAATGTGATGCTATTTTTTTTTTATCTCTCGCTCTCTCCCACATTAATAACAGAACAATCTGTTTAAGCTTACCTTCATATGTTATAGTTTGTTTGAATTTTCTTACAGTCTTGCTCGCAACTGCTTGAAATACTACCGCCAGAGAGTTATGGGGTCCTTTGACTGGCCAGACAGTACTACGTTGGATCCTTCTCTTTGGTTACGGTTCTTTTTCTTTGCCTACACATACGCCGAATAGTCTGGCCTATTCTTAACAGATTCTCCTCTGTCCTCACACACCTGACAACACTGAGGTTACTAAACAATTCTTCTTCGCTCAAGGGGTTAACTACTGCACTGTATTTGTTCTGTGGCTACTTTCCTCTTAGTAAGGGTAGAAGAGACTCTTTAGCTATGGTAAGCAGCTCTTCTAGGAGAAGGACACTCCAAAATCAAACCATTGTTCTCTAGTCTTGGGTAGTGCCATAGCCTCTGTACCATGGTCTTCCACTGTCTTGGGTTAGAGTTCTCTTGCTTGAGGGTACAATCAGGCACACTATTCTATTTAATTTCTCTTCCTCTTGTTTTGTTAAAGTTTTCATAGTTTATATAGGAAATATTTATTTTAATGTTACTCTTCTTAAAATATTTTATTTTTCCTTCTTTCCTTTCCTTACTGGGCTATTTTCCCTGTTGGGGCCCCTGGGCTTATAGCATTTTGCTTTTCCAGCTAGGGTTGTAGCTTAGCAAATAATAATAATAATAATAATAATATAAGCTGTTATTTGTTGAAAACTTTTTATAGTTTATTTATGACATATTTGTTTTTGATGTTGTTAATAGTTTATATATGACATGTCTGTTTTGACGATTTTACTTATTTTAGAATGATTTATTGTTAATTTGTTCTCTTCATTTATTTATTTCCTTATTTCCTTTCCTCACTGGGCTATTTTTCCTTGTTGGGGCCCCCGGGCTTATAGCATCTTGCTTTTCCAACTAGGGTTGTAGCTTGGATAGTAATAATAATAATAATATTAATAATAATAATGAATTTACTTACATTCACCTCGTCTTTATTAACACCTAACAACCACCTCACACATTTGTGACCACTGGAGTGATCAGATCCTCAACACCTTTTTTTTTTTTTCACCAACTGCTACGCCCTATGCTTGTTATGATGCTGCCCACCGATTCTGACTCTGTGACCGACACTGCATCGCTGAAACTGCCACAATTTACCAACTAAGGAGCGGTGACTTGGTTCCAGCGTGCCAAAGTTTAGTTTCGCTTCAAGCGAGTGACTTGTTCAAACAGAAAAGCAAACTAAGTCGTTGCGGCAATCACCGAGGACACTTTCCCTGAAATCTCCGATTGGCTTTACGACCAAGGGGTCGCCCCAATAGCATATGATGCACTCAAAAAGTACTTACTGGAACAGTAATCCCCATCGCCAGCCAACCATATAGCCAAGCTTTGTCAGCTCTCTCAATAGCTGTTGGAGGACCAAAAAGCTTCCCTCATCCTCAGGAAATGACCATTATCGCTCGCTGGCAACCTGCCGCAGATGGCTCTCCTTGGAAAGTGAAATTACCTTGTGCCCTTTGGGTACGACGCCTATCCAAACCTGTATGCGATGCCATCCCCGACGTCAATACCTTGCCAAAAAAGAACCTTATGACCAAAGTCGACGACCTTCATAACTGCCTCCACTCCTGACGAGGTTGACAACTACTCAACACTAACCATAGCCAATGTGAATGCTGTAAGACACTGACCCCCACCCCGTAAAATACCAGAGTGGCTACAAAGCCACCCACCACCCACATGTGCCACCCTTCACTCACTCCCAACCAGCAACCTTTCCATCCACATACTGATGCCAATCAGCTACCATTCTGTTACGAACTCTTCATATTCTGGGCTGTTGCGAAGAAATGTGCAGATAGTTGTCAGTGGCCAAAAAATGTGTGAGTGGGCCATCGCTTGTGGTGGTGGCCTCCCATGTCACTAATATTATATTTTTACACAATGCAGGTATGGGTGTGCGTTTTTTGG
>NC_090754.1:17414297-17444297 GCF_036898095.1 Palaemon carinicauda
GAGAGAGAGAGAGCACATTCATATGAAAAATATAAGGGCTATGAACAAACTGTGTGAAAACTATATCCTATAACATATTCGTGCTGACGTAATATTCATTATTTAGATATTTTGATTAAATTGAGAAATTATCCAAATGATATTCCTTATTATTCATATGTGTGCATTTTTTGATACGGTGGAGGGACCTTAAGATTGGCTGATCACAACCGAGGGAAAAAAAGAGGGGGGCAGTATTGGTCGACTGATAAAATTATCCCAAATTTGATAAAAATAAATATGCTTTGATGAAGCATATGATATCCTGTGACTAGAGCATAGGATAATGCAATTCAGGGATTTCAAGTTTGACACAAGTCCAGATTGACTACAGACCGTTTCTCAGTCCTTATCTCGGTCTTCTAATTGATGACTACCTGTATATTTACGGTTTAAAAAGTCAAGGTACAGCTTGTTCTATAGTTATATTTTCTTATACCCAGAACATGATTATGAACACTGAGATGTTGAAACATCTCAGTGTAAGATTGTTGGAAGTCGATTCACCGGTCCTTATCAAACCGAGGTTCCTTTCCAACCACTCAGTATTAGGTACTAAAAATGATATGTAGGTACTCAAAATAATAATATACTGTACCAGTGTTTTATTCCAAATTTTGTTAGGTTTTTTTTTACGTTTCTCCATTATAACTAAAAACAAAGCCAATTATATTTGTGGGTAATTCTATACAACAGCTCTGTCAATATTAATTTTGATTTTCTTTTTCTGATGAATTACTTAGTGCTTTATCTAAGCAATGGGAAACAGGTTTTTAGGTGGGGAATGAAATAAAGAATTCATTTTAACATACAACTAATAGTACTTGTAAAATCAACAATAAACAAGGCCACCAGCTAACCTAATCAAATTACCTAACCTATACTCAATTTTTTTTTAATGAGACGCATTTGCAGACTCGCAGGGGTGCCCTTTTAGTTCGGAAAAGTTTCTTGCTATCTGATTGTTTAGAATAATCTTTTCCAACCAATCAGTAATCAGGAAACTTCCAAGCTAAAAGGGCACCCCTGTGAGCCGGTGCAAATCTGCCTCACTAAAAAAAACTGACTTTAGTACCCATATCCTTACCTAGCAGGGGGGAGGGGCTATGAACCTCCCTGCAACCCCCCTACACAGCCATATTAAATATAAGAAAGCCTAAAACCCTTTGTGTACCTACTTGGATTAGAGGGTAAAGGTGAGCTGCACCTTTCAGACTCAATACTGAATGCACAATAACCTCACGAATGAATGAGCACCAATCATTTACAGTTTCCGGAAATTCTTAATTAATTTTCAACAAATTTTTAACTAAATTTAACACCAATATAATTATTATACGAGCAACAAATTAGATTCTATATCTGAATGAGACTTTTCAAACCAAGTTCCCTTAAAAATTGATACGTAAAAACTACACCTTATTTTCTTTCTTCCTTTTTTCAATACAACATGCATTCTGTCACACCAAAATCCTTTTTTTGTTAATATCAAGTCTGTACTTAGAACCAGAGGTGGGGCAAATAGTGCCCTTTTTACTTTTAGTAACACCGTAATCTTGGCAATACTTTATTATTCTTTAGTTGTTACCACAATAACACAAAACGAAACCTTTATAATCTAAATAATTGAGACAAGAACTTAGGAGAAAATCTACAGAAATTGATGTCAAAGTAGATGGGGAATGAAAAACCTTAACTCTATGGCTCTCAAAAGCTTGAAAAATTAGGTGGAAATTGGTGAAAAGGGTTCAGTTTCCTAGTAAAACTGTCACCTGATTGGGTATTCAAGTCACGTGGTTCTAGTTTTGTTAAAATGCTAGTCCCAAGTAAAATGTGGATAATCATCTTTGGTTAAAAACTTAAACGTTTGGCTGACATCTTGCTACGTAAAATTCAGTCAGTGATGTAATAATGACATAACCTATGTTTTTAACGTACAAATGAGAGCTCTGTCTGAAGAAGAATTAGAGTTATGAAGACTTTTCTTTTACGTGGTTCGAATTTAATTTTGATTTTTAAACCACTTCCAGACCTAGCGCAACTTGCCCCTTTTTGGTGAAAATAAATACTAATGGAGCTATTATAAAGAATTACCCATTTGTGAAACTTTGACTAAAATCTCACATAAAAACTTACAGGCCGTAGGACAAGCTGATAGACAATGCAGAAGTGAGGCACAAAAGGTATGCTTGGTATCCTGCTGCCTTCTTTTATGAGCCTTCCGCACAAAATATAGTCAAGTGATGCCTGAAAGTAAATATAGTGTATGAAAACCTAATAAAATAAGATAAGGCAGTCACATTTGAACATCTTTGAAATTCACCTTTTTGCTGCTACTGTATTACAAAATCAAGATAATTTATGCATGGTATGAAACAACTATTATAGAAAATATTTGGCAAGGAGAAATTTTTTCTAGCCAGATTCTTTTTACACCTAACCACATTCTTTCACTTTTCTGCCAAGTCTTAAAATTATCATTCAATATAAAGAGAACTCTAAGTCTTTAGTATCCAAAGAAAAAGATATATTTCTATCAAGATATTACAGTATTGTTATAATTAGTTTTTTTATTTATTATGACGTGCTTAAAGTTATAATCTTGGAGTATTCCAAGGAAATCTGTTGTCACCTATGTTGATGATCCTCCTCAAGGATTTTTTAATGCATAAAACAGTTGGAAATGGTGGGGAAGGAATGAACTGGATTGGTGATAGGAATTTAGCAGACCTAGAGTTTGCTGAGGATGCTGTCCTTGTTAGCAGAACACCATAAGATTTGCAATATTTGTTTACCAGAATGCATTAAATATCACGAGGTTGGGCTGAAGATAAATAGAAGAAAGACACAAGGTTGGGCTGAAGATAAATAGAAGAAAGACAGAGATGATGAGAAAGTGGGCTGAAGATAAATAGAAAAGACAGAGATGATGAGAAAGGAGTATGCAATGGAAGATGAAATAACATTGGAAAGAGAAAGAATTAATGAAGTAGAATCAATTTAGTATTTAGGAACTATGATCTCCAATACAGGGTCTTTATAATTAGTTTAGTGAAAGATTGAAAAAAGCAAATCAGACAATGGCTAAGTTGAGTAAAATTTGACAATCAAATTGCTAGAAATTACATAAAAACCAGACTATATATCAGTTTAGTGAGATCGGTGTTGCTCTATGGACAAGAGTCATAGTATGACAATGAAACGATCTCTAATAGATTTAGTAGATTTGAGAACAAAGCTCTCAGATGGGTATTGGAAGTCAAATGGCAGGACAGGATTAGAAAAGGGATTTTGACGAAGGAAAAATCTATTTCTGGGGAGAGACCTGTGGCGCCCGGTGAAAAGAGTCCTTCTTATATATCTTTTCTGATAAAACCTTCCAATTATACCAGAGAAAGATAAAAGCATGGAATGCTGAGGTTACAACCCTCGCGCGAGCACCTTTTGGGTGTCGTGTATAAAGCAGGTTGTCTTCCATTTAGTTAATTCCTTCGTTGTCTTCCATTTAGTTAATTCCTTCGTCAAAGGGATGGGCCGATACAAAGGCCCTAGCCAACCACCAGCGCCACACCACCCACGCCACGACGCGAGCGCCATCTTAACAACATCCTTCTGTATTGGCCATGATGGCTTGGAAAGGAAAGGGTGGGATCGTGTAAAATAAAGGGGAAGGGTTTCACCGGGCGCCACAGGTCTCTCCCCAGAAATAGATTTTTCCTTCGTCAAAATCCCTTTTCTGGGTTGACCTATGGCTGCCGGGGATAATGTACCAGAGAATGCCTTCCAAGCCCAACAATAACTACTAATTTAATGAGGGGAGAGAAACAACACCATGTAAAGAAAATCATATATAATTAAGGTAAGTAGGCATAAAACAAACTAGCCACAGGGCATAGTGAGAGTAAGGTTAAACAACATGATAACAGGGAAGCCTCCGAGTATCAGAGCAAACATGCAACAAAACTGACATGGCTAGGAATATCCCAACCCTATAACTACGGTAAACAATAATAGTTACAATCATATTAACCTAATATGTAATAAACTTAGGGCTAACGAACCACCAAGGAAGCAGCGTCGTGGTGCGAGTGGCGGGTAGGAGGGAGAAGAAAAGAGATGGATGAAAGGAAGAACAGAAGATCACTGGGGAGAGATAAGGCTCCCAGCTGCAACCGTTGGGAATTTAAGAGCCTGTAAGTTCTTTAGATAGTGGCGTTTGAAGACCATAGGAGATTTCCAACCCGTGTACTTTTTAAGGTCATCAAAGTCCATATTCTGGAAATAATTGATGGAGGTAGCTACCGACCGGATATCATGAGCATGGGGAAATGATCCCGGATTGGCTTGTTTAATGAAGTATAGGGTCTGTTGCCTAATATCACGTATGGAAATGGTACCTTCTTGTTCTCTGATAAACAAGGGGCCAGACGAGCGGGTAGCAGTCCTGGCTATAAAGGCCCTGAGAGTGGTGACCGGACATAGAGAAGTATCTTGGAGAAGAGGAATAATCTTCCAAGGTGACCACCTATTTTGGGGTCCTCGTTTTTAGCTAGGAACGCCCTGTCTGGTGAAAGAAGTACTTCACCTCAAGGGAGGAAATCCATGTTTTCTGAGTTTCGTGAGAGAGCTGCTAGTTCTGAGATTCTAGAACCCGAGGCCAAAGCTGTTAGAAATAAAGTCTTCCTAAGAAGAGTGATATAGGAGCAGGATTCGTTGTCCGTGTCGGAGGCCAGTTTGAGGACATCATTTAGAGACCAAGAGACCTTTTGTGGACGAACCAAAGGTCGAAGCCTAGCACATGCTTTTGGAATAGACGAGAAATAAGGCTCCGCCAGGTTAATGTTAAACCCAACCAGGAAGACTTTCCTCAGAGCTGACTTAATGGTGGTTATAGTGCTAGCTGCTAGGCCTTTGTCAAATATGGACCTAAAGAAGGAGATGGCTAAATTAGGAGTCATAACCGAATGGTCTGAAGTCCTTAAGAAATCTGCTAGTTTCTTAACTGCCGAATCATATTGGCAAATCGTAGAGTCCCTTTTGTCTGATTCTATAAAGAGGACATTATCTGGGTTGATGTTTGCGTCCCTACGCGCCGCAAACTTCATGAAATCCACAAAGTTAGGGTTTTGGCTATCCTTGAGGAATCTGACACAGTCCGAGTTTGGACCACTTGGGTCAGTTTGGGGAATGGGATCCGGAAGGGACGGAGTTTCAACTCGAGGAGGAGAGGAAACCAACTGCTCTTTGGCCAGTGAGGTGCCACTAAAGCCACTGCCCCGTTGAAGGAGCGGAGTTTGTGCAAGACTTTCAGTAGAAGATTCACTGGAGGGAATAAGTAGATCTTCTGCCAATGGTTCCAATCCAGTGTTAATGCGTCCATGGCATAAGCCTGAGGGTCCAGGTTCGGTGTCACATAACATGGGAGTTTGTGTTTGAGTCGGGTCGCGAATAGATCTACCTGGAGACCTGGAACCAGCCTGAGTATCCACCGGAAGGAGTGCATATCCAGGGACCACTCCGATTCCAGAGGGCTTGTCCTGGATAATGAGTCTGCTATCGCATTCTGGACTCCTGCTAGGTGAGTTGCTGACAGGAACCAGTCTTTGTCGGCTGCCAAGGCAAAGATAGTGACCAGGATCTGATTCAGGTTGGGTGATTTGGACCCCCCTCTGTTGAGGCAGTGGACTACGGCCGTGCTGTCTGAGACTACTCTGATGTGGGTCGACCTCGGAGGAGAGATTCTCTTCAGGGTCAAGAACACCGCCATGGCTTCGAGAACATTGATATGGAACTGCCTCATGGCGGGTGACCAAGAGCCCTGAAACATCTGATGTTGGGAGTAAGCCCCCCATCCACTCAGAGATGCGTCGGTATGAATTGTCACTTGTGGAGAGGGGAACTGTAGAGGAACCGATTTGGAGAGGTTCCTCCGTTCGGACCATGGTCGTAGTCTCATTTTCAAGAGAGAGGGGATCTTCGAGGTCTTGTCTCTTAAAGGTATTGTCGCTCTCTTTCTCCAAACTCGATTGATGTCTTTGAGTTTGGCTTTTAATAGGAGATCGGTCAGTGAGGCAAATTGGAGAAGGCCGAGGATTCGTTCTAAAGCTCTTCTGGACACCTGTTTGTGTTTGAGAAAGTTCCTGACCTTGGAAGCTATCTCCCTAACCTTCTTGGGAGGAAGGGAGAGCTTGTGCTTTGAGAGGTCCCAACGGATGCCTAACCATTCGAAGTGGATTGATGGTTGTAGGCGGGACTTCCGGAGGTTGACTTGGAAGCCCAGTTTGGCGAGAAAATGGAGTACCTTCGACGTAGCTCTGTTGCATTCCTGGTGCGACTGGGCCCAAATGAACCAATCGTCCAGATAGGCGACGATCTGTATCCCTTGGTGTCTGAGTTGCTCGAGAACCGTCTCCCCCAGTTTCGTGAATATCCTGGGGGCAATGCTGAGACCGAAGGGCATGACTTTGAATGCAAAGGCTCTCTTGCCGAGGCGGAAGCCTAGGTAAGGAGAGAAGTTTCGAGCTACTGGGACATGATAATATGCGTCGGAAAGATTGATAGAGGTGGTGACGGCCCCACGGGGAAGTAAGGTCCGTACCTGAGAGATAGTCAGCATACGGAACTTGTTGCAAAGGATGTAAGAGTTGAGCTTCGACAAGTCCAGAACTACCCTCAACGCCGACGAGTCTTTCTTCAGAACTGTAAACAGGCGGCCTTGGAATTTCAGGGATCGAACCCGTTTGATTGCTTTCTTCTTGAGTAACTCCGCGGTGTACTCTTCCAGGATGGGAGTGGGTCTCTGGAAGAAGGTCACTGGTGGAGGAGGGGATCCCTGTGACCATTTCCAACCCAAGCCCTGGATATTATGCTGTGAGCCCATGGACTGAAGGTCCAATGGTCCCGGAAGTGATTAAGTCTCCCTCCTACCGGCATCACATCATTGGGAGGGAGTGAACTTAGGGCCCCTCCCTCCACGGGAACCCCTTGCTCTAGGCCCCCCGCGTTGGCGGAACTGTCCTCTACCTCTGAAACTCCCTCTTCGGTATCCACGAAAGAAACCGGGGGATTCGTAGGCAGGGTTGTATGCAGGAGAGGACATCCAAGAGGGGTTGGGCTGTGTACCAGGGGGAGCAGCGAGGTAGACTACCTGCTGAAGAGGCGCCTGTTGCCGAGAAGTCGAGGCAGCGGAAGACTGTGGGGACGAGGTACCCCGGGAAGTCTTGTAAGGACTAAACCTCTGCTTCTTCTTGAAGTAGAACGTGTGTGTCTGGGGTTCGAACCTCTTTTTGGCTGAGACCCCACCTTACCTGCAAATTTTGATTTGTCCTCGCCGCGTCCTGAAGAACCTTATCCACCTCGGTCTGAGAGAAGAGGGTCTTACCCCAGCAGGAGGAGGCTGTCAGCCTGTTCGGCTCATGCCTGATGGATGCCTCAGACAGAACGAACTTCCTGCAACTAACCCGAGCTGACCAGAAGTCATGGAGGTCTATTTGGTAGGACATCAGCTGGTTCTTTGTGGCGACTCTGAACAGCGTTTCCTCTGGGTGAACAGCGTTTCCTCTGGGTAAAGAGATGCTAGGGACTCCATGGAGGTGATGGATTGGAGGGACCTAGCTAGTCTAGTATGGGTCTCGAACTCAGTTTTGAGAAGACTCTCTATTAATCTGGGAAGCTTCTCAGAGAAAAGAGTAGAGGCACAGTCCGGGTCTAGCTTCCCCATCGTGAAGGTAGAAGCCGCAGCATCCCAGGTTGCAGAGGTACCCGGAATAAGCAAAGAGGTGGGGTCCGTCTCTTTGAGAGCCGGCATGGAAGAGCCTTCCTTGATGGCCTGTATTGTCAGCTCTGTGACTTTGTCAATGAGCGGCAAAGAGATGGAGGCCGCTGTCGTAAAAATAGTGTAGGCACCTTTGTGTGGGGTGAGCTTGGAGTTAATACACCCCCACTCTGATAGTGTTCTGGCCCAGATAGCCTGGGCCTGCTCTTTTGGAAATATCACCGTTTC
The DNA here is from genome assembly GCF_036898095.1 of Palaemon carinicauda. Classification (NCBI taxonomy): domain Eukaryota; kingdom Metazoa; phylum Arthropoda; class Malacostraca; order Decapoda; family Palaemonidae; genus Palaemon; species Palaemon carinicauda. The sequence continues at coordinate 17,422,339 of NC_090754.1, forward strand.
CTTCGGTACCTTGTCAATACGGACCAATGCATGTTCCTTTAAACGTACAAAACCATTGAACGGGAATGCTAGGCCCGGGGGGTAGAACTCCAGGTCCTCTAGAGGGCGGGTGCCTATGCCCTCCAGAGTTAGGGAACCATCTAAGAATGGGGCATGCAAGGCAAACCACCAAGGATTGTTTTTATCGAAGGGCGGCAGCTTCGATGCGTCTGGGGCAGAAGGGGGAGGAAACTGAGTTCCGGCGCGGATCAGAGTAGCCATCATATCCTTAATTTCTGTTATCACCCCAGAGTGATGTTGAATTTGATCTCTGACCAAATCTCTGACCAGTTCGATGGGGACGAAATCGCCCCAGGGTACCTGAAAGCCACCCGTTGGTTTTTTCTTGGATTTGGTAGACTTAGACTTCTTAGGAGTAGTGGTTTTACGAGGAGCAATATGAATATCAGGAGCTGTCGAGGGTCCGGGGACCGGTGACGTTGATACTGGCAAAGCTGAAGTCTTATAAGTTCGAAGTGGCTTCACCTTGGGTCGTACAGAGGCAGAGGGATCCCGAGGAGAAGCCTTAGAGTTATCAAAACCTAGAAACGAAGAGGTAGGAGAGGGAGTAGGAGAGAAAAGGGTTTCCACCAACTCAGCACCACTTACCTGCTCGTCCCTGGGTTCTACGTCTATATCCAGATCTGCCACGTCCAGCGGTACGAGGGGTTCGTCCTCCGCGGAAATGGTGGCCCTGACTTCTTCAATTAAGGGGGCAGCAAGGTCAGGGGAGACTGCCGCAGTAGTCGAGCCTGGGAAGAGGCGGGAGGCCATGTCTCCATCGAGGAGATAGGGTGCGCCAGACGGGGCATTCCTGCCGAAGCCCGACACCCACGGACGAAGAGTAGCCCTTGCTGAACGAAGAGAGACATCACCGGCCTGTAAGATTTGCAATAATTAGTGATGCAGGAGGGGGTTTGCTCTCCAAAATATACTGTGTATATCATATTCATGGCTAAATTAGTGTCTGCCAACGAGAAATAAGGAACAAAGGGAAAACCCACTTACATCATCGATCAGAAGAATTGACGACAGCTCGTAACAGAGCAAGCACAAATCCGGGAACCAGACCATGTATTGGGCCTGGCCGGTTCCTGGATAAAGGGGATGGAGCAGTGCGCATGAGACCGACAGAGGTCATGCCCAACGGGGTCGTTGAACGAGGCAGGGCATCCTTCGGCAGTACAACGGACCTTCTGTAAAAGAAAGGAGACATGAGTCTGGTGTTTCTTGAAACTCTGATAAGGGGATAAAAAAACCCTATTATTCTAGAGTTCCGGCACTCACTGAATTCCCTAAGCTCCAATATTGCATTTAACTAATAACAGAATATTACTTTTAAGATGATACTGCCCCATACCATGGTTGGCACTTTAATATTCAATTGTTTGTATATTTGTAATTTACCTAATGTCTGTTAATGACAGAAGGATAAATAACTTAAAGCAATTTGCCGACCTCCGAGGGTCGGGGAAGCAGTGACATGCCCTTAAAATAAATATAAACACCAGCCTTAGCTAAAGGCAAGGCAAATATAAGTGTGAAGTGTATGGGCGACCTCCGGTGGAGCCGGAGAGTAATTAGATGTCCTGAATAATGCCGCCTTAGCTAAAGGCAAGGCAAATATAAGTGTGAAGTGTATGGGCGACCTCCGGTGACGCCAGAGGATAATGAGATGCCCTGAATAATTAAATTGTGGCTAATAATTCAATTGTGAAAGATATAAAAGCCAAGCCGCAGCTAAAGGCTAAGGCTTAGATCATAGCAAAGCGTATTACGATCTCCGGTGAGGCCGGAGGGAGAAGAAAGGTCCTGAATAATTATTGTGAATAAAAACAATTGTAATAATAATGGCTATTGTGGATATGGCCGTGGCCTGAGACCGCAGTAAGGGCCACCGGAGGGTCGTATCTAAACAATATGAAGCCCGTCCCATGTAGTAAACAATATATTAATATAACAATAGAACGAAAGTCATTGAGAATCCCTCATGGCGGAGTAGAACTCAAGGCGGAGTGGAAAACGTTCATAACTACTCCCGAGCCGTAACGGGGAGAGGACGAAACACGGACCTAAAATAATGCTAACAATTGAAAAGTAACCAAAATAAATAACTCTTAAGTTATCGTACACCCGGAGGGGGAGAGGTGAGGGAGGGAGAACCCGTTGAACGCACAAAACGGAAAACGGGAAATCCGCTCACCCACCGGAGCTAAGAAAGAAAACGAGAGAAAGGGGTAACTCGTGACTGCAAACAGAAAACGGGAACCCCCAGCTCTCGCTCTCTTAAACACAATATCAGGATTAATAATCACACAACACTTATAAACGTATAAAATAAAAATGTACATCAAGATAAGACTACGAACGAAGAATAGCATCTGCTAAAACTTAAAATAAATAGCACAGTCGAGTGACGAACGCCCCGGAGGGGCGGGTACTAAACAATAACAAAGCTAGATCGCTATCTCGTTCGTAGGCTGTACTTGCTAGCAAAAAGTACCATGAGCATAATAACACAAAAATAATAATGGTTCTAAAGGCATAAGGCCAGGGACTTAACCAAGAACCTAAGTGACAGAGTACTAAACGGGCAGACAAAGAATTCCCAAACAAGTGAACAAACAATGGCCGCCGTGAAGGGCCAGACGGGATTAATAAAACAAACTATACTGGATATAAAACAAAAGCCCAGTACTATAAAAAGCTGTCAAAACAAACTATGGTACTTAACATTGGAATGTGTGAAGATGGAGCTTCGGACATGGCGAAATAAATCCACGAATGATAAAAAAGGTCGAGAGCACCACAAAACAATTCCAAACTAACCAGTCCAAAAAGAAGGATGTTGTTCAGATGGCGCTCGCGTCGTGGCGTGGGTGGTGTGGCGCTGGTGGTTGGCTAGGGCCTTTGTATCGGCCCATCCCTTTGACGAAGGAATTAACTAAATGGAAGACAACCTGTGAATAGTGGATTTCACGCGCCTTTGTTTTACACACGACACCCAAAAGGTGCTCGCGCGAGGGTTGTAACCTCAGCATTCCATGCTTTTATCTTTCTCTGGTATAATTGGAAGGTTTTATCAGAAAAGATATATAAGAAGGACTCTTTTCACCGTCAGCCACAGGTCGACCCAGAAATGTAACTATAAGAGATCACTCCACAAAATATTAGTTCACCAAATGTTCAGTTGGGCTCCATAAGGCACTAGAAGAATTGGCAGACCCAGGCCTACATGGCTGAGAACTATGAAGCGCGAAGTAAGAGATGATGAATGGAGAAGTATTGAATTAATAACACCGTGATCTTGGCAGTACTTTATTATTCTCTTTTACTCCCTGAGAAATAAACTGAAGTTTTCCAGAATTCTAACTCCTGGCGTGATTCATCCATAATATAAATTTAAGGATGTCGCATAATATCAGGGGACGAATTTTTTAGATACGACACAGCAATCTTCACCCCGAATAGATTAATTCTTTGAGGGGGAAGAGTGGCGAGCGAAAGGGGAACCGTTATCTAGGTACCCGGTGGACCTCATCTCCATAATACCACCGGCCGCCATTCCTTGTTCTGTAGCATTTAAGGTAAGTGCGCTCCTAAGCTTTTCCCGGCGTTTATTATGGAATTTTGAAATTTAATCATTCAATCTCCAGCATCATCATCCTCTGGAAAGTTGAGTATTTAATCTTTCCTGTGTATAATTTTTGGCTCCCTTCTCAGTTAAATTTGCACAATTCAAGTATGTTTAGTTGAGCAAGGCCGACACCGGAGGCGGCCATTTTAAGACCGCCGTCGCACATTATAAATGCATTTTAATTAGTCAACAGAGCGACATTCACGATATTTAGCTATAAATTTTAGCTGGTTAGGCAAATTTTACTAGTGAAGATATTGCATACTTTATCAAACTATTCCTCTTCTTATGTGACTTGACTTTTTGTATACGCCGGGGATCCCGGTGGTACCAACCTTGACCACGGTCCCCACCGGAGTAAGGCTAGCCTAACTCGTTTATATATACATTGGTAAAGTAATTACCCATGTTTAACCTCACCCTATCGTTCCTTATTAATTTGGATGGGGACATGCATCCCCTAGAATTTATGGATAAGGTTCGATATATATTCTCTTTCAGAGAGAAGAGGCTAAACCCTACCTCCCTCCCTGAGCCGCCGCCAGTACAGTCGGCAACATCTATCTATCGTCATTTGGTGTCGAGTAGTAAACTCCGGCTTGACTTAGATAGTCATACACCATCTGTCTTTGCCGCCAAGTATCCCGGCTTTGAAATAAGATGGTAGCTCAGGGTGTACTGTCTTGCAGCCGACAATGTCGCCGACAGCGGAATCTTTGTCCCTCTGCTGCCCACGACGTCATCAGCATAGGAAGCCATGCTTCCTTAGTTCAAAGCTGAAAGTAGGTTTCCCCTCCCCCCTCTGTCCTTTAGTGTCGGCCTAGCCGTCACAACTTTCTTTCGCCGGTATTCAGACAGTCATCCGGGCTTGCAGAGTTGACTGCGTTGCCGGTATTCAGACAGTCTTCCAGGCTTGCAAAGTTGACTGCGTTGCCGGTATTCAGACAGTCATCCGGGCTTGCCGAGTTGACCGAGTTGCCGGTATTCAGACAGTCATCCGGGCTTGCCAAGTTGACTGCGTTGCCGGTATTCAGACAGTCATCCGGGCTTGCCAAGTTGACTGCGTTGCCGGTATTCAGACAGTCATCCGGGCTTGCCGAGTTGACTACGTTGCCGGTATTCAGACAGTCATCCGGGCTTGCCGAGTTGACTGCGTGGCCGGCCAAGTCCATACCTGCGGCGGTTAGGTCGCCGCCTCGGTCACTTCCTTTTTATGTCCTTCCTCCACCGGAAGTGAATGCCCCGGGGGGAAAGACTGAGCAGGCCCTGAGGGGTGCCGGTGGGAAACCCAACACTGTTGAGAATTCTTCAGTCCACTCTTGGCCTGCCATCCACATACCTTGCAACCGGCGGTACAGCCGGCGGCAAAACTTTGTGGATGGATGGAAGCTAGAATCAGATGGATTCCTTCCCTTCCAATAGAACTCTCATTCTGGCAAGGAGACAGTAAGCGGCAAGATAGCCCTCCTACATTTCCAGTTATTGTGCTAAACCATGATAGGAAGCCCCCTTTCCTTTCCTTTCTCTTTTTCTATCAGTTAGACTAGTCTAACCCCAGTAGTGCACCAGTAAAACTACAGTATACAACAATATAGTAGTACAAGTAATTCAAACATAATCCGTGTATCCTATCAGTCTATTGTTGGGACCGCATAACATGTTGAGGTTGAGTAATCCCTCAACACCCAGATGAATCCTTTGATCATCGGGATCCATATAAAACACCGTTCATTATTAATATACTTCAGGTGGAGTAGTATAAATATTTACTAATTCCAGCTCTACGTACAGGAGTCATTCCACCTTGCATTTTCCCTTATAGGGAATCTAAATATTAATATTGACGGAGGTCTCAGCAATTGACTGGGAGAGGAATCACAGATGTGTCTCTTTCGTATTTCCTTTCTAGCTTACTATCCTAAGCTATTAAATACAGTATAATAGTAAGTATTACTTTTAGATATATGCATTCATATCAATGATATAAACAACTGTAATACTCATTGAAACTTTTTCCTTTACAGGAGGAGCCAATGGTGACTTGTGCAGTTGTGTTCTGCAACTACCAGAGTAAGGACTTTTGTGGGCACATGATGTGCAGGTCTTATGGCCCCTGCTGCATCGAATCTGGATCCCCGAGGTACTGGGACCCGAAGGGTTGCTCCAACTGCTCGACCTTGCTGACCTTGCTGACCAACAGCTTTGGAGAAGACATCCCTGCCTCCACAGAGGCTAGGGATACAGCAAGGGAAACCCTTCGTAGGTGGGTAAGAGGGTTCCAAAAGAACTCACAGGGACCTTACCCGCCCAACGAATCTCTTAGGTGCCTTCTGTTACCCAAGGCTCAAACTAGTGCGGTAGTCCCCCAGGAACAGGTCTGGTCTCCCTTCATTCAACGGAAGATTGATTGATTGATTTAAAGTTTTCAGGCATCCTGACATCTGAGGTCATTGACGCCGGTAACATGACCTCAGAAGATCGACGCAGACATCCACAAGGCACTTGAAGGCATGGACACCCACCAAGAACGGATGTCGGAGGTGTCTACCAACACCGAACAGAACCTACTGCAAGAACGCACTGAAGAAAACGTGGTTCAACCTTTTCAGACCGAACTCCCCAACCGACTACACAGGTCGATCCAGCAGATGTTGGCAGTGTTCCAGAAGGAACAAGAGATGAAACAAGACATCAAGCAGACGAAGAGGGAGGTACTAGAAGGGAAGCTCCCTGGAACTTCCAGGGGCTCCACTAAACCCCTCAAGGTATCAGACCTCCCCCATTGTTCCGAAACCAACCCCTGGAGGTATACGGAGCACATGCCCATGATGAATGGGAAGCTTTACATCTCCGAAAAGTTGGGAGCCAAGCCACTTGAAGATCTTGAATTCTGGCCCAGCTTTTCGGCTTACCCAGATTGCTACGTGAGACTGCGAGATGACCCTGCATCCCGCGAGGAGACATTACAAAAGGAAGTCATTGTCTTCGAACATGACAAGGCACAGGCCAACTTTACCAAGATCCTGAAAGGAACCAGATATACCAACTCCAAAGTCTCGACACTAAAAAAGATGCATCCAACCTTCGTTGCTCCTTCCTCCAAAGCTTTCCCCTTTTCGGAGAAAGCCCTCGACTGCGTCATTAAGGCAGTCGAAGAAGGCAAACCTTGCCCAATCCTAGAGGAATGTAAACCATTATCTCTAGCTATGACTACCTGCGAGGAGAAGTGGAAAGAGGTACATCTAACCTTCTTCGTCTCGAAGCTGGATCCGGAGATAGCAGGCCAACACTTTAATGAGAACCTTCCAAAGTTGCCAGATCATCTTTTGAGAAGGGAACAGGAGACGAAAGAAAGACTTGCCGCCTCTCTGTCTCATCAGAACTGCTTGGAAATGTGTGCTGGCCTAAATAACACCCCCAGATATGCATATGGTCCTAGCCAAGTCTCACATGGATACCCTTGTGGTGCACTTTTGTTAGGTCAAGGAGGACCTGTAGAGAGCACGTGTTCGCCGCAGCAACTGTGAGACACGAACCCAAAAAACTGATTTCATCATGTACCTGGGGCAAGGACCTTCTCCCACAGGAAGTGGGCCAATAAGTGGGGCATGTCTTCAAAGGGGCAATCCTCCTCAGACGGAGGCCCCCAGCCTAAGAAAAAAAAAAAAAGGCAAGACCACTACGTAGACCTTCACAACTTCCGGCCGTAACCATGGCCACGATGCCTCATATGGTAGCCCAGCCGCAAACCACCTTCCAGATGGTCCCTCAACAGCTGGTAGCCCCATCACTTGTGTTTAATCCAGGTTTTGAGAGGTACTCGACCACCTTTCTGCCCTACATAAGTAGAGGCCCAAAGAGGTTCCTCCGGAAAAACCCCAAAGGGCAGAGGAGGACACGGTCACGGAATAAGTCCCCAGGAGCCCCTAAACAATGAGGGGCTCCAGGTAGGGGGCAGACTGTTCTACTTTCAGGATCGTTCATGGGCCCACAGCTTAATCACAAATGGACTCGGGTGGAGATGGAACAAAGTTCCACCCCCTTTTCCGAAATTCTTCCAACACTCTACCCCCTCGTTGGACGAATATACCTTAGAACTCTTGAACAAGAAGGTATTAAAGAAAGTGAAGTCCCTCAAATTCCAGGGAAGGCTGTTTTGTGTTCCCAAGAAAAACTCGGACAAACTCAGTCATTCTAGCCTTGTCTCCACTCAAGTTCGTCGAGAACAACAAGTTCCGAATGCTTACCTTGCAACACAGAAGTACCCTTCTACCCAAAGGGGCGTACAGTCTCAATAGACCTGACAGATGCTTACTGAAGCCTTCCAGTCAAGTCGCCCCCTCTCCTCCTACCTAGGATTCAAGATACAGGAGACAAAATTTGTCTTCAGGGCAATGCCCTTTGGGATAAACATAGCCCCAAGAGTATTCACAAAGCTAGCAGACACAATCGTCCAGCAGCTACGCTCCGAAGGAGTTCAAGTAGTAGCATATCTACAAGATTGGCTGGAATGGGCACCATCCAAGACGACTTTTCTCCAAGCGGACAGAAAGGTGATCCAGTTCCTGGAGCACCTGGGCTTCAAGATCAATCGCAAAAAGTCTCTCCTTTCTCCAGCTCAGAAGTTCCAATGGTTAGGAATCCAACAGAACTTAAAGTCACACCATCTCTCCATTCCATTCAAGAAGAGGAGAGAGATAGCGGGAGCTGTCAAGAGACTAATCCGATACAAGAGGATTTCAAGATGCCAACAGGAAAGAGTATTGGGCTCTCTCCAGTTTACAGCAGTGACAAACCCAGTGCTAAAAGCACAACTAAAGGATGCGTCAGGAGTCTGGAGAAGATACGCATCAAACGCTCTAATAGATCAACTAAGGTTGACCCAGACTCGATTGTGCACGCTACTAAGGCCATGGTCAACATCCGAGAGCCTAGCATGGACAATTCCCCTACAACCATCAGTGGTGATATATAGACACCTCCCTGGAAGGATGGAGAGGCCATCCTCACAAGAGAAAAATTCAACACCTTTCACATCAACACCCTGGAGGCCATGGCAGTCTTCCTAATAAAGAAACTATCCCCTCGCAGGGCAATCCACATAAGATTGGTCCTGGACAACGAAATGATAGTAAAATGTCTAACTCTACAAGGCTCGAGATCACCACATCAATCACGTGATGTTAGCCATCTTTCCACCTGGCAAGGAAGTGAAAAAGGCAATTATCAGCAGCTCTCCTTCAAGGGTTCCGCAATGTGACAGCGGACGCTCTATCCAGGGGAAAGCAGACACTGAATGGTCCCTAGACGCAGACTCTTTCTCCTTCATATCTGAAAAATTCCCGGAACTGCAGATCACTCTTCGTAATGAGCGACAGAGACTACCTTGTTACGTAGCCCCTTACATGGACCCTCAAGCAGAAGCGATAGACACCATGTCTCTCAACTGGAACAGATGGAATCGGATTTACCTGTTTCCACCGACCAATCTCCTGCTAAAAGTCCTCGACAAGCTGAGATCCTTCAGAGGGACAGCTGCAGTAGTGGTCCCCAAATAGCTCAAAAGCAATTGGTTCCCTCTAGTTCTGGAATTGAAACTGAAGCTGTTGCCTCTGCCGAACCAAGTTTCATCTCAAATGGTTCAGAAGTCGACTGTTTACGCTTCATCCTCGAGAACCAACCTACATTTCATGATTTTCTCGCCCTAGCAGCAAACAAAAAGTTTGGAATCTCGAAGGACAAGGTCAACTTTATTGAAGAGGACAAGTCAGGTTCAACCAGGAGACAATATGAATCCTCTTGGAAGAAATGGGTATCCTTTGTAAAAACAAGGAGACCAACAGAAATTTCAATAGATTTCTGTCTCTCTTTCTTTATCTACCTACATGAACAAGGCCTGACCTCCACTACAATAACTGCCTTTGAGGTGGACCTCACAAGCGAAATCTTCAATAAGGTACCAAAACCATGCGCTAGACTCAAGCCAGCAACCCCCCCAAAGCCCATCACATGGTCGTTGGACAAAGTCTTGCACTATGCTTCGAACCTAAACAATGAGGATTGTACTCTAAAGGATCTAACACAAAACATAATTTTTCTGTTCGCGATAGCCTCAGGGGCTAGTTAGTGAAATAGTGGCCTTATCTAGAAATGCAGGCCATATTCAGTTCCTAGACACAAGAGAACTGAACCTTTTTGCTGATCCTGCCTTTCTTGCCAAGAACGAGCTGCCCACCAAGAGGTGGGGTCCCTGGAGCATCTGCCCACTGAAGGAAGATGTCTCTCTATGCCCAGTAGTGTCTTCAGGTCTATCTTCGAAGAACTTCAGACTTCAAGGAGGGACAGCTCTTCCGAGGCGAAACCTCAGGATCAAATATATCCCTAAGACAACTGAGAATGAAGCTCACCTACTTTATTCGCAGAGAGGATCCCAACAGCTCACACGCAGGTCCCTATCCAAGAAAAGTTGCTTCTTCGTTGAATTTCTTTCAACACATGGACTTAAGAAAGGCTTCGCTCATATACAGGGTGGAAATCATCCAGTCTTCTATAATCATTATGCGAATCAAGAGCATGAAATAAAACACTTTGTGGTGGCGGCGAAGTGTCATAAAACCTGTCGTCTATGCTGCGATGAACAGTATACTGTTTTGAAACTTAATGGTTTATTGGGTGAATAGGTTTTAATATCTTCTAGTGCAAATAATTGTGATGATTAACCCTTTTACCCCCAAAGGACGTACTGGTACGTTTCACAAAACTCATCCTTTTACCCCCTTGGACATACCAGTACGTCCTTGCAAAAAATTGCTATAAAAATTTTTTTTTCATATTTTTGATAATTTTTTGAGAAAATTCAGGCATTTTCCAAGAGAATGAGACCAACCTGACCTCTCTATGACTCTATGACTAAAATTAAGGCTGTTAGAGCAATTAAAAAAAAATATACTGCAAAATGTGCTGGGGAAAAAATAACCCCTTGGGGGTTAAGGGTTGGAAATTTCCAAAGAGCCTGGGGGTAAAAGGGTTAATAGACTGTTCTATACAAGTGAAGAATCTGACCAATAACATCAGTGCCGTGTGAACATTTGAACACAATGTTGACGCATATCCAACATCTGAGTGAATACTCAGATTTTGTCTTACTTTCACACTGAGTGGCATTTAATTAATAATGAATTAATATATGTATATTCTTCCCTTACAGGTCAGAAATATACATAACCATGATGTCTACCTATGCAAGGTCACTTCTACTTTGCTATGCCTACATTTATTAACATTTCTACAAATTAAACATAGAAAATGTAGAAGTGTCTTAATTCAGCCTCAGTTGATAATAATAAAGCAACCGAGAGTTTTATTCTATTCCTACAGTAGAAGCTTGAACATGTACAAATGTCTAAAGCATGAAAAGGTAACCTCTAAAAGTTTCCCATTCTTTCTTACGGATATACAAACTTTGAATCCTTATAGAAGAAGTCGACACTTTCCCTGTAGGGGGCAGGACGCCTTAAGCCAGTTCCAAGCTTAGTGGATATGACAGATAACAGTGATGTCATATATAGGTCTAGCAGACCAGGTAAGGAACCTATTCAAAGTAAAGGCACTAGTACAAACCCACAGATATAGTACTTTCAAACTAATTCTCTGGCATGCTTCCATCAGGACGACATGGCTGAACCCAAAAAACGGATTTTTAGCAAAGCAAAAAAAATTATTTTTGGGTGAGAGACATGTCGTCCTGATGGACCCACCCTTCTTTCTTGGTGACCCCACCCGAAACTACTCTATCTGCGGCTATTCCCGCTTAAATTCAACAAGGGAATGGTGGCCGGTGGTACCACAGAGATGAGGTCCCCAGGTACCTAGATAACGGCTCCCCCTTCCGTTAGCCACTCTTCCCCCTCAAAGAGTTAAATCTATTCGGGGTGAAGATTGCCATGTCTTATCTAAAAAAAAAAAATACGTCCCCTAACATTATGTGACATCCTTAAATTCATATTATGGATGAATCGCGCCAGGAGTTAGAATTCTGGAAACCTTTGGTTTATTTCTCTGAGAGTATCACTTTAGCAAATATCCCTTAGAAAGGGCCTAAAGGAACCTTCCATCAGGACGTCATGGCTATCACCCAAAAATAGATTTTTCGCTTTGCTCAAAATTTGTTTTGTTACCACATAGCAAAACAAAACCTTTATAATCTAAATAACAATTGAGACAAGAACTTGGGAGAAAATACAAATTTTTCAAAGCATATGGTAAATGAGAAACCGCACCAGAGGTTAAAGGTTCACATGTCTCCATGGCTCTCAAGACTGAAAAATTGGCAGTGGAAATTGTGTGAAAAGTTTAGAAGTGTTAGTTTCCTAGTAAAACCGTCACCTGATTGGATATTCTAGTCACGTGATTCTAGTTTTCTTAAAATGCTAGTCCCAAGTAAAATGTGGATAATCATCATAAGTGAAAAACAATTAGACGTTTGGGTGACATTTTGCTACGTAGAATAGTCTATGATGTAATAATGACATAATCTATGTTTTTAACGTATAAACGAACAATCGAGAGCTCAGTCTGAAGAGGAATTTGAGTTATGATATCGAGGGACTTAGTTTCTTCAGGCGGGTCATACCTAATTTTGATTTTTAAACCACTACTTGACCTAGCGCTGCTTAGATTTACAGCGTATATCAAACGAAACATTAGACTTGTCTCCTTTTAGTAAAAGTACTTAAATTTGATAAGTTGCTGGCAGAGCTATTGTATAGAATTACCAAGGTAAAATATAGAGACAGGACAGATGTGTAACCTTGTCTTAAAATTCCTTTGATCAAAACAGAAGCAACCATTCGAAATACATTTGAATTTAGCCAAGATAAGAGTTTTGTAACCTTTTTGTTCCCATGGCCCATTTTTCGTATTCCTAAGTACTCGTGGCCCAATGCCTTACAAAACTGTGTAAAAAAAAAATAATAGAACTTTATCAGTTTTTATAACGCTTCTATTAGTTTTACATTATCAATTAAGCATTTATTACTTTGGAGCATTTTATTAGTTTGCATTTTTATCACTAAAAAAAAATGTTGCCTTTATTCAGTTAATAACTCATATGTTGTAATCCAACCTCAAACGACATGCATTCACTTAGGAAATTAAACACTTTCCAGTCTTTGTGTAATTCAATTTTATGGATTGTAGTAACTCAAATACTTCTTCACTTATGAAAATAAGCACTGGCCTGCATTTAGCAGTATTCTAAATTTCGAACATTGAAATAAAAACTAAAATTTCACATTTTTACTTATGAAGTTAAGCACTAGCGTGCAATTACAGTAAATAAAATTGACCTATTTGTATTGTAATGAAAACTAATTTTATACTATTACAACAATTACAGAAATAAAAATATAAGTACTTTATTGCTGGCATATAAAACATTGCATAGATTTTGTAGCTATTGTGATGGCTGCGCTTGAATTTCAACTAGAAGTTTATCAACTTGTGGACAGTTGTAGATAATGCACATCTCGTATCGTGCCCCACCTCCGAGCGATTTCTTACTTTTGTTTTCATTTGCAATCAGGCATAAATATATATGTAGATTAAATATCTACTAGATTGATTCCCATAAGGCTCTGTCTGGATATATCTATGTCTCTGCATCTGATTTTTGAAGACCTGCATTGTCATACTATTGTGTTTTTGTTTGCTTTTTCTCTCGAATGAAATAATTGTTTTTTTCTTATAGTGTTAGTCTCCTTCCCCTGCATATGTCCCCCCCCCCTCTGCCATCAATTTAGGTTTGTATACATGCTTTTAATAAAAATTTTCTCCCCTGTTTGTGAAGTTTAATTGAGCTTAAAAAAATATCTCCTCTAGAAACTATACCGATTCTCTTATTTAGGACTCCGTGCATAGCACTGCGAAGAGACGGGGAACTCAAGAAATGATAATAGGGAGATTTGAAGTTCCAGTTCGGTCCCCTTGCCCCGTATAAAATTCAACGGGTGGTGCCCAGTTCTCTTGAATGTTTACCTTTTGTCCCGACCTCTTGGCATTCCACAGTTTAATCTTTTTGTGTAGTGAACGTTGGGAATGTGGCTGACCTTCATACCCTAGGCAGTTTGCGTGCTACATCTGGCCACAGTTCGCAAACAACTACACCGTATGTACTGGCAGGCGGTAATGTTGATCTACACAAACTAACATCAATTATTAAAATTTCTTGATATACTTAATCCCAGTTAAATATTTTTTTTTACAATAACAAATGGCTCTCGAGTAGCAGTGCGCTCATTTCATTCAAGAAAAATGACAAACTTATAAGAGTTTGTATTTTTCCTAACATATAAACCCGAATTCTTTACTATAGGAGATATTCTAGCGCGAGCTGGAAAATACAGCAGAAAACCTTAACAAGGTAGTTATCCCCCTGTTGGGGGTGGGGGACTGCCAGCCGGTAGCTACTGAGTACCTTCAATCGGATTCTAGCTAGGACTATATTAGGGGGCGGTGACGGAGGGAAGATTTGAGTAAGAATTCAGGTTTGTATGTTAGGAAAAATACAAACTCGTGTTATGTTATAAGTTTTTCATTTGTTCCTACACTAAATACAAACCCTCATTCTTTACTATAGGAGACTTAAGTCTTGAGGTCAGGGTGAACGAAGGGTTCTCTATTCCTAGAGAAGATAGTCCTCAGACTAGACTCTATTAATGAACAATCTCCCATTAACTTTCCTTGTAGATCCCAAAATTCCGGCATGACTGAAGGTTTGTAAAAACGTAGAAACCAAAGTTTCAGCATGAAGAGGGTCAGGAGCAATACCAGGACCCTTTCATAAAAAGGGTTCCCCTGACCTTGAAAGAGGGAACCGTCGTGACTACGAGTATAACTTATACCCTGTGATAGAAGTCAGATGAGTTTCATACCTTATTTCCATTGATGAGTTCAGCCAAAACTGATCACAGACTAGGATACCCAGATGGAAGGAAGAAGAAAGAAGCAGAAGATAGATGGATGTTCTTCTAAAACCTGGTGTAACTCAGAATCCTCGATCAATGGCTACTGTCCCCTGAAAGGACGCAAAGGTAGTTACAGCACCTGCTGACCTGCCACAATAGGTCCTATAGAAAAGGTGTTTAGAGACATATGTGTCACATCTGATAAATAGTGAGAGGTGAATGTAGATTGGCGCTTCCAGACTCCAGCTCTTAAGACTTGGGAGACAGAAAAATTCTTTTTAAACACCAGCGAGGCAGCCACTCCCCTAACTTGATGGGCTTTGGGTTGAGCTGCCTCAGGGTCTCCGTGAATGGCTCTCGCAATAACTTTCTTGAGCCAGAAAGAGATGGTGTTGCAAGAAATTATCTTCTTAACCTTGTTGGTACTGAGGAAGAGATGACGGAGGCGTGGTCTGAAAGGTCTGGTGCGTTTCAGGAATTTCCTTAGCGCCCTGACCGGGCACAGTAGCAATTAGTCAGTATCCCGAGTTGCCCTATTGAGGCTTGAAAATTGAAATTCTCTAAACCTCTCATCGGCATGTGAAGGATTCTGGGTTTTGGCGATGACGCGAAACCTAGTTGACGCTGACGCTCCGTACCGTCATGAGTTAACTGACGTGAGCCGTCGCGATGACGCATAGCGTCTGCCTGCTGTTGACGATGACACGTAGCGTCTGCCTGCTGTTGACGCTGACGCTCCGCCGCATCATGAGTAGACTGCCGTGAGCCGTCACGGCGTTGCGTTGCGTCTACCTGCCGCCGCTGCCGTTCCGCATCGCGTTCGTTACTATCCTGTCGTTCAGCAATTCCTTCTATCGCTAGGTAAACGTCAACACTTTTGGAAGAAAGACGTTCAGAGACTGCTTTTGGCTTGGCAACAGCTCCCTGACGTGACCCATCCAACTCATCCTGCCGTTAAACACTGCGATTGGGAGATCGCCTGTGCGATAACGCGTCAGCACCAGAGACAACAGGCCGCCTGTGCGACAACGGGTCCGAAGACTGACGCCCAACCGCACTGCTAACCGCACGTTGATAAGATCGCATCAACGACGAGAGCTGCTGTTTCATACCCAACAACATGGACCATTTAGGATTGCTGCTATGCGATTACATTAGAATCTTTTCCTAATGGGAAATCACCTTCTATCTCGCTTCCCACTTTCGGGCGATGAAAGCCAGTCTGACGGAAGCGGTGGTGCATGAACCGCAATTTCAGAAACAGGCATCTCCGAATCTGACTGTATAACATCAACATCTATCACAGGACCTCTGTCAGGGCGTTTCGCAGGCGTGTCACCCTAAGGGGACTGAAAACGCTCAGGCGTATCCCAGGTACTACAGCCCGGTTGTTGCGGAGGCGGTTCGTGCCGCTGAACAATAGCGCGAGACTTTCTTTTAAGCGGTCTCGAGGCGTGACGCCAGGCCTCGCCACACGAACCTTCATCTGAGGAAGGCGATAACGTACCAACCTCATCTTTCCTATGATGAGGGTGAGCGACCTGTGTTATGACAGCAGAAACGCTCGAGGGGACGTCTGTACGATTGATGAAGCCTCTCGTTCCCTTTCGCCATCCGACATTACTTCTCCCATGGGTTCGGGAGCTTGAAAGAGGTCGTAGGCCGGGTGAACGACAGGATCGTGCAGACGTACCCTCCACAACACTAAACACATTTGAGACACTTTTCACATTAGGTTGGTCGCCCGTGCGACAACTTTTAAGCACAGTAATCTCGGACAAGATCTGGTTTTTGTCCGCAGCTAACTAATTGACTCTTTCACCGAGAGCCTGAATCGCTGTTAACATATCCTTCATAGAAGGTTCCTTCGGTTGTTGATCTACCACTAAGGGGGAAGGAATAGGATCAATGACTTTAGGTAAGGACAAATCAATAGAACGAGATGAACTGCGCCTAACCCTGTCCCTCTCTAATCTCTTAATGTAACGTTCATAAGTTACCCACTCGCTATCGGTTAACGAAATGCATTCATCACACCGATCCCCAAAAGAACAAGACTTTCCCCTACATTTAACACAAATATTTTAAGGGTCCACAGAAGCCTTAGAAAGTTGAGTACAACAACCTTTAACACACTTCCGAAACACAGGGGAGGGGTCGGCCATATTGAACTGGCAAGAGACCAAAAACCAAAAACATATACAAAGGTTAAATTACATAAATTAACCCCAAAACAAAAAGATTTCAAGAAAAAATGAAAAGTAAATCAATTATACGAAAGCCCAAACTCAAAAAAAAAAAAACTGAGTACATCACCAAATAACCGTCTAAAACAAAATAAGTTTCGAGAGAATTTCCAATAGTTCCAGACAGCAATGGCGGCAGAGAAGATCTGAAGGGTTTGGTATAGTTCGACCTGTCTACCACGAGGGCGCTAGTGTACACCTGGCATATCTGTGATAGCCGCGAGATTTTGAATTTTCTGCCAGGCGTCTAGGGACTTTAGCCATTCTTATATACCCCGCGGGTAAGTTTTATGCTTAAATTAAAAATGCCACGTAATCTGGAAAATTTGCAAAAAAACCCAGTGATAGGATGTTTATCTCTTTTCATTTCGGGGACAAAGGGTGGGCAGAGCTAGCTGACACACAGTTGCCTCACTGTGCGTGATAGTTGCCCAGGAAACCAAGGATTCCCGGTTGCATAAGCATTTGAGAGCAATACTTGGTAACTCTTGACGCCTTGCCCAGCAACCACACTTCCAGAACTCACTCTTTTGGAACAATCTGGCAGCAACTAAGTCTCTTATATAAGGCGACCCCAGGGTTGCATAGAGAGAGAGATTTCTAGCCTTAAGACAGCCATCTTCTCCTTTCTCTCGCTCTCGCATGCAACTCAGTGTATTGTTTCAAGTGTTCAGTGACATAACGAAGATTTGGTGTGACGAGTCTTTGTAATCCTACTGTGCTTATAAAAATTCTCTTAAGAGTTGATGTAAACAGCCCTGTAGGAAGGTGATAGGTTCTAGTATTTTATCTGGTTATCTATTTCCACCGAGTGTCAAAACTTGAATATATTCAGATTTAATTTCAAGTGAACCAAGTGATAGTATAATTTTCATAAGTGTTATTTCTTTTCCTTAGTCAAAGGTTTATTAAAATATAATAGTTCAAAACGGAAACACCATTTAATCAATTCGCCTATCGACTGTCGCTGTATCACCAAGAAGTCATGAGAAAAGAAGTGTACTACTGTATTTGTTACAAAACGGATTAGCCGAACAAAGTTCAAGCCCTTACAATTCTCCATACTTGCTCGTGATAAACAGGACAAATCTTTTAGGATGTGTACGGGCCACAAAAGTTAATCTCTATCAGCGTGGCCGATAATTATGAGTTGCCGCTCATCGACCAACTACTCGACAATATCGGACAAGTGAGGTTCGTCTCCAAGATAGACCTGTTATAAGGTTATCAAATTCCTTTGGACGACAATGCAAAATTGTTATCAGCTTTTAAAACCACGTTTGGGTTATATCAATACACCATCAGGCCATTTGGTTTAATGAACGCCCCCGCTACTTTTCAAAGTGTGATGGATAACCTTCTAGGATCGATAGAAGGAGTAGGCGTATATCTCAACAATGTTGTGGTATATTCATCGACCTGGGAAGATCATCTCTGAATCCTTAAGAAGGTATTTCAAAAGCTGCTAGGAGCACATACCTGACAATTAACCTGGAGAAGAGCGAATTTGGAAAGGCAAGTTCGGTACTTGGGATTTGAAGTAGGACGAGGACTAATCGCCTCAGTAGCCGCTGAGGTCAATGGAATAAGGAAAGCATCAACCGCCCCACACCACAAGGAAGCAATTACAACAATTTTTAGGGATTGCAGGCTTCTACCAACGTTTTTGCCCGAACATTTTGGCTGTAGTCACTCCCTTGACAGATTTGACAAGCTCCAAGATAAAACTTGTATGGACCAGCGAGTGCCAGGAACCCTTCAATAGGATGAACGCCACATTAACTTTGAAACCGATACTGCAAACACCAATTTCAACAAGAAATCCCTTATCCAAGTGAATGTGTCGGATAACGGGACTTGAGCTGTTTAGTTGCAAGAGGACGAGGAAGGAACACTTCCCCCTGTTTGTTGCATGTCATCGAAGCTGAAGAAACATCAGCGAGCCTACTCGACAGTTGAAAAGGAACTAGCGTTAATCAGTGATAAACAAGTTCTATGTCTATGTGAATGGAACACAAAATGAAGAGAATAGTGTATTTGGATAATAATCATTTTTTAACTTTTGTAAATAAGATGAAAATTAATAATAATCAAAGTTCAACTAAGTGGTCCTTATACTGTTTGCAACCACATTTTATTAATGTATACCACATATCAGGTAAAGATGACGTGGTTGCAGATTATTCATCTCGGGCTGAAAGGATGGACTTAGGCCCAGAACAAATAATGTCTTTTGGGGGGAGCTACCTTACGAAGCTGGTCTAGTGTAAACACAGTACTGAAGTTTATTAACACTTTTGTTTATATTTTGTTTGTGCATTAAAGACAGGTTAGCCAGTTCTCAAAACGAGTTCTTCTCATGCGGATTAAAGTTTATTATGTAAATTACATAAGACTTTCATAGTTAATTTCATTGTATTCTTTATTCGAGTTAGTGTATGTACATTTACATTATTTTTTAAGAAGTAAGTTTCATTTCACAAAATTTTGTTAAAAGCCTTCTAGTTTCAAGTTTAATAAGTAAATCATGTAAGACTTTCGTCGCCAATTTCATTGTTTTCTTTACTCAAGTTAGTCCTGTATATGTAAATTTACGTTATTTTTAAGAAGTAATTTCTTTACTTCACATATTTTCCTTGCGAAGTCTTATGTGACCCGCACATTTTCACCCCTAAAATATGATTTTATCATATATCTCGTGTATCATGTTAGTAGATTTTTCAGAAACTAAATTAAAACAAACATTTTTTTACTCCATTTCTTTATTCCATCTACTTCAATGGGTCAGAACATTAGAAAATAACGTTAAAAGTATCGTTATATTCACTGCGTAAATGCATAGAGCCAAATTAACTGAAAAAAAAAAAAGAATTTTATGAACACTAGAACCATATAGGAGGTATTTTCTTTGCATATCAATATTGTACGATAGTAAACAAAGTAGCATAAGCCTGACATTTTACATTATACCCTTATTCACTATAGAGAAAAGATAAAAAAAATATGATGCCAAATATAAACTAACATGCTGTGAATGAAGGCGAGCAAACAAAAAATATTCATAGCCGCTATTCTGTTTGGAATCGGAGAAAGCTGTGTCCAAAACTGGAGGAAACAGAAGAGAAATTTAGTGGAACCTATGAATTTGCAAATCATGCAATAAAATGTAAATGCTGAATTTTTAAGATAAACTTACAGTACCTGAAACCAGGGAATATAGTTTTATTATAACGAGATATGCATTTTGTGAAGATTTATAATCAAGCACCACAGAGCTAAAAAAAAATAAATTGTCGTACATCGGCAACAGAATAAAACTCCGGTTAACTCAGCAGTAAATAAAATAGGAGAGCAGTATTTCAAATGAAACTATTGAAACTATTATGCTATTTGGAAAACGATAGATCAAGTAACTTCTTTTAGTAAATATGAGATATTCTTCGGTAGTTTGCTTTAATCAGCTGATTCGGAAAGTATACTGGAGTGCCAATTAACTTTCAAACGTAAACAATGGAAAAGATTATAATTCGCATGGTTTTATTTATAAATACGATACTAAAGTATGAATATTACATGTATTACTATTGAATACGATCAAGTATAAAAAGCGGTTTTAATCAAAATCCGGTTTATTTAAAATATAGCCATATGTATTTTACCCCAGTAAATAGATATAAAGTTTAAAAGATGACGTAACTTAATCCAAGAGTGCATAAGCTAATTTTATATCTCGTGTATGATGCGACCCCCTTAAAATTAGCTTCAAAATTAGTCTTCAAAAGTCGCATGTTACCCAAGTATATACGGTAGTATGCTTAGAAACTGGAGAGAAACATTGATGAACAGTTAAGATTTAGAAAAGGTAGAAGTTGCACCGACCAAGTTTTCATTTTCAGACATGTACAGTAATGCATAGAATATAGAAATCCCCTAGATGGCATTTGTGGACAATGAAAAAGCCTTTGATAGTGTGCACCAGCCAATTTTGTGGAGTCCTGAGTTGTAATGGCTTCCTCTTAAAAATGTAAATTTGATTTTAATCAAGTCTGTCCATTAGCATAGCAAGTGCAAAGTTAATGTTACTGGAGTATTATCAAATGAATTTCCAGTGAACAGTGGAGTACTCCGAGGGATGTGTTGTCACCTACGGTGTTTATCCTCCTCATTGATTTTGCAATGCATAGAAGTCAAGAGATGATAGAGGGGGATTAGATTGGATTGGTGATAGGAATTTAGCAGACCTAGAGTACGCTAATGATGCTGTCCTTGTTAGCAGAAATCCATAGGATTTTCAATTCTTGCTTAACAGAATGCATGAAATGTCACACGAGGTGGGGTTGCGGATAAATAGAAGAGATAAGAGATGATGAGAACGGATTATGTAATGGAAAATGAAATATCACTGGAAGGAGAAATGATTAATGAGGTAGACTCATTTAAGTATCTAGGAACTATGATCTCCAAAACAGTTTTTAGAATTAGTTTACTGAAAGATTGAAAAAAGCTAATCAGACAATGGCTAGGTTAAGTAAAATTTGGAAATCAAATTGCCTGAAATTAAATATAAAAATCATACTATATATCAGTTTAGTGAGATTGGTGTTACTCTATGGACATGAATCATGGTATGATAATAAAACAATCTCCAATAGATTTAGATTTGAGAACAAAGCCATAAGAAGGATATTGGGAGGTAAATGGCAGGACAGGATTAAAAATGCTACTATAAAAGATCACTCGGGTGCCATATGTGGACACGATGATGATGAGGGGTAGATGGAGATGGTTTGGGAACGCCCTTCACACTCCTCCAGTGTTTAGTTCACCGAACATTCAGCTAGGCTCCACAAGGCACTAGAAGAGTTAGAAGAGCCAGGCCTACATGGCTGAGAACTATATAACGGAAAAAACATGATGATGCATTGAGAAATATTGAATTAAAAGCTCAACATAAACAAACCTGTCAAAATTTAACCAATAGGCGGAGATGACGATATATATGGTAAAGTTTTACTGTATTACAGATTCTCATTTCAAACAGAAAATATGTTTTCCCGTAGGAAATGACGTGAT
>NC_090754.1:17451797-17469297 GCF_036898095.1 Palaemon carinicauda
GTTATTTTTTTTCCCAGCACATTTTGCAGTATATATTTTTTTAATTGCCCTAACAGCCTTAATTTTTGCCATAGAGAGGTCAGGTTGATCTCGTTCTCTTGGAATATGCCTGAATTTGCTAAAAAAATTATCAACCATACGAAAAAAATAATTTTTATAGCATTTTTTTGCAAGGACCTACCGGTACGTCCATGGGGGTAAAGGGATGGCTTTTATGAAACGTACCAGTACGTCCTTTGGGGGTAAAAGGGTTAATGACTTACTTTTATGACCGTGACGACGAAACTTGTGGGTCACCGGGGTGTTGTGACTGTGTCTGTAATGTCTTAACTTCTTTGTCTTAGTTTAGTACTGCACTTGGAACACTGTAAATGTTGGGCTATTGCATTACGAGATTCAAGAAAATTAACAACTCTGGAATTCACAGAAATGCTTTCAAGTATGGATTACTGCAGTCGTTACAAGTTTCTAAAACTTCTATCGTAAAATACGTAAAAAGACGTCACTTGAACTAACAAAGACCTGACTTGGACAAAAGGTTTCCACGGAAAAGGGTTTGTTGGAAGGTGGGGGTAGGGAAATATTAACCCAACCCCCCCGTGCAAACTTTCCATACATGTGTTCGTGATTGATTAACGGAAAAGCAACAGAGTCTTAAGAGTAGATATGAATGAACCAGAATGGGAAACTTGTCCAGAGCAAGTATCTATGTGAAATCTGGGCGTGACAAGGTAATAAAATGTATAAAAGTAATATAGCCAGATAAAATGGAGTGTATGATAAATAATACTTCATGGGAATATAAAATGAGGTAATTTTATAAGGTATCAGATAATAAAACGAGTAATACTGGGGTCAAACGTAATATGTATACAAGGGTATTACATAAAAGGGATGGTATAGTTGTACTGGATCAAGTCATATACTTGAATAAAGCGGGTGAAGTCAAATAGTTAAATTTGGATGGCTAGAGAAGAAATCCAATTGGTAGAGAAGTATATGCGCAGGGAGGGGTTTTAGCGCAGAAGGTCGAAACCTGCTATGTTCAAACGAACGAACGAGAGCTACTACAACCGACATGCAGAATGAAAAAAATAAATGAAAAACACTGCTAATGTTAGCATGTTAAGCTAACATTGCCAATGTTAGATTGCGCAGCTCAATTCGTAAGCGCGAGCCGACGTCATCGATCACGTGACCGCTAGCGCGGGAATCAAGCGAAGTGAAAACAAACCAGAGCAATGGCTTACGATTACGTGAATTCTTTGGATGGAGCTGCTAAAACACGTTACAATATAAAGTTAAATGCTTCCGGTGAGTAATAAGATATCAATACAACTGTTCTACCTTCTAGCGACACTTGCAAGTTAAAAATGATGATAAACAATAATTACTTTGAACTGTTTACAGCACACAAGTGTGAGGTGTGATAACCATAATGTGATAAACTGCCACTGACACTGTATTTACTTTTTTACACGTCTCCCAGTTTGCCCATATCAACTTCCAGCTGATGCATGGACTGATGATCAAACCTGTAATTTGGCAATTTAATATAAATTCATAATGAACACCAATAGACATACTTTTGGAACACCAACCACCAGAATGTTAAATATTAAAATGTTAAATTTCATAAATAACTGTGATAAAGTGTTCACTACAAATAACCCGACTCTTTGGTGGGGACCATTTGTGTCCATTTGGATTCATTTGCTGGCATGCTGCAAGCCACTTATCCCTCCTATCCGGCCTTCTGTTACGACTGGGAAACTTGTAAAAATGCAACATCTTTCCTTGAATCATATTGTGATTCTTGCAATTGAGAATAACACATGACGGCATAATGGCGAATAATTTAGCTTTAACTGACGACCGTACATGCAACACCAAGTTGCAGTGTGGTTTGTTTTCACTGCGTCACGTGCGGAGCTATTTTGGGAAGTCACGTGACTGCTCAGTTACCCGGGTGGGCCGCGCTTATGAATATTACCGTATTTTTTCATGAGACAGACTATGCAACGGCGCCTCCAAAGTTTATCCTCTTATACCGTTTTGTCTTTTCTTCCATTTATTATACATCCAAAAAGGTAATGTATAGAGACGAAAAGGCTTGTTTTACCACTATACCGATTCCCCAGTATGTTTTCCCCACCCAACCCCCCCAGAGTTCCCACTGGGGGTTCCCCATTATCGTAGAGAGAGAGAGAGAGAGAGGGAGGGAGAGAGAGAGAGGGAGGGAGAGAGAGAGAGAGAGAGAGAGAGAGAGAGAGAGAGAGAGAGAGAGAGAGAGAGAGAGAGAGAGAGAGATCAAATATAATTATTTTTATTATAATAAAATAATAAAAATAAATCATCATCATCATTATTATAATAAATAAATATATATATATATATTCATATATATATATATATATATATATATATATATATTGTGTGTGTTTCTGAAACTAATCATTTGCGACAAGAACGAGCGTCATTTTCAAAGAGCAGAATTTTTCAAGAGAAAAAGTTTTATCCCTAGGTTACATTGCCCTGTAACACAGTACAATAATACCATATATTTCATTAAAGTATCTTTATTTGGTAAAAATGTAATTTTCACAAAAAAAAATTCGTTTTTTGTAGGAAAGCTTTCCCGTCCGTAACTATAATAAAACCACTGTGGGAGGCTACTATGGCCTGAGACAAGATGACCTAAAGAACAAATCGGGGAAACTTAACATTGGTAACTTTGTTGATACAGGTATTCATCATTAGTATGAGATTCAAAATAGTTTGATTTGCAAAGACCTACATATTCATGCAAATCCTGATCCCCTCACAAATATTGCACTGTTCTACATTGAAACCATTTTCAGCTTTGAAATTCCAAAGCTATATGACAAACACGAGCCTAACCTAACCTAGGAGCTGTAGCCTTACCAATTTCCATACCGGGAGAACCACGTAACCACAACCTAACGACGGCGTGGGCTATCCACACTACAATAAAACCGGCTATCCTTAGATTAGGCAGACTAAATTTGAACCAGTTTCCTTTAAACTTCTAGGAAGGCAACAATTATATGTATGTCGTATAAGTATCTTTAAATTCAAGTACAAGATAAGGTATTACCCTATAATGAAAACTGGCCTGACTAAAGTAATAAGACCGTTCATGCCAGTTGGCAGTTTCCACCGGTGCCAACCAACTACATAAACCAACAACTATTTCCACATATCTCATATGTATATGTTAATGCACAGCCCTATAGTATTGCTAAAACTAAGGTAACTTCACTATATATTACTTACAAAAGACTGCGACTTGTATCCGGTAGAAATTCAAATTGGGAATATGACGCAAAGGATGCTGAGGGATGGCGTGGGTAAGCACGAATGGAAAGTCAGGTTTGACTCGGGTCCCGGGATGATGTGCCTTTTAGGCGCCAAGGCGGGAAAACCTTCTTCTTCGATTTTCGTAAATCGGTTGGGGACATTTTTTCCATGTTCATTATTATTATTATTATTATTATTATTATTATTATTATTATTATTATTATTATTATTATTATTATTATTATTGTTGTTGTTGTTATTATTACTGGCCAAGCTACAACCCTAGTTGGAAAAGCAAGATGCAAGGGCTCCAATAGAGAAAAATAGCCCTGTGAGGAAAGGAAATAAATAAATGATGTGAACACGTTAACAATAAATCATTCTAAAAACAGTAACAACGTCAAAATAGACATGTCATAATTATATAAACTATTAACAACGTAAAAAACAGATAGGTCATATATAAACTATAAAAAGACTCATGTCAGCCTGGTTAACATAAAAACATTTGCTCCAACTTTGAACTTTTGAAGCTCTACTGATTCAACTACCCGATCAGGAAGATCACTCCACAACTTGTAACAGCTGGAATAAAACTTCTAGAATACTGTGTAGTATTGAGCCTCATGATGGAGAAGGCCTGTCTGTTAGAATTAACTGCCTGTCTAGTATTACAAACAGGATAGAATTGTCCAGGGAGATCTGAATGTAAAGGATGGTCAGAGTTATGAAAATCTTATGCAACTTGCATAATGAACTAATTGAACGACGGTGCCAAAGATTAATATCTAGATCATGCCTTGGCATGGTTCTCTTTTCATCAAGTACATTCCATTCGTTTTTAACAAGTCCATATGATTACACTTGTGTGGAGTAAAAGCCATTTCCCACGAGTTCTACTTCCTACCAACATTCCATATATCAATTATATGGCAGTAAGTAGCCGCAACTGAAAGGGGTAAGAAAGTATATTCACTTTTCTTGCCGTAGATATAATAGACTTACGTACCTTATGTTCACTGCGTTTCAGCTTTCAGGATTTCTTAACATACATACAAACATACATTTTCCCAATCTAAATTTAGATTGGGAAAAGGTAGGCATTAACATTAATGGAGCGTAACTTAGGATTAGAAGATAACATTATGTTTATTGAATAATGTGAAAATTGACAAAGATGATAGAAGATTTGAATGGGAATAAAGAGAATGTAGGACTGAAAATTAATATTAGTGGGCTAAAGCCAAGATAATATTCCATAAAATGCACACAATAAAGAGGGTTATGTTATGGACGAACCTCTAGGACAGGTCGTGTTTCCCCAGGACGAGATCAAACTTGAAAGAAGGATAATCATGGGATCGGAGAGCATTTTGGTAAACATGATTATAGGCCTATTATGAAAATGAGAATGACACTTTAAAAATGATACCATTTAATCGCATGGCCCTATCAGTATTAACTTATGCATCGGAAACTTGGAACCTTAATAAATAAAAAATGTCTTCGGACATGAGCTATTTACAACGCATGGGCTATGGAAAGATTTAATGATGGGAACAACAATAAGAGACCGAAAAAAAAAAACATGCATATGAGAGGAAACTAAAGTAGAGGATATGGTAACAAAATGTAAGAACAAGAAATGGACATGGTCAAGAAATATGAGAATTAAGAATATTAGATGGACATTAATAATGACCGAATGGATCCATACTTATTAAAAAGAAGCAGGAGAAATAAGAGAAGACGTTGAATTGACGAACTAAGTAAATTTTTTTGGTATAAAATGGCATAGAAAGATCATATACAGACACGAGTAGAAGGACATGGCTGCGACCTTCGTTCAGCAGTGGACTAGTAATGGATGATGATGATGATGAGTTACGCATAGGCCTATAGTATGTACCGGTAGGTAGGAAGATTGGATAACGAACTAGCACACAACACACCCGTTGAGATATTACCGATAGGGTTTTGTTGGTCCTTTCGTTAGACCAGGTTTACTACACTGGATTCATATCTAGTTACGGTTCGTTTTTCCTTTGCCTAAACCTACACTGAATACTCCATCCGATTTTTTTCCCATTCTCCACTTTCCTCATTCCTCTGATAACATTATGATAACCGAAAAATTCGTCTTCTCATATAGGGGCTGAGTAGACTGCGCTGTAATTGTTCAGTGGCTGTTTTGTACTTGGTAAGGACAGAAGAGACTCTTTAGTTATGGTAAACAGCTCTTCTAGGAGGACACTCCGAGATCAATAGAATTTTTTCGCGTTACGAAGTATAGCGAAAAATAATTGTCCTAACGACATGTAAGCAGATCTTAAGTGTCTTGTTACTTAAGTTCAGTTGTTATGTAGGCAGTGGCCAATGAGAATTTAGTGTTGGGTGAAACTTATTCGATGTTTGAAGAGGTATTTAGTAAGTGGTCACTTTCTAGCGCACGCTAGCCAGAGCAAGTCGAATTTATTAGCCAGGACGCCAGGCAGGGTCAAATACAGCTTCAGATGTGAATAGTGTTTTCACGCTAGCAATCAGAATGCTGAAACCGTTTCAAGAAGTGATGGACAATCTATTATCCGATTTCCAGCAGAATATTCAACAAGTATCTGCACCTCATAAAAGTATGATGGAAAACCATTTGAATGAGCATCGCGTTATTTTGAGGAAACTGATATGAAAATGTTAGCATTAGATGCGATTGTTTATCAACTTGGAGGACAAGGAACATCTAAAACTGCTGCAGAAACGAGTTAGTACGCAACGAGCAGCATCGCCGAAAGTGTCAAGCTAGTTAAAGATCGAGGGAAAGTGTGGATTCATATCAACTTTGATGGAAGAGGTCTAGAGCTCAATAAAAGCCGAGAGTTGACATTGGAGCCGGGAATGTACCAAGAAAGACATCGAAAAGATAAGTGAAAATATAGCTGTTTTTATTTTGTATACTTAGCAGTTGGTACAAGGAAATTGGAACATTGTGTTTATTTTATTTTATTGTTTTTTAATCGCCTGTTGGTTGTTGTTATTCACAATACATTGAACAGAATTAGATTGGGTCCGGTAAGATAGTCATTGACGTCTAAAAGGGCGATCACAAAATTCCATTTCAAAACCGTTACTGTGGTTGTTGGATTGGGTAACAATAGGTCAGAAAGGGACGAATCAGAATTTATTAAAATAGAATGGGTGACACTGGTATCAGAAAAACTAAGAAATAATTCCTTTGACGGTGACCAAGAATGGAAATGGTAAGCAAAGGCTGGTTTTTTATTACAAACTTTTTAAGGATTTAATCAGTCTACAGTCTGCTTATCGCATAGAAATCTATTAAAACGTTGCCAATATCTTTTTCATTGGGGAAAAATTTAAAAAGTTTTTATAATGGATTATCTTTAGATATTTTTGAAAGCGGCGGTACATCTTTACTAAAGTTCTTAAGTCTGTTAGATATTGGAGATCTATGGAAGTGAAAATTGAAGTATTTTTAGATGATAGCATAGCTGCGGATGGTTGTTTTGAAGGGGCATTGGATGCTAGTTATTTACTTTAAAAGCTTCAAGATTTGGATTTATTTACAAGAAAGTATAATTGGTTTTCAGACTCTTAAATTATATTTGGAAAGGTTTACAGTGGACGAATACTGAAGGCAAATTTCGTAACTACAGTATTAGGATAAGCTATGTCGTTAAAGACCTTGTTTAGATGTCAAACCTTCTGAATTAACAAAAACGTTATTATAACTAATATCTTTGGGACAGAATTGTCTGTTACATAATTTCCACGAAATTTGTCGTGAGAGGTATTGTTAAAATGAAAACGATAAAGTATTTCTGTATTTTTACATATTGAGCAAAGCTAGTTGGGAACTTAATGGGGAAATATCAGATGCTCTACTTGGGATCACGTTTTGACGCAGAAATTCATTCTTTTTATTTTGGTCGTTACTTTAACTATATACTTGCATCAGACTTACTTAACCTATTACTTCATTGTGACGCCTAAGATGTAGGCAGTTTATCACTATATTGTGACGCCTAAGGTGTAGGCAGTTTATCACTATATTGTGACGCCTAAGGTGTAGGCAGTTTATCACTATATTGTGACGCCTAAGATGTAGGCAGTTTATCACTATATTGTGACGCCTCAGATGTACTGTAGCAGCTTAGCACTATATTGTGATGCCTCAGATGTAGGCAGTTTAGCGCTATATTGTGACGCCTCAGATGTAGGCAGTTTAGCACTATATTGTGACGCCTCAGATGTAGGCAGTTTATCACTCTATTGTGACGCCTAAGATGTAGGCAGTTAATTACTATATTGTGACGCATCAGATGTAGGCAATTTATAACATTGCGAAGCCTCGGATGTAGGCAATCTTATCAATATATTGCGACGCCTCATAGGAAATTTACCGCTATATTACGACGCTTCAGACATAGGAAATTTACCACTATATTGTGATTCCTCAGATTTAATAGTTATATTGTGACGCCTCTGGTGTTGGGAAATTTATATGTTGTGACACCTCAGTAGTAGGTTTGGAGTAATTCTGAAGGTTTTAGCCATGAATACAACGCATTTTTTTTATCATGAAAAGAGTGGTTGGAAACTGGACAGCAAATGAATCTTTAAAATTAAACATGAAGGAGCAGGAGGCAGTCGACAGAATTATGTAAAGTACTTTGGCAATGTTTGAACGTTGTTCCAGATAAAAAAAAAATTTCGATTTTAATGCAAGTAGGTAGCAAAAAGCCAGATTTGGAAATCATAGAAAACCAAAGAATTTAAACTTGTGCTGAATACACTGTTCAGGTCATCAATGTATGTTAGCCCAGAAAGAGTACAAAAGAGCGGATTTTTTGAAGTGTTGTCAACTAACATGGATGAATGGTAAATTCTTGCTTACATTTTTCAGAGTTATGGACTTGTGAGAGTTATTCATTCTTAAGACTGTTTTTCTACTTTTAAAAATATATTGAGGTTTTTTAATCTCTAATATTGGTGTCCCGGTACAGAGGGAATTGATGCTTTAACTTGAGGTTTGGTGTTTTATACCAAAGGTTATTAATAAAATGGAGGTAAAAATTCTTGAGTAGAATATTCCAGAGTGAAAGTCCTCTCCATCTTGACTGTTGATATTAACGAGGGAAACTTTATTGTTAAACTTTGAGTGTTTAGGTAACAAAAGGTTTATTACACACGGCAAAGATAAAAAAAAAAAAAAAATGGGATTTTTCGCTGAAATTTAACTTTGATATAGAAGGTAAAGGTTTTTGAAATTATAAGTATATATGTACAATGTTTTATTTTTGGAATCTGCTTTCCAGGATCGTGAATGCAATGAAATGCCAGCAGTCGTCTTTAACGGTGGCATCTAATTTGGACAGGAAATTGGGGGACCTCAGTTGTCATGGGCATCTTCTATCATCGATGAATGACAGCACTGACAAGGCCTACCAACTTGTCTTTCAACAAAGAGAAACCTACAATAATGGTCACGAACAAAGCGAAATGCCATTGTATGTTGCTTTGTTTATCACGCTTTTATTAGATTCCGGTGCTTTAGTAATCTCCAGTGATCAAGCTATTTATGCCATAACGTGCATGCATGAAATGAGGGGTTACATAGATCCAACGGAAAATTCACTTGTTAAATCTTTGCAAGCACCTGTGAAGCATTAAGCTGGTAGATCGGTGTATACAAAGGATCTTTTTGATATGGTGTGGCAGAATCCGTGCGGATTATATTTTCCTATATTGAAAAACTTCTTTATTATTTTGATAGATCATTAAGGTTTTCTTATCTGAGATTTGGGGAATTAAGTTTATTGTAATTTGAAGATTTCTGAGTTGAACAGAAAAAAAAAAAATTAAAAATCACCAATACTGTGAAGTTTTTGATATCGGAAGTTGTCACAAATGCTTTTCCATATTTGATGTATTTTGCTTGATACAGAGGAAGCTGGAATGATTTTGTCCTTTGATCGATTTATCTTAAGTTTTTTAAAAGCTCCTGTAATGTAACCAAACAGAATTTTTTGTTAAAACTCTGGCTACAAGTTCAAACATCGCAAACGATAACGTCAATGATAGGTGTCTTCATAGACATGAGTGTTGGTAGTCAGTTTCAAGTAAACATGTTTGCCAAAGGCTTTAAAAAGAGGTTAAATGTGTAAATCATTCAATCGGAACATTTATTTCTTTCTCTCCATTTCTTTCCTTCTCTCCCTTTCTTTGGTATTATCTAGGGTCAACCGGCACGGTGCGCTATAATGCAATTTAATGTTTTATTATGTTTATACCTGTAGAGAATGCGGAGTGAAGTGAGGACTAGAATTTTTTCGCGTTACGAAGTATAGCGAAAAATAATTGTCCTAACGACATGTAAGCAGATCTTAAGTGTCTTGTTACTTAAGTTCAGTTGTTATGTAGGCAGTGGCCAATGAGAATTTAGTGTTGGGTGAAACTTATTCGATGTTTGAAGAGGTATTTAGTAAGTGGTCACTTTCTAGCGCACGCTAGCCAGAGCAAGTCGAATTTATTATTAATATTATTATTATTTATTAGTAGTACAAGAGTGAGGTTCCACCACTCAAATTTGAGTTCCTCTGCATTATTGCCGTGGATACACAGGTTTCCATAGTTTTTTCAAAACTTGAGATTTTGTTTTTTATCTATGGTTTTTCCTGGGCGGCAGAGGAGGCTTATATGTTAATTTGAAAGTTTGTTCATTTTGTTTTAAATATGCACTGCTATATCAGTACAGAAGTTTGTAGAAGTTATTAGAATATCTGATGCTACATCTATATTGTTTCAAAAATATGATTTATTGGAAAAATAAACCTGGCGTCAACCGGCACGGTGCGCTATAATGCAATTTAATGTTTTATTATGTTTATACCTGTAGAGAATGCGGAGTGAAGTGAGGACACTTTTGTTCTTTATTCTTAAATACTGACATAGCAACGGTGTACCATGGTCTCCCACTGCCTTGAGTTAAGAGTTCTCTTGTTCAAGGATACACTCAGGCACCCTATTCTATCTGTTTCTTTACTTCCTTTCTATACTAGGCTAGTCTCTGTTGAGGCCCTTGGACAGTAATATCTCTCTCTCTCTCTCTCTCTCTCTCTCTCTCTCTCTCTCTCTCTCTCTCTCTCTCTCTCTCTCTCTCTATATATATGTGTGTGTGTGTGTGTGTGTGTGTGTGTACACACACACATACACTATGTGTGCGTTAGCTCTTTCAGAGATTGGATACTTTTGTCTTAATTTTTGTTATTATTTTAATGAAATCTCGTTTAACCATAGATAAATGAATGGCAAGTTCCTCCCTGCATCGTTTTAAGAACATCACGAGACACAGTATCAAAGGCTTTTCTCAAATCTAAAAAGACTGCACCAAAGTATTCAAATTATTCATCGCTTTGTAGATCTTTTCAAGAAGAACATTCTTCTTCTTCTTCTTTAGATTGCCCGGAGCTTCTCTCCAGACAGGGGCTTTTTGACGGTGCGTCTAGCCCCTAGGTGGTTAAGAAGAACATTAACGGCCTCACTTGCACTGACGTCACGCAGGAAGCCATAAAGATACTAAATCTAATACAGAAATATTAGAGTCGATTTTATAGTAATTTCTCAAAAATTTTATTCAATAAAGGAAGACAACTGATTAGTTTATAGGCCTACTTCTTGACATCCGATTTATCACCAGATTTATGAAACAGTAACGCACGCTATTTTAAAAATATCAGGATAAATGCCAGAGGCAATACAACGGTTGAACAACAGGGATATCGGAATGGAAAGTAAACTAGCATTATTCTTATGTAGTCTAGTAGCAGAAGAATGAATATTTACTTTTTTATCCTTTAGTTTTTTTTTTTTCTTTTCTTTTTAATAATGTTGATTTCTTCAAGCTGAGAAGACGGGGTCAAATAGCTCGACTGTTGATTTGAAGGAGGCAAATAGGAATGAAAATCTAAATGATTGTTTTGAGGCAAGGCATCTCTGAGAGAGATGCCGATTGTAGAGAAATGAAGATTAGAAGCATTTGCAATATGTTGGCTGTCAGTAATGGCTTCGCCGTTACGACAAATTAGTTTTCTCAGTGACACGCTTTTTCTTGCCAGGCCTAAGGGACGAGTTAATGAGATCCCACGATTTTATAGAATCCTTTGGGAGTTGATCAAAAGTACTTTCAAAATAAATTTTCGTTGCCACACGAAATAATGTAAGCAACATTTATACACTAGTTACTTTAACGTTGGGCACTACAAGCACCCAATTTCATTCTTCGATATAGATTATGTTTAATGTTAATGGGTTTAAGTAGTCCTTTGGAGAGCCACTTATTCGCCAATCTTTTAACACTTACATATTTTGTTTTGAGAGGAAAGCATTCATTGAAAAGACTGTCCATTCTATCGGTAAGGGAGGCCGCACCCAAGTGAGGATCTGATGAGGCTTGACCATATTCGGACCAGTCTTTATTTCCCCTGAGGAGTTTCGTGAATTTCCTGTCCTTTTCTTCGCTTATATCTCTAAATTGAATTTTTATTTTGTTGTCTACGTTGTTTATTATAAACATCAAAAGACTACAGAAAATTGGGAAATTATCTGTGATATCTGCTGAAAATATCCCACCATTGCTAACAAGATTATTGGCCCAAATATGGCCAATAGAAGACAGAGTTATTCGAACCGACTCTTGTTGGTCTAGTTAATGATAAAGAGAGCAGGAAAAGATTTGTTTTCAGCAGTTCGGCAAAAGGTTCAACACCTCATTCATCTCTTTGTCTAGGCTATTTGTTTTTGAAATCGCCGAGTTCAGAAGACCATTTCAATTGGGGGAGCTTTAAAGGACACTTATGAATGGCAGAGGCAAGGGACAGGGACATTGTCCTATCAAGCAGGACAATGCCCAAGAGACTGATCGTATATACAAGTCACCTCTCTACCCAAGCTAAGACCAAGGAGTGTCAGGAGATGGCTGCTGATGGCTCTGCAGATAGACCCATAGGCTCCCCAAAACACCCCACCCTTAACTCACAAGGATAGTGAGGTTGCAGCAACCTAAGGAACTAATGAAATTGGGCGAGACTCAAACCCCAGTCTGGCGATCACCAGTCAGGAACGTTACCACACAGGCTACACCAGAGAGAGAGAGAGAGAGAGAGAGAGAGAGAGAGAGAGAGAGAGAGAGAGTTCGAAAAATTCTTTAGATTAGGCATAAAAAAGAAAGGTTTTGTACCAGTGCTATCGTACATAGATTACACCAAATTAACAATCTTTAAAATTGTTTTACCAATTAACGATACCTTTCTCCAGTTGGAATTCCTCTCTGCCTCGGTTTTCTAAAAAAAAAGGAAGAAAAATAAAATTCGTAAAGATATGCCTCTGTGCAATTATGAAGGGATTTTTCCGTCCTCCGAAATATTCGTCTGAAACTCTTGGTGGAATCTGCGAGGCCGCTTCTCTCCTCTTTTCTGTTCAGGCGAAAATGTCATACCAGACTCTCAATCACTCAAGCACAAAATGGGCCATTTTTCGATCAATCTTTTCTTCTTCTTCTTCTTCTTTTTGTTTTCGAATAATAATAAAATATTATCGAGAAAACCTCTCTAATAAAACAGTTCCTGATGATTTTTCCTTACTTGGCAATGTCTAATATATATATATATATATATATATATATATATATATATATATATATATATTACCCAAAAACCGATAAATCGGTTGGAACTTTTGACCTGGGAAACGTCTGTCTATATCCGAACATAACTTGACAACAAAACGTTTACCCGATTGAGCGGTTTAAAGAATTGATATAAAAATTTTAACCGGGTGTCGCCGGTCGCTTGCTTTTGACATTACCCATAGTCATAAAACAAAAAAATTCTGGGTAACGTACCTACAACTATAACGTTAAATAATAAAATAGCATCCACGCCAACCTTTGATCACAGCACTGGCAGCATTTTTGCTTGTTCCCCGGTCGCGCTTGCCAGCGCTGTGATCAAAGGTTGGCGTGTATGCTATTTTATTATTTAACGTTATAGTTGTAGGTACGTTACCCAGAATTTCTTTGTTTTATGACTATGGGTAATGTCAAAAGCAAGCAACCGGCGACACCCGGTTAAAATTTTTATATCAATTCTTTAAACCGCTCAATCGGGTAAACGTTTTGTTGTCAAGTTATGTTCGGATATAGACAGACGTTTCCCCGGTCAAAAGTTCCAACCGATTTATCGGTTTTTGGGTAAAATATCACTCTTTTTTTACGCAAGCGTATTGATTAACTAGTATATAGTCATATCTTCAAAATGTGAGGTCAAACATGTCTATAACTTATTATTCAGAAGCTGAGAAATAAACGTTGAAAGTTCGCTTAAAGATGTCAGTTTGATGCCTTTTGAAACTTAAGTACGTGACTACAGCCTTCGTGATTACCGCAAAACATTCCCACATAGCCTAATACACAATTTAAAACATAATCTACAAAACCTGAGGTCGAACAGCTATCTAGCTCATTCAGAAGCTAAGATTATAGAGTTGAAACTTTGCTAAAAAGCGTCTATCCATGACTCTATATCGAACCCATGAAAGTTGACGTCATTTTTGCTATTTTTTTGCATATTTCTGACGTCATATTTCACGAACCTTATAAGATAGGGACTTGAAACTTTTAGGATCGTCTAGTTAAATTGAATAGAACCAAATCCTAGAGTTTCAAGCTTATACTATGATCGGAAAGCACTCTTCTGAAAACCCGGTATTTCTGGTTTACGTAATCGTATATAACCTCACTGGCAGCATTTTTGCTTGTTCCCCGGTCGCGCTTGCCAGCGCTGTGATATATATATATATATATATATATATATATATATATATATATATATATATATATATATATATATATATATACAGTATATATATGTATATACATATATATAGACATATATAAAAATATCTTTGTATATGTGTATATATATGTTTATATATATATATATATATATATATATATATATATATGTGTGTGTGTGTGGGTGTGTGTGTTTATATTAGTATATATATATATATATATATATATATATATATATATACATATATATATATATATATATATATATATATATATATATATGTATATATATATGTGTGTGTATATATATATATATGTACGTATATATATATATATATATATATATATATATATATATATATATATATATATATATATATATGTATGTGTGTGTGTGTATGTGTTGTGTGTGTGAGAGAGTGCGTGTGTGTATTGTTCGAAATCTCTCAGAGATTCCAAATAAGTTAGCATTTTTCCGAGAAAATGGGGAAGAGATCAAAGAATCAACTAGTATGGAAAATGTGTTCTAACGATTATTTGTAATGAGTATAATTAATTATTTGGAATGATTAGTTTATAATAATTTACATCTTTAAACATAAGCAATTTAATCATTCTACACTAACTCCAGCCGTAGTAAGCGATTTTGGATTTACTCTTTTGTTGTCACTAACCAAAACCTATAACTCAATGAATTTGTCATATATCAATCCCTACCATCCTACACTCTGCCACAACAAAAACATTTAACTTTTTCCTCCTTATATAATTACTGCGATGTCATTCGAATGCCTACGTTTTTATTATCGGATTAACCTGGATTCCGGTAATGTTACTTAGATTGAACTTCGGTTTATCCCATCCTTAACAAAGATGTTCCTTACCTGCCAAAGTGTTTATCCCCTAGAGAATTCCTGCTGATCGTTCAGCTGAAATTTATCAAAACTCTTGACATGTGTCTGCGAATCCCTTGATATAAACCCAACGTGCATTGTCAAGTGGCTGTACAGCCATTTCCCCACTGACGCATAAATTAAACTCCTGCCCATCTCCAGATTCGAATACCATAGGACAGAATTCCAAACTCGTTGATTCAGATTGTTTTTTTAACTTTTATTACTCTAAACTATGCCCGTCCCTTGCTGAACTACCAAACCAGATTAACCCTCCCCCCCCCTCTCTCTCTCTCTCTCTCTCTCTCTCTCTCGCTCTCTCTCTCTCTCTCTCTCTCTCTCTCTCAATCCAACTAACTGATTAATCTGAAGGCCTACTCCTAAACCACTCCCCTCTTGGCAGAATCTTCCCAGTGGTCACTCCGTTTTCCAGGAGCAGCCCTCTTGGATCCTCCTAGCCAATGACAGACTTCCAAGGTGGGCCTCGCATCTTCACCTCGCCAATCTCCTGGTGGTTGAACTCCGGCCTCCAATGCTCCTCCTTTGTGACCCGAAAAGGGAGATGACGTGCTTCAACGTCATTGAAAGTCTACGTGTACTGGTAGCTCCCAAGAAGTCCAGAAGTCCATAAGTCTGTTTCTACTGGTGATTAGAGGCTTCTGTACCAACCGTGTGTCACACGATCGTACACAGTAACGACATTTCATTTTGTGTATATATTATGCTTGTATCTTTGCTCTCCCTCGCACTGATAAGGACCTGAAATAACATGTTTGTTTTTATCACCATTACCTGTTAACCGGTGCGGTGTCAGTTGAACATGAAATTGCCTGTTATGTCTTTTATGCCTTTTTTGCCTTGAGTTTATCTATATATAAACGGATAATCTGTAATAAAGTTACTCTGTTGCTTTCATTCCGCCTTTGAGTCACAACCTTCTCTTGGCTCGTCACATTGGTGACCCCGGAAGTCGACTCGCTCCTCCCACCTTCCACCCCCCCCCCCCCGCCCCTCCGTCATTGGTACTATAGCGGACTCCACGGAAGTTGACGCTGCCCCATTGAAACTTTCGTCGCTCGCTAGCGGAGAGGCGTTTGCTTGGTTTCAGCATGCAGAAGTCCAGTTCCGTATCAAGGGCGTGACTCGCTCAACCACCAAAGCAGATTATGTTCTCGCAGCGATACCCGAGGACACCTTCCCAGAAATATCCAACTGGCTTTGTGAATAAGGAGACACCCCAACAGCGTATGACGCCTTCAAAACATACCTTCTGCAGCAGTACTCGCTGTTGCCAGCCGCCCGTATAGCAAAGCTTTTTCAGCTCTCTCAACAACCATTGGGAGACCAAAGGGCTTCGCTCGCCCTCAGGAAAATGACCAGTATTGCTTGCCTGCAACCTGCCGCAGATGGCTCTCCTCATGAGGTGAACCTACTTCGTGCCCTTTGGATACGCCGTTTACCCGAACCTGTATGCCCTGCCATACCCGATGTCGATAGTTTACCAATGAAAGACTTGATGACCAAAGTTGACGCCCTTATGGACAGCCACTTCACGACCTTCAACACCTCCATCCATGCCTCCACTCCTGACAAAGAGGATGCCTATTCAACGTCTACCGAAGCTGACGTGAATGCCGTAGGACATACACGCCTTCCCCATGACGAGCCGGAGCGGCGACAAAGCCACCCATAACCCACCACTCGCTCGCGCCCCAACCATCGATTTCTACAGCCACTTACTACCGCACATCGGCCGCAGTTTTGCTGTTATCACTTCAAATTCGGGGCAGCCGGGAAAAAAATGTGCCAAGGATTGTTAGTAGCCAAAAAACGTGTAAGTAGGCCATCGCTCTTGGCGGTGGCCTCCTGTGTTTCTAATCTTTTCTTTTTACATAATGCAGGAACGGGCGTGCGATTTTTGGTAGACATGGGTGCTTATCATTTCCTTTTGCCAAGGGAACTCTTCAGGACATGACGTAGTCTGTCTACGTCTGCCGACATCCGCCTGGCAGCTGCCAACGGATCTGCGATACCCACCTACGGTTACGAGAACCTCACATTATTGTTTGGAAACGGTAAATGTAATTGGAGGTTTCTCGTTGCTGACGTCACATTGCCAATCCTCGAAGCGGAGTTCCTCTCTCATTTCCACCTTCTGGTCGATGTCGCCCACCGACGATTGGTCAACGCAGACTCGTACTTGTCGACACCTCTTCAACCCGCCCCCTCCAACCTTGCTGTCCACTTCAGCGCACCCCCAGATGCCTATGCCCACCTCCTCACGTCGTACCCGGAAGTTTTTCCCTCCAGAACTTCACCAAACGCCCACGGCTCCTGCCAAGCACGATATTTATCACCATATCAAGACGACGGGACCCCCAGTCTTCGCAAAATTCAGATGTCTGGCACCGGAACGATT
>NC_090754.1:17474297-17479297 GCF_036898095.1 Palaemon carinicauda
TTAGTTTATATTGGAAATATTTATTTTAATGTGTTTACTGTTCTTAAAATATTTTATTTTTCCTTATTTCCTTTCCTCACTGGGCTATTTTCCCTTTTGGGGCCCCTGGGCTTAGAGCATCGTGCTTTTCCAACTAGGGTTTTAGCTAAGCAGTTAATAATGATAAGAAGAGGAAACGATGCTGCTAGGATTCGTTTCCCATATAGAGTTAGTTTTTTTTTATTATTTTTTGCCCCTTTATAGATAAATTCGAGTCTTGTTTCACCTATTAGCTTTTCATTTGGTCACAAATTAGATGCCAATGCTAAAAAGACTTTTTGAAGCAACAGGAATAAAATACTGTTATGATTTTACTGCACTTCTAAAATATACTAATGATAGATTTCCATATTACCTCCAAAAAGGCTTTTTAGTATGTTTGAGTTATCTTCCCAAAGTAGATCATCATCATTAAGTGCTCTCTAACTTGGCGGCAAGAAAACTACCTTCATTAATTCTTTATTAGTCACTAGTGTTCATGTTTTAATAAAATTGATACATTCTATATATATATATATATATATATATATATATATATATATATATATATATATATGTGTGTGTGTGTGTGTATATGTATATGTATATATATATGTATATATGTATGTATATGTATATATATATATATATATATATATATATATATATATGTATATGTATATATATATATATATATATATATATATATATATATATATATATGCATATATATACATATACATATATATATACAGTATACAGTATATATATATATATGTATATGTATATATATATATGTATATATATGTATATGTATATATATATATATATATATATATATATTTATATATATACTATATATATATATATATATATATATATATGTGTATATGTATATATATGTATATATATATATATATATATATATATATATATACATATGCATATATATATATATATATATATATATATATATATATATATATATGTACACACACTAGTAAATGCAACCCCTCAAAAAGGACATATAAATATTTAGATAGATATGTACACACGCACACGCAACCCCCTTTCACTAAGGTATGACTACTCACTCTCCCTTATGCTCAAGGGACGGGAAGAGCTTAGCATGACTGGATAAATATATATATATATATATATATATATATATATATATATATATATATATATATATATGTGTGTGTGTGTGTGTGTGAATATTATATATATACATATATATATATATATATATATATATATATATATGAATATTACATATATATATATATATATATATATATATATATATTATATATATATATATATATATATATATATATATATATATATATATATATATATATATATATATATATCTTTCCATATTTCTGGGAACATCTGTTACTTTTTCCATTAAAACAGATGTTGCCATCAGACGAGCTTTTAATGGCACCGATCTAATAATAATTTCCTAATTTTCTATTTTGTATGAAACTATTGTTAACGAACCTAAACAGCTCATATGTTTCCGAATTCAGGTTTCATTTTCAAATTCTCCTTTCAATATAAAAACGTAGTCTGATACACAAATCACAGTTTAAGAGTATTTTATGCTTATAAATTACGTCAACAACGTTTCTAGAACATTACGCGAAAATCAGGACAGTTTTAGCAACAATAACGTTACTTACTGCTAATTAACTAATTTGGTCATTTATGTTTGATAATTGAACAACGATGTTTTATGTTTCTTCTTGAATCCATGAAAGATAATTCTCAAAGGTTTAATGATCCAAGGATATTTCCCGAGAGAGAGAGAGAGAGAGAGAGAGAGAGAGAGAGAGAGAGAGAGAGAGAGAGAGAGTTCAGAAAAAAACTTAGTAAAGATTAAGAAAATAAACACTACGCAGAATATAAAGTACTGAACTTTAAATTATATTTATTTTTCAGGAACATGTTGGAGAAAAGAAACAGCAGTTTATCCTGGTTGCAAGGGCTGACGATATGGTGGCTGTCAATAGTCCAATTAACAGTGCAGCCTGAAAGCATAACTTTATATCACCGAATGCAGGGAATGGGAACGAGTCTCTCTCAACAGAGGGATTCCAAGTGTGAGTCAGTTGTGCCTTTTGTAATGGTCAGGGAGTAGGCCTACTCATAAGTTTATAGTGCCCTGCAGGATTGTCAAGTTGGCTATAGGCATAGTCAGAAGTTGAATCCATTCCAAGGTCTAGCTTTTTGCATTGATTTGTACCAGCAGTAGATACAGTATTCTGGTCTATGTTAATATATCGTTATATAGTGTATTAAAAGTGTATTGCAATATGTTGAAAGAGAACGTCTCGAAAATCTAAAAAAAAAAAAAAACAAAAAAAACATCACAAGAAACATCCTGTCGGTGGAAATTCTAAACTGTTGACATATTTGAAAAGTTTTATTTTCCAATTTTCTTATAACTCAACTGGTATAATTTGAGGGTTAGAATTAAGTGGAATTAGTATAATCATAGTATAGTGAAAAGGAAGTATACGGCAATTAAATTTGAATAGTATATATTAATTTCAACAATGAGAAAGGATATTGGTCTCGAATAACCTCCTACGAAGGTAAAACCCCACATCTAGAGAGCGTCTTTATCTCTGTCTGAAGCCGTTAATGAGGTCAAATTAAAAGGATTTTCTCAAATTGAGTTTCACCAAATGGCGAACAGACTCATTTGTCCGACCATTTTTACAGTGTCAGCCAGGAACATCTGTCGTTCCAATGTTATAATGAAGGCACACTCCTGAACACCTGCTGTTAGAACTAGAGAAAAATATCTTTTGTTCCTTATAATGATTTTTAACATTTTTAACTCTTGATGCTCGCAATTTGTGTATGTCTAATTTGTATACTGTTATCCTACATTTAATATCATGGTTGTTTACCACAAAATATGATAATGTACACAGCTTCATTTTATCACCGCTAGACTCATGATATGAAAATGGTTCATTATGACAATTTACCCATATAATATCAAATATTTATAATAAATGAAGTGAGCGATTGGTTTCCGGTGAGAGTGGGGCTGAGACAGGGATGTGTGATGTCGCCGTGGTTGTTTAACTTGTATGTTGATGGACTGGTGAGAGAGGTGAATGCTCGAATGCTTGGACGAGGATTGAAACTGGTACACGAGAATGACCATGAATGGGAGGTAAATCAGTTGTTGTTTGCAGATGATACTGTACTGGTTGCAGACGCGGAAGAGAAGCTTGGCCGATTAGTGACAGAATTTGGAAGGGTGTGTGAGAGAAGGAAGTTGAGAGTTAATGTGGCTAAGAGTAAGGTTATGAGGTTTACGAGAAGGGAAGGTGGTGCGAGGTTGAATGTCATGTTACTTGAGGAGGTGGATCAGTTTAAGTACTTGGGGTCTGTTGTTGCAGCAAATGGTAGAGTGGAAACAGAAGTACGTCAGAGATTGAATGAAGGATGCAAAGTGTTGGGGGCAGTTAAGGGAGTAGTAAATAATAGAGGGTTGGGCATGAATGTAAAGAGAGTTCTGTATGAGAAAGTGATTGTACCAACTGTGATGTATGGATTGGAGTTGTGGGGAATGAAAGTGACGGAGAGACAGAAATTGAATGTGTTTGAGATGAAGTGTCTAAGGAGTATGGCTGGTGTATCTCGAGTAATTAGGGTTAGGAACGAAGTAGTGAGGGTGAGAACGGGTGTAAGAAATGAGTTAGCAGCTAGAGTGGATATGAATGTGTTGAGGTGGTTTGGCCATGTTGAGAGAATGGAAAATGGCTGTCTGCTAAAGAGGGTGATGAATGCAAGAGTCGATGGGAGAAGTACAAGAGGAAGGCCAAGGTTTGGGTGGATGGATGGAGTGAAGGAAGCTCTGGGTGACAGGAGGATAGATATGAGAGAGGCAAGAGAGCGTGCTAGAAATAGGAATGAATGGCGAGCGATTGTGACGCAGTTCCGGTAGGCCCTGCTGCTTCCTCCGGTGCCTTAGATGACCGCGGAGGTAGCAGCAGTAGGGGATTCAGCGTTATGAAGCTTTCCGGTAGGCCCTGCTGCTTCCTCCGGTGCCTTAGATGACCGCGGAGGTAGCAGCAGTAGGGGATTCAGCGTTATGAAGCTTCATCTGTGGTGGATAACGGGGGAGGGTGGGCTGTGGCACTCTAGCAGTACCAGCCGAACTCATTTGAGTCCCTTGTCAGGCTGGGACGAACGTAGAGAGGAGAGGTCCCCTTTTTTTGTTTCATTTATTTGATGTCGGCTACCCTCAAAATTGGGGAAAGTGCCTTGGTATATGTATGCAATATTACTGACATTTTATTACTCGAAGAAAACACAATTTTATATCACACGTCTCTCTGAAAGTCTTAAGCTTAAAGAATCATACCGTTATATATTATAAGAAGAACTTTAATATCAGTTGAGATTACAGTACATTTTCTTACAACATTAATCGCGAAATTAGTAATTCAGTAACAGTCAATTAATTTGTAAAAAAAAGACAGTCTTAGCACGCATAGCTTATAAAATATTCACTCGAAGATGTCACCAAAGCAATTGTTATTTATAAAATTAAGATTTAAGATTTCCGTTCCCGGTAACTATTAGCTATTTTGTATCGAAATTTCATAATGACTGTAACGCGTTAAGATATAGCACAGAAGCTGCGAATGATATTTGGGGAGATAATTCATAAAAGTAATAAAAATTCCTATTAAGAAAAGGCAATTTTCATCACAATATGTCGACAATATATACTGATTTGAACCTATAGCGATGAGAGAAGTTAAGGGAAGTAATGGAAATATAGTTGCAAGTTTTGGATGTCTCTAATTTTCCTCTAACTTTTTTTGTACATCACCCTAACAAGGGAGAGTAAGCATTACAATTGTTTTTAATTTTTCTTATTTATATATAATCAAGAGAGATCAATTTTGATATTTAGGTCTACTTTCACTGCGCAATCCTGTCGA
>NC_090754.1:17484297-17509297 GCF_036898095.1 Palaemon carinicauda
TATCTCTCTTGATAGCTCGATTGGCAGAGTCATCTTAGCTGGCATTGTTCTGGCTTAGGGCACAGCTGCACAGGTTTGAATCCTTGCCCAGCCAGAAGCCTTTATCATAAATGAATTTCCAGTAAATGTACACTCCCAAAGCTAGAATTCGGTATCAAATGAGTTTGTGATTGATATATATATATATATATATATATATATATATATATATATATATATATATAAAGTATACATTATATATATATATATATATATATATATATATA
Source organism: Palaemon carinicauda (assembly GCF_036898095.1). NCBI lineage: Eukaryota > Metazoa > Arthropoda > Malacostraca > Decapoda > Palaemonidae > Palaemon > Palaemon carinicauda. The sequence continues at coordinate 17,484,564 of NC_090754.1, forward strand.
TATATATATATGTGTGTGTGTACGTGTGTGTATATATATGTATATATATATGTATATATATATATATATATATATATATATATATATATATATATATGTATATATATATATATATATATATATATGTATATATATATATATATATATGCATATATATATATATATGCATATATATATATATATATATATATATATATATATGCATATATATATATATATATATATATATATATATGCATATATATATATATATATATATATATATATATATATATGCATATATATATATATATATATATATATATATATATATATATATATATCTATATCACCCACAAACTCATTTATATATAAATAAGTATATATATGTATATATATTATTATTATTATTATTATTATTATTATTACTAGCCAAGCTACAACCCTAGTTGGAAAAGCAAGATGCTATAAGCCCGAGGGCTCCAATAGGGAAAACTAGCCCAGTGAGGAAAGGAAATAAGGAAATAGATAAATGATGAGAACAAGTTAACAATAAATCATTCTAAAACAGTAACAACGTCAAAACAGATATGTCATATATAAACTATAAAAACTATGTATATATATATATATATATATATATATATATATATATATATATTCAGCCAAGGCCACCGGAAAAATAAAAGAAGGTATACCGAGCGCTTTCGTGTTATTTCAACACATTTTCGAGGTACAATGCTAAAAACACAGAGAATATCTAACAAAGTAAACTGAAAAGAATGAAAACAAGTATTCAAAGTCCGGTTAAAACTAGTACAGCAGATACAGAACAGTTCAACAGGTGATTAAAAAGAAACAATCTTACAAATCTCGTTAACAACAAATGGGTCCAGTTTGTACATACCCTGGCTTACATTCATTAAGTCACTGTGATATTTGATAAAAGCAGATTCAATTATATTCCTACGAGTTATATTATTACAATATAAAACAACTTTTGCCCCCTCCCAATAAATCATGTGATTAAAATCATTAATGTGTAAAAACAAAGCATTCGAGATTTGTCCCGTTCTCACACTATATTTGTGTTGTTTAATTCTGGTGTCCAGTCCCTTCCCAGATTGTCTGAGATAAAAACAATTGCAGTTCATACAAGGAACCCTATAAATGCAGCCCTGAGAAACTTTGGGAGAATTCCTTATTAGTATGCTTTTCAGTGTATTTGAAAATTTAAAAACAACATTAATATTAAAATTCTTGCAAAAACTCGGAATCCTCCGTAAGAGGTCATTATATGGTAAAACGAGCACATTATCATTATTAAAAGCCATTCTCGGAGTTACAGAATAAAACGTTCTTTGTGCTTTTTGTAAAGCACATTCAATAAAATATCTAGGGTATTTCAATTTCTCCGATATGTTGAAGATATTTTCAAACTCTTCCTGAAGAAATTCCGGGCTGCAGATACGTAAGGCTCTTAAAAACATGGAAGAAAAAGTAGCCTTCTTAACTTGATTACTATGGTTGGAATAATAGTGAATATATGAATTTACGTTTGTAGGTTTTCTATACACTGAGTATTTGAAGCCATTTAGAGTACGGTGAACATTTACATCCAAAAATGAAAGACAACCATCACGTTCTTCTTCACAAGTGAAATTAATGGAAGGTACCAAATTATTCAGTTCAGAGAGAAATGCATTTACATTTTCGGTTAGAGGCCATATGCAAAAAATATCATCAACATACCTATACCACAGAACACCATAAGGCAAAATATTAGGTAAAAATCTTGTTTCAAAAAACTCCATATATAAATTACTTAAAACAGGCGAAAGAGGATTTCCCATTGCCATACCAAACTTTTGTGTATAGAATTTGTCATCAAAAGTAAAAACAGAATCACAAATACGGAGTTTAACCAGTTCTAAAATATTATGAGTGGACAAGGGTAAATCATAATTGTCTAAAAATTCAGCTAAATATTCAAGCAAGTCATGTATAGGTACTTTTGTAAACAGAGATACAACATCAAAACTAATCATTTTAAACTTAAAATTAATAGTTGTGCTATTTAGTTTTTCTATCAGATCTACATTATGTTTGATATTGGAATTCGAAATGCTTCCAACTAAAGGTGAAAGAATCTTAACCAGCCATTTTGAAAGCTTATAAGTACATGACCCAACAGAACTGATAATTGGTCTAATGGGGTTACCAGGTTTATGTGTTTTAACAAGACCATACAAATAAGGTAAAGTTGGAGATATTGTTACAAATTGTTTAATCAAATCTTTATTATTTCTTAAGATACTTTTGACCTTATTAAAATGAGAAATCACACGTTCAGATGGATTTGATGTCAGTAGATCATAGGTATTAACATCACTCAGCAGTAAGTACAGTTTATCTTTGTAATCTTGTTTATTTAGTATAACCAAGGCGCTAGACTTATCAGCTTTCGTGAAATGAAGTTCGTCATTATTTTTCAGCTGTTTGTAAACTTTTAGGAATCTTAATGGTACATTTGAATAGGAGGGGAATGAATTTACACCATAGATAAAACCTTTAACAAGATTAAGATTGTCATCCGATATACTACCAATTTTTTCTAAATTACAAAAGGCTTCAGATATACCAACATAGTCATGTGTAGTGGGTGTTACAGAAAAACTCAGACCATACCCAAAAGCAGGTAAGGCCGACTCATCAAGGTCATAACCAGATAAATTAATTACAAAATCCGAATTAGCATCACGTGTCCATTTACTACTATCAATTAACAGATATAATTTATGGTTGAGGTTATTTTCCAGCTTTCTCCTTCTATACCGTAGTCTTCTGTAGCAATGGTCGAAAATAACTTGTTTCCAGTCATCTGGTATGGCATTGAATAGGTTTTGTTTCTTCCTCCTTGAACTTCTGTAGGCTTCTCTGACTTCGATTCTCTTAATCTCGATGTTCTTCAACAAAATAATACGATGGAACGATTCAAAAGGTAGGTCACCGAACTGAAGGAGTCTTCTTGGCAGCATAGATCGTGGAAGGGACTTGTTCTTCTAAGCACTTGCTGAGGAAATGAAGGCGAAGTTTTTGTGCATGGGCGGTGATCAAGGGCAGAGCGAAAAACCATACACCACCGGCATCAGAACAGGAAACAGACGTGGCCTTGGCTGAATATATTGTCACGCGCTATTTAGTGACTTATAAGCATATATATATATATATATATATATATATATATATATATATATATATATATATATATATATATATATATATCAGGCACAAACTCATTTATATTTTTGAGAGAGAGAGAGAGAGAGAGATGAGAGAGAGAGGAGAGAGAGAGAGAGAGAGGAGAGAGAGAGAGAGAGATTGTTTGTATACTGTATGTATATCTACAAAGATATTTTAACATCTCTCTCTCTCTCTCTCTCTCTCTCTCTCTCTCTCTCTCTCTCTCTCTCTCCTCTCTCTTTCTACATATATATGCATATATATATATGTATATATATATAGATAGATAGATAGATAGATAGATAGATAGATATATTTATATATACACACACACACACACCACACACATATATATATATATATAATATATATATATATATATATATATATATATATATATATAGAGAGGAGAGAGAGAGAGAGAGAGAGAGAGAGAGAGAGAGAGAGAGTGAGAGAGAGAGAGAGAGAGGAGAGAGAGAGAGAGATACATGCATATAGTGTATAAAGGAGATCTTAACCGAAACAATGAATCATAAACTTAAAAAAACAAACAATGGACAACTGCTCCACAAGAGAAGTCTAACAGATAAAACAGTTTATCTGTAAAGTAAAATAAAACTCCAAATAGAATCGTCTCTTCTCCTGACTGGATGTGTCCTACAAGGCCAAGAGGATTATTCGACCTCCTGCTTTTAAAAGAATTCGGACGAGCAACGTCTTAAGATTTCCCCCTCACGAGGTCAGGTGGACGGGGAAGACAATGCCCTCATTTAATCTGGTTCTTTTAAAGAAAGAAACTTGGGTTTATGCCTGATTGTTTAATAGAAACAGGATTTATGAACTTCTTGAGTATATATCGGCGAGCAAAAAGGAGGTTGGTGTTTATAGAAAATCTATTGCCGCTGAAAAAGTCAACAAGAATTTTCAGGTTGTTAAAATAATAGAAAAGAAGGATTATTGTACATATATAACTCTTTAAATGTATCATGTAATTCCGTTAAAACGAACGAACCGGGAAAAAAACGTCAACATTTTTGTCCTAGATTTTTTTCAGAAAATTCGGAAGAAAAGTCCGCATGATCCGGAAAACTTTCTGATTCAAAATCAGTTGATAATGATAGCTCTTTCTTTCAATATCCCCACATTATGACAATCAATAGAAAATATTTGATTACGTCCTTTGACCATTAATGGGGAATTGAACCTCCCGGTAAAGACGGTCAAAGTCTATATGATTACCAGGGGCAAACGCTCCTCTCACCACTGTCTAAATTTAATGGGATTATCTAATTAATAGAATATCATAATCTTGCAATACAGATTAAAAAAAATGGAAAATACATTTTGAGATATATTATTTATTCATTTATATTCATAATATTTTGCTTAGCTCATAAAATGGGGCAAGGAGGGGGCGAGGTTACTTTCTAGACTTCTACTTTATCTCCATTCTTACCTCCTTTATCATGGCCGAGTGGTGCAGCACTCTTCTCACGTCTGGCAATTCCAGGGATTGCTCCAGGCTTACTGCACACTAGTCCACCAACCTGTAAACAAATATTAGAGTGTCATTGAGCCAAGATAAGGTTAGGGGACTCACAACTTCGGGAGACATTAGCTTGCAAACCCCAGGGTACTATATATATATATATATGTATGTATATATATATATATATATGTATATAATGTATATACATATTTTTTTAAATAAGCCATATATACTAATTCATTAATGTCTAGATTCTCTTATCGGTAAGAGAATCCAGGCATTAATGTATTAATATATATGGCTTATTTGAATATGAATAACGCGTCTAAATGTCCAAAATTTATTGTATATATATATATATATATATATATATATATATATATATATATATATACATGTGTGTGTGTATATATACATTCATATATATATACTCATATATATATATATATATATATATATATATATATATATATATGTGTGTGTGTATATATATTCATATATATATATATATATGTGTGTGTGTGTGTATATATTTATTCATATATATATACTCATATATATATATATATATATATATATGTATATATATATTAATATATATTTACATATATATATATACTGTATATATATATTTATATATATATATATATATATATATATATATATATATATATGTATATATATACATGCATACGTATCTATATGAATATCTATATATATATATATATATATATATATATATATATATGTATATATATATGAATATATATATATATATATATATATATATATATATATATATACATATATATATATATTCATATATATATTCATATATGTATATATATACATGTATATGTATCTATATGAATATATATATATATATATATATATATATATATATATATATATATATATATATATATATATACATATATAGTTATGCATATATATATGAATATATATATATATATATATATATATATATATATATATATATACATATATGTGTGTTTGTGTGTGTGTAACTTTTAGAAAAAGAAAATAATCTATTGCTTCTCTTAATAAATTCCGAAAACATTTATTAGCAGCTGCGTCCTGGGAAAGGTAGCTTTTAAAAATTCGAGAAGATCGCATCGTTATACCGAAGCTGGGGATGGGATTAAAATATTTATTTCTTCGTTGGATGGAAAACAAAATGCAAAATGAAGTCAGGGGAAAAGAAGTGAGCGAAATCAAAATAAAAGTCCAGGGGAAAAGAAGTGAGCGAAATCAAAATAAAAGTCCAGGGGAAAAGAAGTGAGCGAAATCAAAATAAAAGTCCAGGGGAAAAGAAGTGAGCGAAATCAAAATAAAAGTCCAGGGGAAAAGAAGTGAGCGAAATCAAAATAAAAGTCCAGGGGAAAAGAAGTGAGCGAAATCAAAATAAAAGTCCAGGGGAAAAGAAGTGAGCGAAATCAAAATAAAAGTCCAGGGGAAAAGAAGTGAGCGAAATCAAAATAAAAGTCCAGGGGAAAAGAAGTGAGCGAAATCAAAATAAAAGTCCAGGGGAAAAGAAGTGAGCGAAATCAAAATAAAAGTCCAGGGGAAAAGAAGTGAGCGAAATCAAAATAAAAGTCCAGGGGAAAAGAAGTGAGCGAAATCAAAATAAAAGTCCAGGGGAAAAGAAGTGAGCGAAATCAAAATAAAAGTCCAGGGGAAAAGAAGTGAGCGAAATCAAAATAAAAGTCCAGGGGAAAAGAAGTGAGCGAAATCAAAATAAAAGTCCAGGGGAAAAGAAGTGAGCGAAATCAAAATAAAAGTCCAGGGGAAAAGAAGTGAGCGAAATCAAAATAAAAGTCCAGGGGAAAAGAAGTGAGCGAAATCAAAATAAAAGTCCAGGGGAAAAGAAGTGAGCGAAATCAAAATAAAAGTCCAGGGGAAAAGAAGTGAGCGAAATCAAAATAAAAGTCCAGGGGAAAAGAAGTGAGCGAAATCAAAATAAAAGTCCAGGGGAAAAGAAGTGAGCGAAATCAAAATAAAAGTCCAGGGGAAAAGAAGTGAGCGAAATCAAAATAAAAGTCCAGGGGAAAAGAAGTGAGCGAAATCAAAATAAAAGTCCAGGGGAAAAGAAGTGAGCGAAATCAAAATAAAAGTCCAGGGGAAAAGAAGTGAGCGAAATCAAAATAAAAGTCCAGGGGAAAAGAAGTGAGCGAAATCAAAATAAAAGTCCAGGGGAAAAGAAGTGAGCGAAATCAAAATAAAAGTCCAGGGGAAAAGAAGTGAGCGAAATCAAAATAAAAGTCCAGGGGAAAAGAAGTGAGCGAAATCAAAATAAAAGTCCAGGAAAAATCTAAATGGAATAAAATTCGCCTCCAATGAACTGACTGGCCAGTTAGAGATAGCGAGAGGGAGGATCTGAGGAATTCATTCCAATATTTATTATTTGCCTTTCATATTTTTCTATTTCCTTTCATTCTTGTTTATTTGTTGTGAAAGATAGAGAAAATTTTAATGTTAAATTATAGAATTTATGTTAATATCGAGATGTTTTATATAAGATGGCTTTGTTTTTTAGGGTTGTTACTGTTCTTACATTATTTTATTATGATTTTTCATTCATTCTTTTGTAGTTAACTTATTTCGTTTCCTCACTGGGCTATTTTTCCTGCTGGAGCCCCTAGGCTTATAGCATCATGCTTTTCAATCTATGATTGTAGCGTAGCAAGTAATAATTAATAATTTTATGAATTATGATCATGATTATGATTATGATTATGTGTATTCATGTTTGTATTGTAAGTAGATGATTAGAAATCGACCGATAAGTACTACCAGTTACTGCTAATAAGAATGTTATGTGAAAGCACTTAATATCAAGCTTGGAGAGGATAAGTTCTTATTATATTTGCCTAATTTTTCACAAGATGTTCGATAACGTATTGAAAACACAGCCAAAATTAATGAAACTTATATGTCGCCTTGAATACTTCCTCAAAACACTGATATGATATTCTTATCAGTTAAAATCTCTTTCAAAACATACCAATTAATTTTCCGCCCCGGGAACCCCTTTTCAAAAAACAAATTCTCAAAGTTAAAAAACATATAAACTAGCTGCAACAGTCTCGGGACGGATATTGTTTATGAGATCGGCATTTGCTAACTTTATTTCAACAAACAGCGAGGTTGTTGTACACTTGCTACATGCCCCTCTCCTTCTCTCCGCTGATGCCACCGACATCACTATTGGTGCAGAATTCAAGCAAAAATAGATATTTCTCATCGGTTATGGAAAACAAGCAGAAGTATTTTAGATTTCCATGATAGATACTTTTAATGGAAAGAAACAACTGACTACTATGCATAGAAGATAGATTATCTAGCCTTCGATAATTCAATTTCTTGAACCTATATATATATTTATGACAGCGTTCTCTTATCATCTAACTACATAATATACACAATCCTTTTCATGTCAATTGTTTCTCTCTCTCTCTCTCTCTCTCTCTCTCTCTCTCTCTCTCTCTCTCTCTCTCTCTCTCTATCTCTCTCTCTAAATATACATATGTGTATATTAACTGTATATATATATATATATATATATATATATATATATATATATATATATATATATATATATATATATATATATATATATATATATATATTTATGACAGCGTTCTCTTACCATCTAACTACATAATATACACAATCCTTTTCATGTCTCTCTCTCTCTCTCTCTCTCTCTCTCTCTCTCTCTCTCTCTCTCTCTCTCTCTAAATATACATATGTGTATATTAACTGTATATATATATATATATATACATATATATACATATATATAAATATATGTATATATATATGTGTATATATATATATATATATATATATATATATATATATATATATATATATATAGATATGTATATATATACATATATATGCATATACACATATATATGTATATATATATATATATATATATATATATACATACATAACAACAATTGGTAGAGCTTCTGCGATCTTGGAATTTTCGAATATACAGTATGTAGGTGAATTCCGCAAAAGCAAGTTGTCCTGAAGTCCAGTAGAACGAAAAGCGAGATAATCCATAGAAAGGTCCAAGGAGGTTCATGAAATTTACATTATTGCTCCAAGGAGATTTTCCTACACAGTGATTAAAAATGTAAACAGACTGGTAGGCTTTTAAACACTCCAGAGAAGGACATTCGGCAGCATAGGGAACAACGCCTGGATTACCATGGAGTCGATAGGAGGGATATTACTTGGTTGACTTTGCCCACAATGTGTTTTTGAAAAATGATTCAATATCTAGCTACTTATTTAACTTGAAAGTTGTGGTGAGGTCAGGTACCAAATCGCTCGCTGCCATAAGTATCGAATTGTTCGCATACGTTTAGTACTATAATGTAAAACCAAAATTGAGTGGCAGTCAAAGAATGCACTCTTCCCTAATGTAGTGTGTGATTTCTAAATGTTCTTAATAATTCCTTTTGATAAGTCCTGGTCCCTTTTCTGTTAATCCTATATCAAACTCTTTGCTAAAATTTAACATATCGAGGATAATCAAGAAACTGACAACTTAGGAATGATTTATAAAACAGTTTACTGATATATATATATATATATATATATATATATATATATATATATATATATATATATATATATATATATATATATATATATATATATATATATATATATATATATATATATATATATACTGCATAGGCCATAAATATCTCCTAATATCGAATTCGTTCTGCCTCGTGAGCCGAGATCCAAGGGGAGTTAACTTGATGATAACAGCTCCTGGTCGGCCAAGGGTTCTAACCCGCACCAAGTTGAAACTTGGGTTACATCGACTCTATCCACACGACCATAAGGAGAGATAATAGTTGATTACAAATCTTCCGTACATAAACATGTCGAATTCAGGTCATGTTATTAGAATCCAAATCAACCCATCTCCACCATTGTAACCAGTTGGTGAGTTTGTATTACTTGGGTTTAATAAATGATGTTTTGCCCAAATTACTTGGGACTTTCATTTATTCATAAGCCATAGATGCCTCTTATAATTTAATTCGTTCTGCTTCAGGATCCCAAGGGGGAGTTAACTTTATCATAATAGTTTATGGTCGGCCAAAGATTCGAACCCGGACCAAGTTGAAACTGGGGTTACAGTGCCTCTAACCACTCGTCCACAAAGAGAGATGAAAGTTAATTATAACTCTTCCATATATATTCCTGTCGAATTCCGGTTTCGCACTCAAAATAAAAAATAACTCATCTTCTATATAAGGTTTTTACGTACAACCTCCTTCCTCAACAATTGTTTCTAAATCAATGCTATGATATTACATAAACAAAAGTGAAAACGTTACTTTAAACTATTAAAACATAAATCATTTAGAAAAAATAGTCATTTTAGATAAGTTTTCTAAACTTCTAAAATACGAAAGAGGAAACAAACAATTAGAATTTAGTATTCCCATGGAATTCCTCTCTCAGAGGGGATTTCTCATTTCCCCAACTCCCCAGTAGGGCTGAAATTAATGAAGATGTACGATGGACGAGGGTCGCGATTTACACCTTGGAATTTCTTTTTCCTTTTTTTTTTCTTTTTTTCCCTTCATAAGGTTAGGGTTAATCCACTTTAACTTTACCAAAGTTTTCCTTTTTGGTTTTATTTTTTCTTTCATATGCCAGATCATTTATTAATCATATGTGTTCGTGGCTGGACTTGAAGCTTACGTAACTTTTCGATTAATTTTATTTGGGTTTTTTTCATATACTTTGCTTCTACTTCGATTTATATTATTATTTAAGTTTGTTAAATTTCCCTCTGCGTTATTTTAATAAAATTTAGGTACTCATATTCATGTTTGATAAAAAATATATTTTTCCTATTCCAATTCCATCATTTTTTCATTCAATAACTATATCTGTTTTCTATTCACAAATTTTTCCTTCCTTCTGGCAATTCTTTGTAACAAAACTCAAGTGTTTTCAAATTATAAAGTTGATATTAATACAACTGAGTAAAAAGATTATTTTTTCTTCAATTTGTATAGTTTCTCTCATTATTCTTTCTTTTCTCAATGTTTCCTTTCTCTGTGAATCATTTCTTACGTCCAGATTCATAAAGTTTTAATGCTTTTTTTTTTTTTGTAGGTAGTAGTCTTGGTTAGTGCCATAGCCTCTGTACCAAGGTCTTCCACTGTCTAGGGTTAGAGTTCTCTTGCTTGAGGGTACACTCGGGCACACTATTCTATCTAATTTCTCTTCTTGTTTTGTTAACGTTTTTATAGTTTATATAAGAAATTTTTATTTTAATGTTACTGTTCTTATAATATTTAATTTTTCCTTGTTTACTTTCCTTACTGGGCTATTTTCCCTGTTGGGGCCCCTTGGCTTATAGTATCCTGCTTTTTCAACTAGGGTTGTAGCTTAGCAAGTAATAATAATAATAATAATAATAATAATAATAATAATAATAATATTAATAATAATAATAGAATAAGGTTCCATCCCTATTGTATAATAATCTCCTACATAAATGAAAAACGGTCAGTTCTACTTCTCATTGCATAATTATTCATAACATAAGAAAAAAATCTAATTTTCATATCTTCTCTATCAACACAAAAGCAAAAGAAAAAAAAGGTGATGTCATTCATCATCCTCGAAGATTTACTAATATGAATAATTCCTTATTATAAAAGAAAGTATAAAGAAAAGGTTGAACAAAAAAAAAACCTCAGTAAAAAGAAAAAGTACCGAAAAGTCCAGCAAAGAATATCAATCCATTAACGGACGGTGGTTACTGGAGAGGAAATCCTGCGTCATGTTCGGTAACTCAGAAGGAAAGAGAAAATGAAGAAGAAGGATTCATACACAAGTAAGATGTAGCCTTTATTCTTTTGTCTTCTTCAGTGGGATTGTGTTGATATCCGCCACTCTCTCTCTCTCTCTCTCTCTCTCTCTCTCTCTCTCTCTCTCTCTCTCTCTCTCTCTCTCTCTCTCTCTCTCTCTCTCTCTGTATATATATATATATATATATATATATATATATATATATAAATATATATATATATATATATATATATATATATATATATATATATATGTGTGTGTAAATATATATATACACCAGAAATTTTTCTCAACTCGTGAATCCATTATCTTCTGCTCCTTCCTCTGTTTTGTTTTATATATAAAGAAAGAGACAGATAGGGAGAGTGGATCATGTTCTTATGTCTGTGAGAGAGAGAGAGAGAGAGAGAGAGAGAGAGAGAGAGAGAGAGAGAGAATGCTGTTGCTTAGATGTATGGCTTATATATATATATATATATATATATATATATATATATATATATAAATATGTATTATATATAATGTATATATATATATATATATATATATATATATGTATGTATGTATGTATTATATATATAATATACGTACACACACACACACATATATATATATATATATATATATATATATATATATATATATAGAGAGAGAGAGAGAGAGAGAGAGAGAGAGAGAGAGAGAGAGAGAGAGAGAGAGAGAGAGTGTGTGTCTGAGGGGGAAGAGTACTCCTTTCCCAGGGAGCAGTAGTCAGGGGGAACCCTTGGCACCAGCTTACTTATGTGACGGCCGAGAGAAAGGTTACGACTCAAAGGCAGGAAGCAATCAACTGAGTACTTTATTATAGAACACTCTCCTTTATATACAAAACCTCAAGGCAACAGGCATTTTCATGTTCACAAGACAGACAATGTTACAGAGGAAAACCGGAGACATGATTATTCAGGTTCTTTTTAGTGCGAGGGAAGAGCGCAGATACAAGCATAATATATACAAAATAATTTATGTACGATCGTGTGACACACGGTTGGACTGCTGGTCCGCCCGTCAACGCCGACATCTCTCCGCCGTGGCTGAATACAATTGCACCCTTCAATACGTCCCTGGGAAAATTAATCCCGTTGCTCGTTTTCTGTCTCTTAGTGTTAATCCTATCATTATTCTTTCCATGGCTCTATGAATTGTAACTAGCTTATGTTCTAATGCTTTAGTAAGGTTCCAAAGTTGATACTGGTAGGACCATCTAATTAAATATCTTTCTTTTTAGAGAAAGTGGCATTTCACGTTTCATGATATCGTTGTTAACCAAACTCTCCATTTCATGCTTATCCTTCTTGTAATTGAGAAAACACTTACTGTTCATCCCAAGTGCGTATATTTATTAACAATCTCTAGAGGTTTGTTCTTAACCCTTATATGTTATCTACATTTCCAATGAACATTATCTTAGTTTTGCTCATATTCATCTTCAGTCCCACATTTCTGCTTCTTCTATTCAAATCTTCTATCCTCTCTTGTAATTCTTTCTATGAATCGCTAAATAGAACTAAGTCCTCTGCAAATCTCAAGTTGTTCTGTATTCCTCTTTAATTCCTACATTTTCCAAATCTAAATTCTTAAAATAGTCTAAACATGGTGTGAATGATCTAAAAGAGGTAGGGTCTCCTTGTCGAACTATTTTTCTCAATTTATCACTAAATTTATGTAGATTTATCATTGCTGTATTAATCGTATCTTCAAATATTCTAACATAAATATCATCTATTCCTTGCCTTTGATGGGCTTTCATTACTGCTAAAGTTTTTACAGGATCAAAAGCTTTTCCATAGTCTTTAATTTTCTAACATAGTGGTTTATCATTTTCCATTAGCTGGTTAACTACATGAATATGATCAGTTGTTGAATATTCACTTCTAAAACTAGCCTGCTCTCTTGGCTGATTAATGTCTAGCTTTCTTTCCATTATGCCTAATATGATTATTATGAAAATTTAGTGTATTATTAAGAGTAAACTTATTGGGAGGTAATTTTTCAGGTCTTTTGTGTCTTTTTTTTTAAATATTAAATGATATAGTTTTTTCAAGCCGAAGGCATAGAGAAGTTTTTCAAACATTTTGAGTAATGTTCAGTGAATTTACTATTATGAAATATCCTTCATCTCATCTAATCATTTGTTAGGCCATCTTCTGTTTTGCCTCTTTATTATTATTATTATTATTATTATTATTATTATTATTATTATTATTAATATTATTATTATTATTATTATTATTATTATTATTATTATTATTATTATTATTATTATTATCTAAGCTATAACCCTAGTTAGAAAAGCAAGATGCTGTGAGCCCTAGGGCTCCAACAAGGAAAAATAGCCCAGTGAGGAAAGGAAATAAGGAAGTAAATAAACGGTATGAGAAATAATTAAAAACTAATAAAACATTCTAAAAACAGTAACAACATCAAAACAGATATTTCATATATAATCTATAAAAAGACTTATGTCAGCCTGTTCAAGATAAAAACATTTGCTGCAAGTTTGAACTTTTGAAGTTTTAATGATTCAACTACCCGATTAGGAAAATCATTCCACAACTTGGTCACAGTTGGAATAAAACATCTAGGGTACTGTGTAGTATTGATCCTCATGATGGAGAATGCCTGACTATTAGAATTAACTGCATCCCAAGTATTATGAACAGGATGGAACTGTCCGGGAAGATCTGAACGCAAAGAATGGTCAGAATTATAAAGAATCCCACGCAACATGCATAATGAACTAATTGAACAATGGTGCCAAAGATTAATATCTAGATCAGGAATAAGATATTCAAAAGGCTGCAATTCCAACAAATTAAGATGAGAATCCGCAGCTGAAGGCCAGACAGGAGGACAATACTTGAAACAAGGTAGAATGAAAGAATTAAAACACTTCTTCAGAATAGATTGATCACCGAAAATCTTAAGACTTTCGCATTAAGCCACTTTTTTGGTGCAATTGAAGAAGATACAGACCTAATGTGTTTCTCAAAAGTAAATTTGCTGTCGAGAATCAAACCTAAAATCTTGAAAGAGTTATACAGATTCAAAGAAGCATTATCAATGCTGAGATCTGGATGTTGAGGAGTAACTGCCCTTGATCTACTTACAATCATACTTTGATTTTTGTTAGGATTCAACTTCATACCACATAATTTGCACCATGCACTAATTTTAGCTAGATCTCTATTAAGGGATTCAGATAGAATTGATGCAAATAGAGTATCATCATCAGCATATGCAACAAGTTTGTTTTCTAGGCCAAACCACAAGTCATATGTATATAGTATGAAAAGCAATGAACCAAGAACACTACCCTGAGTAACACCAGATATCACTTTCCTATACTCACTATGGTGCCCATCATCAACAACTCTTTGTGATCTATTATTTAAAAATCAATAATGATGCTAAAAAACGACTCACCCACTCGCAACTGTTTGAGTTTACAACAAGGGCCTCATGATTAACTCAGTCAAAGGCAGCACTAAAATCAAGGCCAATCACACGAACTTCCTGACTACAATCAAGGGATTTTTGTACAGCATTGGATATTGTAAGAAGGACATCACATGCTCCAAGGCCTTTACGAAAACCAAATTGCAAACTACGGAATATATGATTACCTGTATTTTAACTCTTTCTGTTACTTTTAGCACCCGGTCAGGAGTTTCATTATTTTTATTGGCAAAGATAATTCTTATATCACTATTGTTTAACATTGTAAAGAAATCCTCTACAGTTTTCAGCACTTCATCTCTTTGCTGATATATCTATTTTCATCCGTTAAAGGAAATATCTACTGGCACCTTGTTCCAAGTCTACTTTTCAGTAACTTTGTGTTTCTTCCCCTCTTTAGTGTTTCCTTAATTTTTACCAGATTGTGATTACGAATTTCTTGTGTTTTTTGGTTTCTTTGTTGTTTTCGATATTTATACTAATTCTATTTCATCTAACTTGGATTTTACTCTCATTTCCAATCTTTTCTTTATTAGATATTTGGCATTTTCTGATAGTTTTTCTTGAACTTTTTGGGGAAATTTCCCACCTATCTTTAGTGCTGATTTCAGTAACATTTTTGCTAGATTACTGTTTATTTCTTCTTTATTTGTTTTCATTTTGCCACGCAGCTAGGAGTACCTATTTTGTATTGGTAAACTGAACTCATCATACTCTTCTCTTATTGCAAGTGTTTATTTTCTTTCTAGAAATTAGTTTTTTTTTCTTTCCTTCCTTAGATCTATACAAATTTTACTTCTCACAATTGCATGGTCGCTTGACTTTAATTTGTTTAACACTTACATCTTCATCCAAATTAACTATTTTGCTGAAAATAAAATCTATTTCATATTTCTTTTCGATATTTGAGCCACTTCGTGTCCATTTTCAATGTCAATTTCCCTATCAAAACAGTGTTCAAGATTTCTAGATTGGTTTTTTTTAGGAAATTGATTTTATTTTTTTACAAATAGAGTCTTGTGTTTTTTTAGATATCTCCAGATCTTCATAAAAAAAAAGATCTCTTTCTTCCACTGTATTAGTTGGTGTTGCTACATAAGTTTGAATGATCTCCTTTTTATACTTTTCATTTACTTTGATAATTGATAATCTATCCTATAATTCTATCACTGATACTATGAAATTATTGTATGCTGCCAGCACGACTTTTAATCATAAGAAAACCAAATTTATTTACTTTGTTCTTTTCATGTCCTCTGAAGCAAATTATATAAGCCTCTTTTAACTGTAGTTAAGATTCCCCGTTCTTCTAATTTCACTCAGTCCTTATATATCCCAATTTGATTATTTCAGCTCTTCTAGTAACACATTTTCCCTAGACAGAGTCCTGACATTGTACGTTTCAAATGCGATGTTCAGTATCAAAGATGGCCTTTTCTAGTCCATATATAATTGTATACATACCCACACACACACGAACACACACACACACATACACAAACGCGTGCGCGTGCTAACACACACGCACACACACACGCGAACACACGCACACATACACATACACAAACGCGTTCGCGCGCTCACACACACACAAATACACTCAACTCTATATAAGATTTCCAATTATTATAATTTCTCTCAATACTGTGATTCGTATTATATCACAATTTATTTATTTCAGCCCTTCTAGTAACACAGCTAGACAGGGTAGGTTGCGAGGTTATATTTCCAAAAGTCGACTTTTTCATCCCTCCCCCCCACACACAAAAAAATATATATATGTATATATATATGTATATATAATATATATATATATATATACATATATATATATATATATATATATATATATGTATATATATATATATATATATATATATATATATATATATATATATATATATATATATATATATATATATATATATATATATATGTACATAAGATGGTCTTTTAAAATCCCATCCGCACAAATTCCTTGAATTTATCTCATCAAACAAATTATTTATAATGGCAATGAAATGGATTGATGCTTAACATCACTTGAACTCTACGAAATTGTTGTTAAGACAAAACTGGAGTGATTTTGCAACAGATTCACTTAGTAATTGTGCAGCAATTTTAACATTCATTATTTTCTTTTAATCCATGCCAGAAGTTGCGGTCTTGATTTATTCCCAAATGTCAACCCTCGCTTTCTCGAAGCTTATGTAATTCTTCAATGAAATCCCACTTGATAAAGTTTCCTCACCATCAACAATTTTTTTTTTCTTTTTAATGAAATCCTAATTAACATTCACATGCAAATATAAATATAAATATCTGCTCTTGCGTCACTGGATAAAAGGAATTTTTTATATTTTTAGAATGTAGACTGCAACTAACCTCTTTGACTATGGAAAGTCAGAGATAATTTTGACCCCCACTGAATGCAGCTTAGCCAAACGTTGCCTAAACAAATAAACACGCTCAACTGCATTTAGTCCGTTTATCAAAAAATCGCCTATTGGTAATTTCCAACAGCCATTCACTGCATTTACCATAAATACAAGTGCTTCTCTTGCACCTGGAATGCTATCATCATCCAGTTCAGCACCCATGTCAACAAACCTGTAAGATCTCGTGTCATCTCACTCGATTTGTTGCTTAATTGCTATTTTATCCATTATCAATTAACATAATAATGGTTTACTGGTTGTCAGTGTTGCATCAGCTTTCATCGTCAATGCTGAAAATGAAAGACTAGGGAATCCCGGTTCTCTATCGACTTACTGATACCATTTTGATATAGTCCGAGGATGTGGTAAGCATAACATTGAAAATAAAGCACTTACCAATGAAATGCAATAGCAGGATTAAAATCTTTTGTCGAATCTTTGATTACATTCATAAGCAATACTCGAGGTCAGCATTATTAACTGAAGAGCATGAATAGTTTGCAGTGTGTCGATGCAGATGATGGACGTATAATGAGCTCCCAGACATCAGGTCCCAACCTTTTTACCTACACTTGGCCGAGAAGGCCGACTTCACTTATCCGCTCGGGGGCATCTCCAGCCACGTGCTTGATACACACACACACACACACACACACACACACACACACACACACACACATATATATATATATATATATATATGTGTGTGTGTGTGTGTGTGTGTGTGTGCATATGTATACGTATGTAAATATACATGCATATAATTACATGTATGTGTATATATATATAGATAAATAGATAGATAAATAGATGTATATATATATATATATATATATATATATATATATATATATATATACATACACACACACACACACATATATATATATATATATATATATATATATATATATATATATATATATATATATATATATATATATATAGTTTTTCTAATTGAAAGGCATTTTAATAACCTTTATTCTTCATGACCATTGCAATATTATCGAGTCTATGAAGTACTTCTCTGTTTGAGAGGTTCTCATCTTCCTACCTCATCATCATTGCTCAAAGCCAAAGACAAATGACATAATCATTAATTAAAACACTGGATGATGATCTTTTATAAACCATAGATTAGGGGAAATTAGAAATAAAAAACCCGTTAAAATCTAAAAATATATTTGGATCTGAAAAAAAGAGATAAAATAAATCGTAAATAAAAACATTGTAGGCTTAGAAAACTGATAGCCCTAACTTGATCGATATTGGGAATGAGTCTATAGTAAAGTATCAACATCGCTGTTATGATTTTGCTAAATGCATCAAGTAGGTCTACCGGTATTTTGTGATAATCATTGTGTACGAATTGTATTATTATTATCAATATTATTATTATTATCATTATTATTATTATTATTATTATTATTAATTGCTAAGCTACAACCCTAGTTGGAAAAGCAGGATGCTATAAGCCCAGAGGCCCCAACAAGGAAAATAGCCCAGTGAGGAAAGGAAACAAGAAAAATAAAATATTTTAGTAATAGCAAAAACAAAAATAAATATTGCCAATATATACTATAAATACTTTAAAAAAACAAGAGGAAGATAAATTAGATAGAATAGTGTACCCAAGTGTACCCTCAAGCAAGAGAACTCTAACCCAAGACCGTGGAAGACCATGGTACAGAGGCTATGGCACTACCCAAGACTAGAGAACAATAAAAGCCCTCCCAATATATGATTTTGTGGTTGCTGTAATCACCTGTTAGATGACATGAAATAACCGCCCCCCCCCCATCCCCGTCGTCAGTGACTTCTTAAACTTTAGCCATCCCCACAAAGCCAAAAAGACGCTCTTACGCCCTTGATGTTACTAAAAGTAAATAGTGATTAGTCAACTGTTGATAAAAGTCTTTATTAGGTTTGGGACTTGTCTTGCCTCCTCTTTTAAGGTAACGGTTGTGTGATATAATTATGTGATTATCTATTATAAGCCTATTACTTCCACAAAATGTTAGATGAATCTGGAACTCCGAGATATTTATTGCTGAAAGCCAGATTAAAGTGGTGAATAGGTTCCCCCAACTTCAAGTGAAACTAGTAGTTTGATATGTGAAACTTTTTCCATCTTAGTTTAATTAATGAATTAATGATATTCCAGGTGGTACTTTCATACTATTTGAAGTAAAATTCATCCGTGTTTTGGGAATGTATTTAAAGTCTATTTACATTTTTCTTGAGCTGAAACTAGTTTGTACATAAGTGTGCACATAACACAAACATATTTATAACTATATATATATATATATATATATATATATATATATATATATATATATATATATATATATATATGTATGTATGTATATGTATATATATATATATAGATAGATAGATACATACATATATATATATATATATATATATATATATATATATATATATATATATATATATATATATATATATGTACACACACGTGTGTGCTAATTGTCTGAAACAGTCACCACACACCAAAGGCAATACACACAACTCGAAATATTGATGCATCTCTCTCTCTCTCTCTCTCTCTCTCTCTCTCTCTCTCTCTCTCTCTCTCTCTCTCTCTCCATTATTTCTCTTTGGATTTTTGTCTTAATTTATTGTCCTTCCTATAATTACGTATACACCAACTCTCACACAAATATGAACAAATAAACAAATATATATATATATATATATATATATATATATATATATATATATATATATATATATATATATATATATATATATATTCTTACGAAGCTGGTCTAGTGTAGAGTAAATATTGTAGTGTATTAATAATTTAATTTATATTTCATATATTTTCATTTGTAGATCAAAAAGATGATACCGAGTCCGTAAAATGAGCTCCTCTCATGTAGATATAAGTATTTTATGTAAATTACGTAAGACTTTCGTCATGAATTTCGTTGTACTTTTTTGTTCAAGTTTATATATATGAATTTACGTATTTTATAAGAATTAGCTTTTTTTCACGTATGTTTGCTACGAAGTAATGCGTAGTCTACCTAAAAGTGTTGTAGGATTCGTGCGATTAGGAACAAGGGCTTAGATAATGTTCTTTTATAATTTATGAAGTATTGCATCCTGTTGGAGAGAGAATGTTCAGTAACATGTGCTTTGGAAGATTCTTTACCACGTGCTTTCAAAACTTTGTGAATTCCCAGCAAAAGGATGTAATCTGTTTTTTTTTTATTTCAGGGACAAAAGGTGGGCGGGGCTAGCTGGGAAGCCATCTCGCGGGTGCATTGATGTGTATCTGAGAGTTGCCTGAAACCCCCTGAGTTGCCTCTTGGTATTTTTATCTAGTTGGAAACTTTGACGCTTGGACATCACCCCCACGCTACCAGACCTCTACCCTGGAAGGTTCTGGAAGCCTTTAGATTTGATATATAAGGTGACCAAGGTTAGGTTACCATAGACCGAGATAAGACTGCAGCCTGAAAATAGCATCCTTACCCTCTCCCTCTCTCTCCCGCACATAATCCAGTGTATTTGTCGAAAGAGTTTAATGCGTTTTAGTGTGTCCTCTCTTAAGTGACTCTGTGCCGCAAAGAAAATCGTGTGTCAAAATATATGCAAGTCTAAAAGGTGATTATGAATTCATTGTATTAGGGTGAGTGTTGGCATTGTATAACGTTTTTTGTAAACGGCCCTGTAGGTAGGATAGGTTCTGTAAACTGATCTGGTTAACTATTATTCATTAAGAGTCAAACTTAAACATTGTATTTTTCAGAATTATTTCAAGCATTTGGATTATTTTCATTGCATTATTTCTTTTCTTAGGTTAACATTTATTCAGATATTATAGTTCAAGTCAAGTTATTGTATAATTTCAGATCGAAAAATTTTTGTCTTATTCTAAGTTTTATTCAGAATTAGGTTTTCCAGTGACTTATTTTTGCTATGTAAATTCTTTTCAAAGTGTTGTAATTTATATAAAATATATTTACTTTTGTAAAGAGTGCATGATTCCAATCATCATTATTTAAGACTAGATTCCGCTCGATTCCTGTAAAGAACCTCAGTGAATAAAATAAGTTTTAATAATACTTACGAGTAATCACCCAGTTTTGTTTTGAGTGTGCTTAAGAGACCTTTGGATATTCAGTGTTTTATATATTGCTGTCTGGGAGGTATTCAACGGTCTCAGAATTCGTGTATTAATGTTTTAAAGTGTAACACTTTTAATGTAAAAGCAAACAAGGTAGTTTGGAATTCGAGATGTTGATTAACATTTAATATTCAATATTAAATGTTTGGCTCCCAGTCATGAGACATAGTATAATATACTTTGGTGCCCAGACCCAGGAGCCATCATAATCGCATAATAATAATAATAATTATAATATATATATATATATATATATATATATATATATATATATATATATATATATATATACTTACTCTTATGCTAGACCAGCTTCGTAAGAATATATATATGTATATATATATATATATATATATATATATACATTATATATACATATATATACATATATATACATATATATATTCTTACGAAGCTGGTCTAGCATAAGAGTAAGTATTTTATTCGTGTATTTCATTTGTGTATTTAAGAGGTGGGTCTCACTCAGGCAGGTTATAGTAAATGTATGTAAATTACATAAAAATTTCGTCATACATTTAATTGTGTTTTTGTTTCAATTCAGTATATGTAAATTTGCGTTATTTTAAGAATTAGCTTTACTTTATGTAGTTTTGTTATGAAGTCTTGTGTAAACCCATTTAGGAATGTTGTATCACAAACATAAGGTAATGGCACGAGGGATTACATCAATTTTTAAGTTTACACGTGGTTAGAAAATTCTAAAATTAGATTTACTCTTTTTTTATTGTCATGAGAGGGAGGTGGGCAGAGTTAGCTGACAGAGGGTTGACTCGCAAGCAAGGTCAGTACCCCTTCTTCGAATTAGTACGCTGGCAACCTTACGCCGCAAGACCATGGCCCCCACGCTTCCAGTAGGCCGAACTGGGAGATTCAGGAATAATTAAGTCCTTATATATAGCCCCCAGAAATGCATAAGCAACAGAAGAGATCCAGCCTATCCTTTTAAAAGAGCCAAAATTCACCTCAAGAGTGTGTCCTTTCAAACGTGAATAAGGTTTTTATCCAATGTATATTGGGTATAGTATTACTCAAACGTTGGTGAAATTTTTGTATGTTAATTCAAGTGTAGTGTGTTAATGTAAGTACAGTTTAACATAAATTTTTGTAACTTGCCCTGTGAGATTTAGGTTAAACAGTGAAGTGTATTTATTTTGCTTAACTGTTCAGTAACCTCGTGTAAACCAAAAGACGTAAGTGTAACAGTTAAATATATGTAAATTTCAGTATTGTATGTTCATTGGTAGAGTGTTAAAGCATTAACCCTTTTCATTAATTGTCAAAATTAAATATCTTTATAAAATTAATTTCCAGTGAAACAAGTGATTGCATAATTTTCCAAAGTACCTTTTTATTTTGTCTTAGCCTAAAGTTTAGTTCAGATTTAATATTTTGAGTGATTCATTTTAGGTGTTAATTCTTTCGACTTGCTGTAACTTTCTATAGAAAATATTTATATTTGTAAAAGTGTGTATTATTTCGATCACCAATATTTTCTATCAGTGCTTTGCTTGTAATCCCTGACTAAGAACCAAAGTAAGAGGTTGGTTTTTGAATAGTTCACATAACTAATCCCCCAGTTTTGTTTTGAATGTAACGTAAGAGATCATTGGATATTCAGTGTTCACCTATACTGCCGTCTGGGAGTTGCGTAATATTCTCAGAGCTCGGGTATTTTTCAAGTGTGACAGACTTATGTAATATAATCAGGTGAGTTTTGGAGCTTGGGTATTCATGTAATTCACCAGCCTTAATATATATTTTTGGTGCCCAGATCCTTGGGATCGAGCGAGTCTGTTTTAAATATTGGTGATAACAGGGGCGAGTTTTGATTAAAGGATTGAACAGTTTAGTGTTAATAGGATTCTGTGTATTGTAAGGATATATATTTTTGGAGAGGTATAAAATTTTGCAAAGTAGAAGATGGCACAACTAAATGTACAGGAGTTTTTGGAAAACCCAGTTGTCCCGGAATTGTCGGAAGCTAATGTAACTAAAGCTCAGTGGCTCTCTTTATTAATGGCATGTGGTGGCCAAGCAATGACTGGAATGATTAAAGCCCAAATTAAGCCTTAGAAGCTTTGATAAACTCTGGAAAGTTATAGGAAGAAGATATTGTAGCAGTCAGTTCGTTAACTTTTGGGGAATGCTGAAGCCGAATTTGTAGCGAAGCAAGGATCAGTTGACCCACAAACTTAGGGAATGAAAGTGAATGTAGAAGCCGAAATTTTAAGAATTGCAGCGGAAGAGAATTTGATTAAGTTGAAGATGATGGCAGAGTGCAGGAACATGAAGAAAAAGAGAGAGAAGAAGCTAGAAAGATTGCACGACATGCAAGGGAAATAGAAGCAGGAGAAATTGCAAGAGAGAGAAGAGGCAAGATGGGAAGGAAGAGAGAGAACGGAAAGAAAAAGAAAAGGAAGAGGCAAGAGAAATTGCACGACATGGAAGGGAATTGAAACTGTTGAATGCTTATGCAAGGTCGGCAACTCAGACAGAGATGATCCTTGCTATGCACGATCCTGTGTTTAATGTGACGAATGCCCAGAAGTTAATACCAAAATTCACAAAAGAAGCTCCCGACAAATTCTTCGATTATTTTGAAACTGTCGGGTCAACGATGGAATGGCCAGAAGATATATTGCAGAGTGCCCTCATTGTGAAAGGATGCAGTGCGTATCTTGCCTTGTCTCAGGACCACAGGAAGGAGTATCAAGAAGTGAAGAGGAGCATGCTGCACGTGTATCAGATAACCCCTAAATATTATAAGGAAAGATTCCGAAGTTTGCGGAAAGATGAGAAAATGACTTATTTGGATTACGTTTATAAGGTCCGAGGATGTTTTAAGAGATGTATAGAAGCTGCTAAAGTGAGAGAGATGGCTGATTTAGAAGAATTGATAGTGCTGGAACAATATTTACGAGGAATTCCTGAACATATTCAAACGCACTTGAGAAAGAGAGAGAGGTGAAGAAACTGATAAAACCGCTTCGCTGAGTGAAGATTATAAAAATATCAG
>NC_090754.1:17519297-17531797 GCF_036898095.1 Palaemon carinicauda
TCAACATCAGTAGTATTGAATAATCAATTTAATGTTTTATCAGATCATTGTGAGGCAATAGATTTTCCTATGTGTGGAGAATTTTTATGTGAATGGTTGAGTGGGAACTTAGTCCAGGAAAGTCTCCCTACGGCAATTACCCAAAGCTCAACAGGGGAGGATAATGAGCACTTACTCTCGGGACACAAACGCCCTGCTAATACTTTACTGCCATAGTTCACTGACCGTCACTCTTAAATACAAAAGGAGGCAATTTTACTGTCCAGAGGCCGGAGAACTCCACACAATTTTGAAATAACTTATGGCCTACTCTAGCTTTGTCAGGGCTAGAGTCATCTCACTCTAAGGCTCTGTTTCGATTCCGTCCCAGTGACCCCAGTGAGATGCTGTACAGGTAACTTACGTTAATGCAACTAGAGACAATAAAAAAAGGGGGGAACAGCGGAGTATAAAAGTATAAAGTAAAGTTAAATGGGGATCTTCACCTTCAAAGCACTAAGTTAAAGAGCGTACACTCGCTGATACCAACTTACCTGTTTAGAGTAGGTTCCTCTCAACACCTTGGGTACTTCTGACCCGTCCCATAGTATAAATTAGTTAAATTCATATAATGTGGTTAAAGATACCAAAATGTGTAATCTATTCCAAATGATTTATTACAGAAAAAGGAATGGAAATAACTCGATGATTTTAACACAACAAATTAAAAATTGGAAAAAAATATCAGTAACTCAATTATAATTTTACATGTGATAAAATGAATAAGTGAATTTACAACAAAACTTGAAAACGTTAAACGGAATTAACACGTGGATTAAACCTCAAACAGAATAAATAAGTCAAAACATTCTGATCAACAATTTGTGCGGTAGGATGCTGTGAGGTCCCAACATGTGGTCAGTGACCTCAAGCAATTACCAAGATCAAAAAAAATATGAATACATTAATTTCCATGCACGCAGCCCGAAAGATGTAATGCCAAAATAATACCTAAACTTAACTTATGAGAAATTGAAACTTATCTAAAGGGGGAATGGCCATTAGTTAAACTCACAAGATTTTTATATGTTGTGGGCGCCCGTGTCCTAAATGTGGCGGTCTTCAGTTTGCTCACTAGGCCTACAGTACTTAATTTGCAGAGTCAACGGCCCCCTCCAAGCTCTCCAACTAGCCCCCAAGACTGGAACCGACGTGCTGTAGAATTAGCAGCTATGCACTAACACTGGTCATTTGCTTGACCTCTTCTACGACGTATTCTTGGCTAGTTATTGTGTAAGGGGACAGGCTAGTGATGGAGAGTGGGAGCACGAGGTTGACATTGGAGCCTGACTGGGCAGCTCCGTTTCGTACCGTGGCCTGTATGTTTGTGAGGTCGAGTTCAGGTCAGCTGCGTCCTCCTTCCTTCCCAAAAAAAAAAGCATATCTTGGTGCGTAGGCCTACAGTCTTGAGATGCCAACTCTCATTTAGGACAGGCTCAAAAATCTTGTGCCTTGTGAATTTCAAGCAACACACTTATTTAGAATACAAGGAGAAATCTTGCAACTCCAGGGGGCAAAGATAATCCTAATTCTAAACAATTGGCGTACAGAATAAAAATGAAACTAAAAGGTAATTTAGCAAGTCGGGCTTACGTGTGTGGACAACCATACCTCCTAGACTAGCAGACTTGAGTTGTAATTAAGAGATTTAAAATACTGTACCTAAATACTTACGGTAGAATAATGTATACAAACAACACAAAAGTATTAATCTTGGGACACTCGCTTAAGAAAGAGACATTACTCACATTTTTCCCTACCGTGACGTCACGAACAATAACAAAGTCTACGTATAAACTATGAAGAAGAAGAGTAGTGAAGAAAATTCTTCACACCCTGGGGATAAAGGGAGGAAAAAGAGAAGGGTTAGTGTAGACTAATGCAATGTGGATTAGGTGTTAGTATATGAGATGAGTATACTAAATGAATAAAGAATAAATGTGACTAGTTGCGCTATGCTATGTCAGCAATTGGCATTAAGTTGAACCGCGTACGAGATGAGTGCGAAGTACGATTTACAAGCGAGAGTCAAACAAAATTGGTACGTATACAAGCGGAAGTAAAACAGAGTTAACTGTGACTTAGTACAAAAGGGTAACTACAACTGCAAGATAAGAGCGGAGGGAAGGACAAATCAAAAACTTCAGCAGTCCTTCACGTGGTTGAGGAAGACTACGTAAAGCTACTACAAGATCTCCTGGAATAGGGCTCGCGCACGTTCAGCAGAGGCCCGTGTAGGCCTGGCGTGGCGAGGCGCCGCGATGACTACAGGAGACCTAGCTTCGGCTGTGGTCTCATCATTTCTCTCGGCCAGTTGGTCTCTAGGAGGACTGTCGAGATTTTCGAGAGGAGGGGTGTTAGGAGGTTCCTCCTCACTTGGTTCGGATAGCGTTTGGCCATTTTCGTTAACCTCCAAAGGTATGAGTCGGTTGACTGGACGTACATACTCTCCATTTGCAGAGCGGACCTTGACTGTTCTAATGTGTCCATCTCGACCTGGGTATACTTCGAGTATACGGGTCAAAGGGTACTCCTCTCGATTGACCTCGTCCAGAATCAACAAGCATAAATCTCCAACTCTAGGAATGTTCGGGTGGAGGCGACTAGACTTCTGGTGTCGTTCTCGAAGGGAACTGACATAGTCGTACTTCCACCTCTTCAGGAATGTTTGCAGCATGTTGGTCAGCTTCTGGTAATCTTTGCGGAGGATGTCCCCTTCTCGAAAAGTAGGATCAGTCAAGTCAGCCAGGTGGACTTGAGGTGCTAATGAGAGGGTTCGACCATAGAGTAGGTGGCTTGGGGTCAAAGGAGTATCAGTGGGGTCGTCAGCATCCAGATATGTTAGAGGCCGATCATTCACCACGCATTCTACTTCTCGGACCAAGGTCACAAACTCATCATACGTAGGGTGGCAACGGTAAGTGGCTTTGTGCAAGTTGAGTTTGGTAAACCCAATCAAGCGCTCGTAAAACCCTCCTTGCCACGGGGCTCGAGGAGTGATGAACTTCCAAGTGAGGTTGTGAGCCCGTTTGAACCCGTCGATAACAGGGTGTTGCATGAGTTCTGTCAAGAGTGTCTGACCAGCTTGAAAGGTTGAGGCATTGTCAGACACAAGGCACTGGGGCATCCCAAATCGGGCAGCCAACCTTCGTATCGCTTGGACTAGTTCCACAACTGTCAAGGAAGTAGTAGTTTCTAAAGCTACTGCCCGCGTGGCAGCGCAGGTAAACAGCAGTACGTACACCATGTCCACATGGGAATGATGCACTTTGAAGCCGCCAGTGTAGTCCAGTCCAGTTACTCTGAAAGGGACCTCAGCATTGAGGCGGTTAGGGTGGACTGGAGCTAACGGTGGGGTTGGGTACGGCTGGCCTTGTACTCTTTTGCAATGTATGCACCGTTTGAGAATCTTCTTCACTTGCTGGCGCATTCGGGGAACCCAAAATTCCTTGCGTAAGTGGACAAGAAGAGTGGAGGTGTTACAGTGCAGCAGCACTTCATGCCAATGCTCAACAATAAGTTTCCAGAGAGCACAATGGGACTCTAGGAGAATGGGGTCCATGTAGCCGGACTCCGGGGGTGCATCACTGAGGCGGGATCGGCCTCTTAGAACACCGTTATTGTCAATATAGGGCTTCCGTTGTCCGATAAAGGCTCGTTCATCGGACGTCAACAAGGTGGGTTTACCTTGCAATTGTCGTAATATTTGGGGGTAACTGGCCGCTTGTGACACACGAATGATGGCGGTAAGTGGTCTTCGTGGGAACCTTTGGACTAAATGGGGGAATTTGTGCTCAGCCCATCCGCTCGTCAGGCGCAGCAAGGCTGCATAGCTCCTAACTGCCTCATCAAGAGATGAGAAATGAGCAAATCTTTGAGTTTGCGGTGGCAAAAGTCTAATGGGACAAGCTTTTATCTCCCATTCAGTAGGGAATCTGCTTTGGTCCGGGTAAGCTGAGACGTCGATCAGCCAGGCTGGTCCATGAAGCCATAAGTTGGACTTGAGGACGACTTTGGCGGCTACTCCCCGCGACGCCAGGTCCGCGGGATTGCAGGACGTGGGGACATGCTTGAGAAGCAACCGACAGTTCAACCTTATACGGTTTATCTCCTCAACCCTATTGAGAACATATGGGGACGTGCTCTGCCGGCTGTGTACCCACTGCAGGGCCGTGGAGGCATCGGACCATACTGTCGTAGAGACGTATGTTTCTGGACGTAATTCTATCAGATACTGGGCTAGTCGGCATCCAAACAGGAGTGCGGTCAACTCAAGCTTGGGAATGGACTGACTCTCGTTCAATTCCAGCATACGTTTAGGGGTAACTCGTGCCTTGGCTGTGAGGAGCTGGCATTTACCTTCAATTGTGACCACGTAGCAAGCCACTCCAAAGGCTTGCTTGGAGGCATCTGCAAACACATGTAATGCAGCTTGGTGACCCTGATGTGCATTTCGAGGCACCTTAATGTTCTCGAGACCCTTGTATTTTTTAAGAATGGCACCGAGCTCGCGGATCAATTCTTCGCTCAGGCGTGAATCCCAACTTTGATCCATCATCCAGAGTTTCTGAATGAAGAGTTTGCCGAGGATAGTGACCGGCGAGATCAGGCCAATAGGGTCGTAGATGGAAGAAAACAGAGAGACAACCTTCCTCTTGGTGTTGACGTGTGAATAGTCCTCTAACATCAGTCCTGAGGGGAGCTTGACGGCTAATGTGTCATCCGCGGTGTTCCAGTCCAGACCGAGGTAATCTTGGGGGCCCGTTTCGGTGAAGTCTCCCGAGATGGGGGCATTAGTGGTCCATTTGGCAAGGGGCATGTTGGCTTCCAGCATAATTTTTTCTATGGACTGTCTTTCACTAAGGATGTCCGTGGGCGAGTCGTAGCAACGTTGAAAGTTGTCAACGTAGAAGCTTGTTTTAAGCTGTGAGGCAAGACTACTCGTTTGAGCATCCAGGTGGTGTTGGATTGTCTGGTTGAGCAAATATGGGCTCGAGGTGGCCCCAAACAGGACCACTTTGAAGCGGACCACTCGTGTGGAGAATTTTTTAATGGTTACGTTCTGAGTGGGAACTTAGTCCGGGAAAGTCTCCTTATAACAGTTACATAAAGTTCAACAGGGGAGGATAGGAGCACTTACTCTCGGGGCACAAACACCCTGCTAATACTTTACTGTCACAATTCACTAACCATCACTCACATACAAAAGGGAAATTTTACTGTCCAGAGGCCTAAGCACTCCACACGTAGGATTAAGAATAATTTATGGCCTACTCTAGCTTTGTCAGGTCTATAGTCCTCTCATTCTCAGGCTCTGTTCCGGCTCCGTCCCAGTGACCCCAATGAGATGCTGGACAGTTATTTTACGTTAATGTAAGGTAGACAAAATCCAAAATGGGAGCAGTGATGTAAAGTAGTTTAAAAGTTTAAAGATAAGGATCTTTACCTTCGAAGCAAATATATTAATGCAAAGTTCCTCGCTATTACCACCTATAGACTTACTTAGGTTTTCTCTTTAAATACTGGGTACTTTGTCCCGTGATTAACTATTCATTTCACACATTAAAATAAATAAGGGAGCAAAAATACTAAAGAGGTTTAATTAACCTAATATTGATTTATTTCACAAATTTACATGAAAGAAACGGACATCTTAACAAAGGCAAAAAATGGTATAAAAAGAAAGCAATTCAAAATGATGAAAATTAGTTAGTTAGACACGTGGTCTGCAACAATCAAAATAGGGTCTGGCACGTGGCCCACGTGACCCAGAGACTATGTTAGTCTCAAAAGGCAAAAAATTGTATAGAAAAAATATATACACACAATCCCACCGCACACAGTCCGAATAGTGTAATTAGCCAGGTACCCTATCAAGTTAAAATTAGTCTAAGCTAATAAAAAATGGGGGAAAACTAAATGGCCATTGATGTAGTACCTGCACTCCTTTGAAGTTTAGTCCTATGCCCGAGATAGCTGTTGACCTGGTTGTTGCACTAATTGGCACGCTGCACTCTTGCCTGGCTCACCCCAAGAATCTCACTTTGGCTGCAACTAGGTACAGCTGGTTCCTCTTCTCAATCTCTCCGACCGGCAGCAACAGAACTCGTTGGTGAGACACGTTTTGGGAGAGAGGGTGCGAGGGGTGAGCCAGCAATGGCCGGGTTCAATGACCAGGCAGGTCAGCAGGCCAGGGCAGCTTTTCGTAGAATGCGGTCGACACTGAGGTCGAGGGGATCACCTGGCTTCACCTTGCCAAACAAGTGACGGTCATGATGCGCATGGTAATCCATTGGGGTTGCCATATCGGGACTTAAGGACAGGGCAATATATTGTTGAAAGGAGTGCAGAGGAGGCAGGATTTTGTACTAACTACTCAGATAAATCTTGCTGCTCTGAGGGAGGTTATATAAACAACAATCCTACCTATTCTGGCTTGCTAAAAATTAATATTTAAAATGATTAATTAGCAATGGACTGGTACGATGGGCATACATCTTAAAATTAACAAACCTTAATTGGTATTGAGAAATATAAGATGCATTAATTTAGCATTATTGGAATTTGTATCAAAAAGGCAGTTTATGAATTTAATCTCGACCCATGTAGTTAAGGAAAGAACCAACATACGCCGTGGTTACACTAAGGCCCTCTAACGTGCGTATCTACGCTGTGACGTCACGAGCATGGCGTGCGCCACTGTCAACAAGTTTAGGTTAGTCTTCCCTATATTTCGTTAAAGAAAACTAGATGTAGGAGAGAAGGTTTAAGGGGTAGCTATAGTATTAGTAGAAGAGAGCTAAAAATAAGATTGAAAGAAGAAGAGTGAAGAAAATTCTTCACACTATGAAACACACGGCCGAATTAAGTAAATCAGTGCATGCTCCCGTAGATTTGCAACGAATTCATACAATAATTAGCCAAAATGAGTTACGACCAACATTATATGCTGTAAATTTAGAACACAGATCATTTACATTATTTTTTGACTCTGGTAGTCCACGTAATATCATGGATTTGAGGACACATCATTTGTTGTTTTCGAACTTCCCAATAGAAAAATCTGGAGTAAGACTCTCGGGTATAGGAAATAATGTTCACTTCAAGGTCGGTAAGCGCACATTTGCTGATACATTTGTTGTTGTACAAAACATTGATATGTATCCAGCTGTAATTATAGGATACCCATCTATGGGCAATCAAAACATTATCATAGCCCCTGCCAAGCACGGCGTGTATATCAAAGGAAAATTCTATAAGTCTTCTAATACCTTAAAATCAGTTTTGGATAAAAAGGAGACGACAAATAAAACAGTGACGTACGTTGAAGAACCAATAACTTGTCTCACCAATAAAGAAATAATATACGCGACCCAACAGAATTCTCGTTCACCCGTAATATCATCTTGCACGCAATCTATCGAGCCGAACGTATCTTCGAATTTAATAGTGCAAGTAAAGAAAACATTACCGGGATCTGAAATATTAATCCTTTCCGACATTTTGAAAACTAACGGATTATCTGTCACACAAGCTATTTATACAGTAGGCTCACATCAACAATGTAATATTAAAGTCTGTAATCATTTAAATACCACTTTAGTAATTCACAATAAATCAACAAATCTTGGATGTAGAAGTTTATAAGCATCGTATTCTTACCGTTGCTGAAATTAATCACGCTCAATCAGTTGCAGATGAATCCCTTTTGCAATCTATTAAAAATAAAATCAATAAAGACATTCAAGACGAAGAAATTCAGCAGAAAATTTTTAGACTTTTAACTGAATATCATGAGGTTTTTTCCACTACGGATGGATCCTTAGGAAAAACAGATGTGATCGAGCATCAAATAAGGTTAAAGGACAAGCAGAAAATTATCTATGTACCCTCGTGCAGACTCCTTATGAAATTCCAGAATGAAATAAATGATGAAGTAGGTAAAATGCTAGAAGAAGGAGTCATTAGGAAATCGAACAGCCCTTATGATTTTCCATTAATAGTTATACCGAAAAAAGATCGAACATGGCGTATCTGCGTAGACTTCCGTCGCCTAAACGGGGAGACGATCCCTGATCGATTCCCAGTGCCATGTACTGACGATATTTTATCTTTGTTAGGTCAGAATAAATATTTTACCAGTTTGGACTTACTTAAAGGCTTTCACCAGATATCATTAGAAGAAAATAATATCCCATACACAGCCTTCAGCACAGCCAGGGGACATTATGAATTTTTACGGATGCCTTTTGGTTTACGTTGTGCTCCCATAACATTTACAAGAATGATTAACATAGTGTTTGGAGACTTGCTAGGGGATATATTGCATGCCTATATGGACGACCTTGTAATCTTTTCCAACACCTTAGAAGAACATCTACGTAAATTAGAACTAGTACTACAGAGACTAAGACAACATAACTTAAGGGTAAAGATTAGTAAGTGTGAATTTTTCAAAACAGAATTAGTCTATTTGGGTTTTATGGTGTCAAGCCAAGGTCTTAAAGTAGTCCATGATAAGGTGTCGGCTATCCGTAACTTTCCGATACCTACTAATGTCAAGGGAATACAGCAATTTCTGGGTTGTAGTGGATATTACAGGCGTTTTATAGGCAATTATTCAATAATACCTGCTCCCTTGACTGATCTTACGAAGGAGGGCGTAGATTTCATATGGTCTGAGCAGCATCAACAGGCGTTTAATACCTTGAAAGATGAACTGTGTAGTTCTCCTATCTTAAAATTTCCTGACTTCGGTAAGGAATTCTTCATTGCAACAGACGCCTCAGACTTAGGAGTAGGGGGGGGGGGGGTATTGCTTCAGCAATATGAAAAACAATTTTTCCCAATAGCTTTTTATTCTCGAAAACTGAGAACTTCCGAAAGTAAGTATGCAGTAATAGACAAGGAAGGGCTAGCTATTGTTAATTCACTAGTGCATTTTAAGTTCATAATATATGGTTATCCCGTTAAGGTTCTTACTGATCATAAACCACTAACCGACTTCTTTAAAGGCTTCAGTCACAGCCCCAAACGAACTCGGTGGCATTTGATCATTCAAGACTTTGGCGCGAGAATCGGGTATTTACCTGGGAAAGCAAATATCATTGCTGATGCATTATCACGCAACCCTGTGTCATCTTGTACGGAGCCTTTAGCTGAATTAATAGATATATCAACATCCATGCCTATTGTTAAAACGATATCTGATCAAGAAGATTTGGGCTGGAGTGCTGAATTATTACAGACTGAAGCTATTGTTAATTCACTAGTGCATTTTAAGTTCATAATATATGGTTATCCCGTTAAGGTTCTTACTGATCATAAACCACTAACCGACTTCTTTAAAGGCTTCAGTCACAGCCCCAAACGAACTCGGTGGCATTTGATCATTCAAGACTTTGGCGCGAGAATCGGGTATTTACCTGGGAAAGCAAATATCATTGCTGATGCATTATCACGCAACCCTGTGTCATCTTGTACGGAGCCTTTAGCTGAATTAATAGATATATCAACATCCATGCCTATTGTTAAAACGATATCTGAACAAGAAGATTTGGGCTGGAGTGCTGAATTATTACAGACTGAGCAAAGAAAAGATCAGAAATTAGAAAAAATTATAAATGCTTTGAAAGGCAATCATAACGAAAAGGAATATATAAAGTATACGCAGCAGAATTATATAATCAAAGACAATATTCTATGTAGGCCCTTGACAAGGAAAACCCGCAATACACCACATGTAACTAACGACCAGGTAGTGGTACCAATCTCACTTATTTCCACTGTCCTAAATTGGTTGCATGCAAATCCATTGCATGGACACCCAGGGTTCTCATTAATGTCACAGAAAGCCAAATCATTGTTTTATTGGCATACGATGCTTACAGATATAAAAAAACACATAGCTAATTGTCGCACATGTCAGGAAAACAAAGGGCATACGAAAACACCTGTCAGCCTAGGGGCTTATCCCGTGCCCAATCAACCCTTTGAAAGGATACATTTAGATTTATTAACAGGATTTTACGAGTCAGACAGAGGAAATAAGCACTTCTTAGTAATTGTAGATGCTTTAACTCGATATACAGAACTAATAGCGCTTAAAACTAAAACTGCGATTGAATGCGCTAGGAAGTTTTACGAGTGTTACATTTGTAAACATGGAATTCCACACATGATAATCTCAGACTCGGGAGAATTTAATAATCACTTTGTTACCTCATTGTGTGAATTCCTTAGCATAAAGAAAATAAATACCATGATATATCACCCAGAGTCAAATAGCCTAGTGGAAAGAGCAAATAGGAAGGTTTTAAATATATTAAGAGTAACACTAGGGGGATCAGACCCCAACTGGGATATTGCAATACCTGTGGTACTGAGTACTCTGAATCATTCATATCATATAACAATTAAAATGTCACCGCACGAAGCATTGTATGGTACCCCAGTTAGAACGCCTTTCCATGTATTAACGCCTACAACTAATCTATGAAATCCTTTAAAAGAATGTATAAATGCAAGCAAAAGTCGTTTTGATATCCTTCGAAAGAATTTAGAAGAATCACAAATCATAATGAAAAGGAATCATGATAAAATAGCGAAGCCAACTAAAACATATACCGTGGGTGATAATGTATACATACAGGTAAATGTACGTAAAGGACTCAATTATAAACTAACACCTAAGTTTGAAGGCCCATTTAACATTTTGGAAACATTAACGGCCAATAGGTTTAGAGTTCAAAACGTATCCCAACCCACGGATGAGAGAATAGTACCATTGGCTCACATAAGAAATTAAAATAAGAGGGAAAGAAATGATGGAAAGATTTTTATTTCTTTTTTATTTTTTGTAAACATTATATGTTAAAAGTTTTTCTTCTTAATACAGGAGTAATTACATATATTTTTCTCGTTA
Organism: Palaemon carinicauda; assembly: GCF_036898095.1. Lineage (NCBI taxonomy): Eukaryota > Metazoa > Arthropoda > Malacostraca > Decapoda > Palaemonidae > Palaemon > Palaemon carinicauda. The sequence continues at coordinate 17,530,261 of NC_090754.1, forward strand.
CAGGTTTCCATTGTCCGGAGTGATATTGTTCGCTCAGACATTTTTCTCGTGTGGGATGAGCTCTAAAACTAAAAGTATAGATTTTAAATTTGGCACTATAGTTGAAAGACAAGAAGACGTTTTTATTACATCAAGTAATGTAGTTGTTGAAGTGCGTATGCAAGCAATTTTTCTCCCAGAGAATGACGTCACTAGCTTAAAGAGCACCATTTCAAGGTTTGCTGTTTCATTAAATGAAATGCATAGAAGACATTTTCTTTTTAATACAGAGAGTTCGCTTGCATCGACACTAAAAGTTGCAGAGATGCTATCTGACGACTTGCAAAATAAGACTTACGAGGCAGAATCTTTGGCTCGTGACCTTTTGATGTGGACTGTAGGACACGATAATCTTGAGAAACGTAACCCGTTTATTTTTGCTGCACTAAACATCTTTGGTTCTATTGCAAGTTTAGGCTTAGGAATTTCCAATCGTCTTAAGATTAGTAATCAATATAAGAAAATTGAGTTCTTGACTCATGAAGATGAATTGATTATGTCAGAACTAAGGAATCAGTTAGCTTCAATCAATCAAATTATGAGTTTGGTAAATGAACATTCTAGTAATATCAGTCAGATTATGGAAGTACAGGATTTGTTGGCAACGTTAACGTATTATGATTCAAAAATAGATCACATACATAATAGAATTGCACATTTCATTGAGAAATCAAAAGATTATGTGGAAGCTATCACGTTAGCGACTAAATGTGTACTGTCACCCCATTTGTTGCCAATGAAAGACTTAACGTTAATTGTGGAGAACGGACGGGAGAAATTAGGTTATATTCCTTTGTTAGACGCATGTAGGTTAGAATTTTATTACAGCCTAATTACAGTAAGCGTTGAAAATCACAGGATTATGATTACAATTCCCTTTGATTCTTCCGATGCCTGGCAATCTTACAGGATATCACCATTTCCGACTTTCATGACGAATCAATCAAATCCAGTAATATCCAGTTTGACAGGACACGTATTGATTTCCCCAGACAAGGAAACATATATGATCATTAAAGACTTAAATCAATTAACTCACTGTTCAGACGCAATGGATAAAAAAATATGTACAGCTGACTCATTTGAATTCCATAAAAACTTAATGGATTCATGCGAGTTAGGTATAGTGTTAGACGGTGCTCTCTCCCATACAAATGAAAATTGTCTGGATAAGCTTTATCCCTTTGACAATAATAAGTTCAATTGCAGACTGAACAACGGCTCGTGGATATGATATGACAAGGCCGGCTTCAATGTATCATGCCCGGACAGATCCACGTCCTATTCCCAAATCTTCGTTGCAGTAGATGGTTGTATCGGGACGTCCCCGAATTATACGGTGCATGGAATCAAGACTATCATCAGAGAATGAGCCTACTTCGCGAACTTCACGTGGTCAACAACAATTCCATCTTTACCTCTCCCATACAATGCACATGTGGCTAAGCGGTTGATGAAATTGACCGAGATGGACCACCCGACACCGACTTATGAAGAA
>NC_090754.1:17533981-17551481 GCF_036898095.1 Palaemon carinicauda
AGCCACGAACACATATGATTAATAAATGACCTGACATATGAAAGAAAAAATAAAAACAAAAAGGAAAACTTTGATAAAGTTACTGTGGATTAACCCCCACAAAAAAAAAAAAAAAAAAAAAAAACATTCCAAGGTGTAAATCGTGACCCTCGTCCATCGTACATCTTCATTAATTTCAGCCCTACTGGGGAGTTGGGGAAATGAGAAATCCCCACTGAGAGAGGAATTCCATGTGAATACTAAATTCTAATTGTTTGTTTCCTCTTTCGTATTTTAGAACTTTAGAAAACTTATCTGAAATGATTTTTTTTTTTCTAAATGATTCATGTTTTAATAGTTTAAAGTAAAGCTTTTACTTTTGTTTATGTAATATCATAGTATTGATTTGGAAACAATTGTTGAGAAAGGAGGTTGTACGTAAAAACCTTATATAGAAGATGAGTTATTTTTTATTTTGAGTGCGAAACCGGAATTCGACAGGAATATGTATGGAAGAGTTATAATTAACTTTCACCTCTCTTTGTGACGAGTGGTTAGAGTCACTGTAACCCCAGTTTCAATTTGGTCCGGGTTCGAATCTTTGGGCGACCAAAAGCTATTATAATAAAGGTAACTCCCCCTTGAGTCTCGGATCCCGAAGCAGAACGAATTAAATTTTAAGAGGTATCTATGGCTTATGAATAAATGAAAATCACGAGTAAATGGAGCGAAACCTCATTAATTAAACCAAAGTAATACAAACTCACCAACTGGTTACAATGGTGAAGATGGGTTGATTTCGATTCTAAGTACATAACCTGAATTCGACGTGATCATATATGGAAGATTTGTAATCAACTTTTATCTTTCCTTATGGTCGTGTGGTTAGAGTCAATGTAACCCCAGTTTCAACTTGGTCCGGGTTCGAATCCTTGGCTGACCAGGAGCTGTTATCATCAAGTTAACTCTCCCTTGGATCTCGACTCACGAGGCAGAACGAATTCGATATTATGAGATATTTATGGCCTATACAGTATATATATATATATATATATATATATATATATATATATATATATATATATGTATATATATATATATATATATATATATATATATATATATATTTATATATATATATATATATATATATATATATATATATATATATATATGTGTGTGTGTGTGTGTGTGTGTGTGTGTGTGTGTTTGTGTGTATATGTGTCTTCTCCGAAGTACAGGTTAATGGAAGATAGCAGGCTGGGGGAAACTGATATTAATGAGAACTATACTTAGATCCCTACGTACAATTACCTAACACTTTGTTCTAGCAGCATATGTTGCAGGATTGTGAAGCCTGCTTACATTGTTCATTGTTCCACTGTCAATGACAATAATGTGTTACCAAGCTTAACCAAACTGAAAAGAGAAGGATATTCATTCATTCCTCGTATGATGATGTAGAAACCAGACAAAATGAGAGATTTTGTTTCAGAAATCAATATCATTCATTGAAAACTCTGACATTGGTCTAAACAAGAAAGTTAATAAATGTATATGGTGTTGTAAAATATTACATGGGGAAAGCATTTTTTCAAGACTTAGAGAAACTGTTTGACAGCGACACATTGTAAAATCATTTAGTCTTGTTCATCATAGCAACAGCTCAAAAGTACCTGCAGGTACAGTTAAAATCAAAAGAACGCCGACACTCGGGGGAAATCTTTCGTTAGATGCCTCTATTGTTCCCATGACAAAACAGACAAGGTGTTGCTCTTCTTACTACTTCTAGGAAATGGGCGGAGCCTTAATAAATCTTAGCGAACCAAAGACAGTAAAGGGCTATCTTTGTTAGCAAAAGCATACAAAAGTCGCAAATTGAGTTGCCATATTTCAATTCTTTATTATCATTTGACATCTCAAATATCCACTGCAAATAAAAAGCACACACACATTTTATATATATATATATATATATATATATATATATATATATATGTGTGTGTGTGTGTGTGTGTGTGTGTGTGTGTGTAATACCAATTTTCGTGCCATTTTTTTCGGACCAGGGTTCGATTCCCCGGCCGACCAGAAGCTGTTATCTCTTGAGTTGATTCCCCCTTGGTTCTCTAATCCCGAGGTATAGAGAGAATCCAGATATTAAGGGAGTATAATATATGGCTTTTATAAATATGAAAAACACGTCTAAATGTGCAAAATTTATCATTATATATAAATATATATATATATATATATATATATATATATATATATATAATATATATATATATATATACATATATATATATATATATATATATACATATATATATATATATCTATCTATCTATATATGTATATATATATATATACATATATATATACATATATATATATATATATATATGTGTGTGTGTGTGTGTGTGTGTGTGTAATTTGATAACTTGAAGAAAATATCAGACAACTTGAGAGCTAAGAAATCAGCGGTCTTTATGAAAAACGAAGGAAAAATAGCATTTGGGTCTACACCTCCATAAGCATCAACATCCATGAAGAGTGTCCAAATTCCATAGGACTTAAATGCTAAATTAGTTAGTTTAGCCTCAGAAAAACCGGAATGAGGAAGATCTATTTTTTCGATACTCTACTTACTGTCTGTTATGGTCAGCTATATCAAAACGTAATTATACGAAATTCTCTTTAATGTTTTATTCCCCCATAAATTAATTTATCATAGAAATTAGCAAAATAGTAACAGGTAACAAAATAATACCCAGCAAACACACACACACACACATATATATATATATATATATATATATATATATATATATATATATATATATATATATACACGTGTGTGCGCGTGTGAAGGTACCCTGTTCCTACTCTTCCCATAGGCTAACTTTCGTTTTGACGTCCCGATTGCGTATCAATCTTTTAGCGGTCCTGATGAAGGGCAACGAACTCTTTCCTCAGAGTATTTATTTGATCAGTTCCTCTCCTCCTGCCGTTGCGCTTCTTTGTCGAATTTCTTTTGACGAACATGTTGAAGGCGTTTCATGATGACGGAACCCAATTGAACCATTGATCCCTTTGCAATTAAAATATCCTTTTTATAATGACCGTAAGAGGTCTCGAGTTGCCTCTCCTGATGATGATGATTTTGATTGACCAGCCTATATACAAGGCGGACCATGACCCCTTGCGTTGGCAGCCCGTACAGGGAACGGCGTGTTGGTTGTATCTTTTAAAAGCTGTTACTTGTGTTGGATGACACTAACACTGATGACAGACAGATGATGATGAGTCTGACACAGAATGACGACCGAAGCTGGAGCCCGAAGTTCAAATCCGGGGCGCAGTAAACCAAAAACTCCGATCCCAAACCCGTTCCTTCGTCGGTCCCAGAAAATTATTTTTCTTATAAGCACGTGCTAGCAGGAAGACGTGCAATTGGAGTGTCTCTCCTTAGAAGTTCTTCCTTTTAGAGGATAAGAAAAAATACTTCAGATTGAAGAATTTTAGCTTTCTCTGGTCCTTCAATATTCTCTACTTCTGTGCAGTTTCCGCCTTATTCTGCACAATCTTTATTTTTGGATCTTCAACATTATGGACTTTACTTTCTCATTTCAAATCCGCACAGTCGTAAAGTGATCAACAAATAATAACTAGTTCTTTTCGGATTCTTTATTTCTTCTCTCCCGTTCTCCTTCCTGTCTCCCTCTTCTTCCTGTATTTTCTGTCCGAATACTTTCAAATAAATCCACTATAAGTCTTGAAGATTCTTGTTCAGCTTTTTATAACTGCCTTCCTGATTCCACTTGTCGTTGATTCCTTTTGAGGATGTATTTTGGTTTTCTTCCAAAGTCGCAGACTCAATAATTCTCTTAACTTTCACCAAAGCATTTTCTGCATCACCCAAATCTTGTTTCCTTTTTCATGGCTTCAGAGGCAAGTCGATGATAAAATCTTGCAAATTTGGGTTGATCAATAAAACGATTAAAACCATCTTTTTACCTTTTATAACACCCTGCTCAAGAAGAATGAAAATTTGAATCCAATTGGGAAATGCACCGGTATTCCATATTTCTCCTTACAGAAAGACTAAGCATCTTTTGGAGCTCTGATAGGAAAGCATTCAACTTTCCTATTTATGAAGAAAAACTAATTGGAGCCGAACAACGAGTTGGGAGAATATTGAAGACTATTTCGGGTTTGGTCCTTCAATATTCTCTACTTCTGTGCAGTTTCCGCCTTATTCTGCACAATCTTTATTTTTGGATCTGCAACATTATGGGCTATACTTTCTCATTTCAAATCCCCACAATCGTAAACTGATCAACAAATAATAACTAGTTCTCCTTTTCGGATACTTTATTTTTCCTGTCTCCCTCTTCTTCCTGTATTTTCTGTCTGAATCCTTTCAAATAAATCAGTTATTAGTCTTCAAGATTCTTGTTTTGCTTTTCATGACTGCCTTCCTGATTCCACTTGTCATTGATCCCTTTCTTCTTAGAAGAAAGAAGTCTTCAAGATAAGAATCTTGAAGACTTCTTCTTTCTCTCCATGAGGAAGAAGAAGTCTTCAAAACAAGAATCTTCACGACTTCTTCTTCCTCATGGAGAGAAAAAAGTCTTCAAGATTCTTGTTTTGCTTTTCATGACTGCCTTCCTGATTCCACTTGTCGTTGATCCTTCTTCTTAGAAGAAAGAATTCTTCAAAACAAGAATCTTGAAGACTTCTTCTTTCTCTCCATGAGGAAGAAGTCTACAAAGCAAAAATCTTGAAGACTTCTTCTTCCTCATGGAGAGAAAGAAGTCTTCAAGATTCTTGTTTTGCTTTACATGACTGTCTTCCTGATTCCACCCTTCATGTTTTTTTAAAAATAAGCTAAATTCAGGAACTCTCTTTTGTTGGCTGGGCGGGGCTCCCCACTTCCTGCTAGCCCGGAGGGCCTCCCCCTTCTGCTGGCAGGGCGGGGCTCCCCCTTTCCCGCTGGCAGGGCGGGGCTCCCCCCTTCCCGCTGGCAGGGTGGGGCTCCCCCCTTCCCGCTGGCAGGGCGGGGCTCCCCCCTTCCCGCTGGCAGGGCGGCGCTCCCCCCTTCCCGCTGGCAGGGCGGGGTTCTTCCCTTCATGCTGGCAGGGCGGGGCTCCCCCCTTCCCGCTGGCAGGGCGGTGCTCCCCCCTTCCCGCTGGCAGGGTGGGGCTCCGCCATTCCTGCTGGCAGGGCGGGGCTCCCCCCTTCCTGCTGGCAGGGCGGGGCTCCCCCCTTCCCTCTGACAGGGGGGGCTCCCGCCTTCCCGCTTGCAGGGCGGGGCTCCCGCCTTCCCGCTGGCAGGGCGGGGCTCCCCACTTCCCGCTGGCAGGGCGGGGCTCCCCCCTTCCCGCTGGCAGGGCGGGGCTCCCCCCTTCCCGATGGCAGGGCGGGGCTCCTCCCTTCCCGCTGGCAGGGCGGGGCTCCCCACTTCCCGCTGGCAGGGCGGGGCTCCCCCCTTCAAACTGGTAGTGTAGGGCTCCCCCCTTCCCGCTGGCAGGGCGGGGCTCCCCACTTCCCGCTGGCAGGGCGGGGCTCCCCCCTTTCCGCTGGCAGGGCGGGGCTCCCCCATTCCTGCTGGCAGGGCGGAGCTCCCCCATTCCTGCTGGCAGGGCGGGGCTCCCCCCTTCCCGCTGGCAGGGTGGGGCTCCCCCCTTCCCGCTGGCAGGGCGGGGCTCCCCCTTCCCGCTGTCAGGGTGGGGCTCCCCTTTTCCCACTGGCCGGGCGGGGCTCCCCCCTTCCCGCTGGCAGGGGGGGCTCCCCCTTTCCCGCTGGCAGGGTGGGGCTTCCCCCTTTCGGCTGGCAGGGCGGGGCTCCCTCCTTCCGGCTGGCAGGGCAGGTCTCCCCACTTTCCCGCTGGCAGGGCGAGCTCCCACCTTCCCACTGGCAGGGCGGGGCTCCTTTTTTCCTGCTGGCAGGGTGGGGCTCCCCCCCTTCCCGCTGGCAGGGCGGGGCTCCACCCTTCCCGCTGGCTGGTCGGGGATTCCCCCCTTCCCATTGGCAGGGCGGGGCTCTACCCCCTTCCAACTGGCAGGGTGAGGCTCCCCCCCCCTTCCCACTGGCAGGGTTGGGCTCCCACCCTTCCCGCTGGCAGGCCGGAGGTCACCCCTTCTTGCTGGCAGGGCGGGGATTCTCCCTTCTCGCTGGCAAGGCAGGGCTCCCCCCTTCCTGCTGGCAGGGCAGGGGCTCCCTCTTCCAGCTGGCAGGGCCGGGCTTCCTCCTTCACGCTGGCAGAGCGGGGCTCCCCCCTTCCTGTTGGCAAGGTGGGGTTTCTCCCTTCCCGATGGCAGGGCAGGGCTCTCCCCCTCCCGCTGGCAGGATATTTGAATATGAAAAACACGTCTAAATGTGCAAAATATCACATATATATATATATATATATATATATATATATATATATATATATATATATATATACACACATATATATATATATATATATATATATATATATATATATATATATATATATATGTGTGTGTGTGTGTGTGTGTTTGTGTGTGTGTGTGTGCGTGTGTGTATATAATATATGTATATATATATATATATATATATATATATATATATATATATATATATATATATATATATATATATATATATATATACATATATATACAAATATAGATGTCGTACAGTTTGGAGAATTAGCAGTAGCCTACTAGACACAGATCCCGCTATAACAGGGATAAATTGACACTCAAAGGGCTTATGACAAGCAATAATCTATAAAAAATATCAGAATCTCGATGCTGTAATTTTCAGCACAGTTTGATGGTTGGTTCTTCAGGTCGTTTTCTCTGGTAGTATGGTTACTCTTAAACTGGACTTGAATCTTCTCAGGAATGGGTTCAGTCATACGAGGGACTAATTTCAGGCCATTATCTTTACAGAATCCAAATTCTTCCATGTAGATTCCAACTGTGCTTTGAACTGATCCAGTTCCATAAACATCAGACACCAGCTGATCAAAGATGTGTCAGTCGCTATAAAACACTGTTCCTTCAGGTTGATCCTTAACCACATCACTATTACTGATTACTGTCCAGCTGCTACATTCTCATTTACATCTTCCAGTAAGCTGTCCAAAAACCAGGGTAATAAACTAAAAAAATAAACACATGTACCGTATAAAAGAAAGTATACAATACGATCTGAAAATGCTAAGCTAAAAAAGGGAGAGAAACATTGCTTACAACCTTGAAATTGAGTTCTTTAAAGCGCACCCACCCCTTGCCCCATTGGTACCATATTCTAGATACCTTTTGTGCATTTGTTTACGAACTCTAGCCTAAAATTAGTTCTTATTCAAATATAATTCTGTTTTATCTATTGAAATCCTTGGTTTCTTGTTCCTTGAAAATGGCGTGATTTTATTCTTTTTTTTCCCTGTCGTTTCACAAGTCGCACTATAAAGACGTAGCGCAACAGCTTATCGGTAACTAGATAATATCAACTTAGTTAGAAATGAAGTTTGTAATTTTAACACTGAAATGGATAACACGGAGTCAAGCTGCCAACTCATCATAAAGAGTTCATCTGTAACATAACTGGTATGGAATGAACATCTTGGCCCCCAATCTTCTTTGACTCTCAATATTATCTCCCTCTCTCACCCCTTCTCACTCTCACCCCTTCTCACTCTCGCCACTTCTTGCTCTCACCACCCTCGGACTCTTTCACCCCTTCTCACCTCTTCACCAACCTCTCTCTCTCTCTCTCTCTCTCTCTCTCTCTCTCTCTCTCTCTCTCTCTCTCTCTCTCCATAATAAATTGCAGTGGATATTCGAAACGTCAAATTATAAAACAGAATGAAATATGGCAACTCGATTTGTAAAATTTTAATGCTTTCACTAGCCCCTTTACAGTCTTTGATTCGTTAAGGTTGGACAAGGCTCCGCCCATTTCGTAGAAATAGTAAGAAGAGCAACACCTTTTCTGTTGTGTCATGGGAACGAGAGAGAGAGAGAGAGAGAGAGAGAGAGAAAGAAACTATTAACATGAAAAGGATTGTGTATATTATGTAGGTAGATGAAGAGAAGGAACATGTCATAAATATATATAGGTTCAAGAAATCGAATATCGAAGGCTAAATAATCTGTTTTCTATGCATAGTAGTCAGTTGTTTCTTTCCATTAAAAGTATCTATCTTGGAAATCTAAAATACTTCTGCTTGTATGCCATAATCGATGAGAAATATCTATTTTTTGCTTGAATTCTGCACCAATAGTGATGTCGGTGGCATCGGCGGAGAGAAGGAGAGGGGCATGTAGCAAGTGTACAACAAGCTCGCTGTTTGTTGAAATAAAGTTAGTAAAGTTAGTTGCAATTGCGCCGTCTCTCAGTCAGTTACCACCTAACTGGTGTATCCACACACAAAGGAAAAGTGAGAGCAGCAGCAGTGATAGGACATCCTTTGGATTGCAAATATCATTCATAAGGGATTGAAAAGTGACCATACTTATTGAAAGTGTATGTACTGAAGGGGTTGGTGATGGCGGTCTTAGGGATGTCTTCTGGATTCTTGGGCACCTAATAATACCCCTTGAAGTGGTCAAGTGTGGAGAAAACCTTTGCTTTATACAAGTACGAAGTAATGTACGCAATGTTTAAGAAATGGTAGTGATCTGGTTTTGTCTGCATGTTCAGATCCCTGTAATACACACAAGTGTGCAGGGAGCCATCATTTTTTAGGATGAAGAGTAAGGACAACGACCATGGGCTTGAGGACTTTTGTCCAAGGCCCATTTCTTCCATTTCAGTGAACATTTGTTCCGTGGCCAGATGCCTGAGTCTGGCAAACAATGGGAGCCTCATCATGTTAATATGGTGATAAATACCGTGCTTGGTGAGAACTGTGGGTGTTTGGCGAAGTTAAGGACGGAACACTTCCGAGTATGACGAGAGGAGGTGAGCGTAGGCCTCCGTGGGTCCACTGATGGGAAATATGAGGACAAAGGGTGCGAGTTGAAGAGGTGCCGACAAGTATGAGTCCATGTGGCCTAATCGTAGATGCTTCATATCAACCAGGAAGTGGAAATGTGCGAGGAAGTCTTCACCAAGTAGTGACAATGTTATGTCAACAACGAGGAATTTTCAATGGTATTTTGTGATCCCAAATGATAGTGTGAGGTGTCTCCTACCCATGGGTAGTGATCTCAGCTCCTTTGACAGTTACTAGGCGTACTTCAGTTGGATTAGAATAACTACATTTTGTTCTGGAGAGGGATTTTGTAAGAAGGGTAAGGCAAGTACCAGTGTCTACCAAAAAACGCACACCCATACCTGCATCGTGTAGAAATATGATATTAGTGACATGGGAGGCCACCACCACAAGCGATGGCCCACTCACACATTTTTTGGCCATTGACAACTATATGCACATTTCTTCGCAACAGCACAGAATATGAAGAGTTAGTAACAGAATGGTAGCTGATTGGCATCAGTATGTGGCTGGAAAATGAGTGAAGGGTGGCATATGTGGGTGGTGGGCGGCTTTGTCTTCACTCTAGTATTATACGGGGTGGGGGTCAGTGTCTTACCGCATTCACATTGGCTTTGGTTAGTGTTGAGTAGTTGTCCACCTCGTCAGGAGTGGAGGCAGAGATGAAGGTCATCGAGTTTGGTCATAAGGTTCTTCTTTGGCAAGGTATTGACGTCGGGGATGGCATCTTACCTAAAAGGTACAAAGTTGTTTCACTTCGCGAGGAGAGCCATCTGCGGCAAGCTGCCGGCGAGTGATAATGGTAATTTCCTGAGGACGAGGGAAGCTTTTTGGTCTTCCAACAGCTATTGAGAGAGCTGACAAAGCTTGGCTATATGGGTGGCTGGCGATGGGGATTACTGCTCCAGTAAGTACTTCTTAAGTGCATCATATGCTATTAGGGTGACCCCTTGGTCGTAAAGCCAATCAGAGATTTCAGGGAAAGTGTCCTCGGTGATTGCTGCAAGGACTTAGTTTGCTTTTCTGTTTGAGCGAGTCACTCCCTTGAGGCGAAACTAAACTTTGGCACGCTGGAACCAAGTCACCGCTTCTCAGTTGGTAAATTGTGGCAGTTTCAGCGATGCAGTGTCGGTCACAGAGTCAGAATCGGTGGGCAGCATCATGACAAGCATAGGGCGTAGCAGTTGGTGAAAAAAAAGGTGTTGAGGATCTGATCACTCCAGAGGTCACAAATGTGTGAGGTGGTTGTTAGGCGTTAATAAAGACGAGGTGAATGCAAGTAAATTCATTCAACAAATCACAAGCTTACATACAAGCAGTTGCGAGCAAGAATGTAAGAAAATTCAAACAAACTATAACATATGAAAGTAAGCTTAAACAGGTTGTTCTGTTATTAATGTGGGAGAGAGCGAGAGATAAAAAAAAAAACAATAGCATCACATTATATGATACATGTGTGGTACAGAACCTTTAGTAATGCATGCAGGTCATCGGCGACGCACACGAATTATCCTTCATAATTGTGAGATTTTGGGTACTTGCAATATTTGTTCTTTATTATGTTTGAAACTTTGAACATTCTAGAAACTCCTCGCACTAATTCAAAATGTCAGATTATAATCAATAACGGAAATGTGGACTTGAGAAATTACCAAGTTCTGTAGTATTTCTTCTTTGGAGAAGAGAGTTAGAGAGAATTATTGGGTCCTTTGACTGACCAGACAGTACTATATTTGATCCCTCTTTCTAGTTACAGCTCATTTTCCTTTGCCTACACAACCGCCGAATAGTCTGGCCTATTCGTTGAACATTCTCCTCTGTCCTCACGCACCTGACAATGCAGATTACCAAACAATTCTTCTTCGCTCAAGAGGTTAACTTCTGCACTCTACTAGGTCAGTGACTACTTTCCTCTTGGGAAGGGTAGAAGGGACTCTTTAGCTACGGTAAACAGCTCTTCTAGGAAGACAAAAAATCAAACCATTATTCTCAATTCTTGGGTAATACCATAGCTTCTGTACCACGGTCTTCCACTGTCTTGAGTGTACACTCGGGCACACTATTTTATCTTATTTCTCTTTCTCTTGTTTATTCTTTTTTATTGTTTTCATATGAAAGATCTTTTTTCAATATTGTTACTGTTCTTAAGATATTTCATTTTAATTGTTCATCACGTCCTTTGTATTCTATTTATTTCCTTGCTTCCATTCCTTACTGGGCTATTTTTCCCTGTTGAAACACTTGGGTTTAGGGCATCTTGCTTTTCCAACTAAAGTTATAGCTTAGATAATAATAATAATAATAATAATAATAATAATAATAATAATAATAATAAGTAGGCAACAAACTTTACAAATGATTTTTCATGTGAAATATTTCTACATGTGTAAGCCTACTATACATGCATTTATCTACATATGTTTACAATATGAACTTATATGAATAAAAGGTACCATAAACCTTTACCCGTGTAAAAAATGTAAATGACTAGATCTGCGGCATATTGTATGATTGATGATATCTATATTGGATAATATGCAAGTGTATGCCTGTGATGAATGTACTGTATGTATATACATACATGAGAGGACTTGGGTATGGACGTTGATACTCACCTATACATGTTGGAGAGGATATAAAGGATATTGTCTTCTTCCTTGCCGTGTTTTATTCTACTTATTCTTTGAATTATTGGACTTGGCGTGAGCCTTTCCTCCATCAAGATCATCTTGCACTACCAAATGGATTTTCCTTGGCCTTCTTTTTTATTTATTGTCGCAAACGAAGTGAGAGACCTTATATGAAAGGCCAAAATTTTCGCGATCGAATCTCACCCAACCCATAACCCAGTCAACCCACAGCCAACTCATTCCCTTTTACTATTATCACCGGGTGATGGGAGCAGCTGATATTTTCGGCGGCGGGATCAATAACTCTTATACCAATAAATACTTTCAAATGAAATTTTAGGGGGTTATTTTCATGTTCATACCTGCTATAGGCATGCCCTGCCCTGGCTGTCAATTTTGTTCGTAAGTGACGATTTTTACCTAAAGCAGCAAACTACTCCTAGAGTTTTAGATATCCAAATGATTTTCACAGGGTTTGATGGGTGTTATGTAAACTACATTCATATTAATTCTCGTATTGATACTTGCTATAGATGGATATTCATTTTGTCCATATCAATTTTCATGTTAATATCTGCCATAGAAAAGCCACAGTAAACGTTCATTTCGCTATAGGGTGAATGGTTATTTTTGGCAGTGGAGTAAATTTTTCCTATGATAATTCAGACATCCAAATGAAAATTTCCGGAATTGATGTGAAACTTAGTTTTTCTGTTCCTGCCAAATTTCATGGTAATATCTTAAATATGCTGTTAAATATAGCAACATTACAGTGAACTGTGTGATAGTGAGCGACATCAACGAGGGACAATGCCGATCTCATAAACAATATCCCTCCCGAGACTGTTGCAGCTAGTTTATATGTTTTTTAACTTTGAGAATTTGTATTTTGAAAAGGAGTTCCCGGGGCGGAAAATTAATTGGTATGTTTTGAAAGAAATTTTAACTGATAAGAATATCATGTCAGTGTTTTGAGGGAGTATTCAAGGAGACATATAAGTTTCATTAATTTTGGTTGTGTTTTCAATACGTTATCGAACATCTTGTGAAAAATTAGGCAAATATAAAAACTTGAAGACAATGAGAACTCATCCTCTCGAAGCTTGGAATTGAGTACTTTCCCATAGCATTCTTATTGGCAGGAACTGGTAGTACATATCTGTCGATTTCTAATCATCTACTTACAATACAAACATGAATACACATAATCATAATCATCTACTTACAATACAAACATGAATACACATAATCATAATCATCTACTTACAATACAAACATGAATACACATAATCATAATCATCTACTTACAATACAAACATGAATACACATAATCATAATCATCTACTTACAATACAAACATGAATACACATAATCATAATCATCTACTTACAATACAAACATGAATACACATAATCATAATCATCTACTTACAATACAAACATGAATACACATAATCATAATCATAATAATCCTAATCCTAATCCTAATCAGGATCATAATTTATAAAATTATTAATTATTACTTGCTACGCTACAATCATAGTTTGAAAAGCAAGATGCTATAAGCCTAGGTGCTCCAACAGGAAAAATAGCCCAGTGAGGAAACGAAATAAGTGAACTACAAAAGAATGAATGAAAAATCTTAATAAAATAGTGTAAGAACAGTAACAACACTGAAAATAAAGCCATCTTATATAAACATCTCGGAATCAACATAAATTCTATAATCTAACATTAACATTTTCTCTATTTTTCACAACAAATAAACAAGAATGAAAGGAAATAGAAAAATATGAAAGGCAAATAATAAATATTGGAACGAATTCCGTAGTCCGGCCTCTCGCTATCTCAAACTGGCCAGTCAGTTCATTGGAGGCGAATTTTATTTCCATTTAGATTTTTTTCCTGGACTTTTATTTTGATTTCGCTCACTTCTTTTCCCCTGGCTTCATTTGGCATTTAGTTTTCCATCCAACGAGGAAATAAATATCTTAATCCCATCCCCAGCTTCGGTATAACGATGCGATCTTCACGAATTTTTAAAAGCTACTTTTCCCAGGACGCAGCTGCTAAGAAATGTTTTCAGAATTTATTAAGTAGAAGAAATAGATTATTTTCTTTTTCTAAAAGTTATATATATATATATATATATATAGGCCTATATATATATATATATATATATAGATAGATAGATAGATAGATAGATACACACATATATATGAATATATATATATATATGCATATATATATGTATGTATATATATAAATATATACATATATATATATATATATATAGGCCTATATATATATATATATATATAAATATATATATATATTCATATATATGTGTGTATCTATATATATATATATATATAGGCCTATATATATATATATATATATGTATATATTTATATATATACATACATATATATATGCATATATATATATATATTCATATATATGTGTATATCTATCTATCTATCTATATATATATATATATATAGGCCTATATATATATATATATATGTATATATTTATATATATACATACATATATATATGCATAAATATATATATATATATATATATGTATATACATATGTATATTCAAATATATACTTATACATGTATATATATACATATATAGGCTATATATATATATATATATATATATAGATAGATAGATAGATAGATATATATATACACATGTATATATATACATATATATATATATATGTATAGATATATATATATATATATATATGTGTGTGTGTGTTTGTGTGTGTAAATATATATTCATATATATATATATTCCCCATTAATGGTCAGAGGAAGTAATCAAATATTTGTCTATTGATTGTCATAATGTGGGGATATTGAAAGAAAGAGCTATCATTATCAACTGATTTTGAATCAGAAAATTTTCTTGATCATGCAGCTTTTTCTTCCGAATTTTGAAAAAAAAATCTGGGCAAAATTTTGACGTTTTTTCTGGTTCGTGTGTTTTAACATGATTACATGATGTATTTAAAGAGTCATATATGTACAATATTCCTTCTTTTCTCGGTGTCAATGACCTTAGATCTCAAAATGCCTGAAAACTTCAAATCCATCACTCTATCAATCTATTACTGTATATTATCAACCTGAAAATTCTTGTTGACTTTTCAGCGGCAATAGATTTTCTAACACGAACCTCCATTATGCTCGCCGATATATACTCAACAAGTTCATAAATCCTGTTTCTATTAAAAATCAGGCATAAACCCAAGTTTCTTTCTTTGCAAGAACCAGATTAAATGAGGGCATTGTCTTCCGTGTCCACCTGACCTCGTGAGAGGAAATCTTAAGACGTTGCTCGTCCGAATTCTTTTAAAGCAGGAGGTCGAATAATCCTCTCGGCCTTGTAGGACACATCCAGTCAGGAGAAGAGACGATTTTATTGGAGTTTTATTTTACTTTACAGATAAACTGTTTTATCTGTTAGACTCCTCTTGTGGAGCAGTTGACCATTGCTTATTTATTTTAAGTTTATGATTCATTGTTTGGGTTAAGATCTCCTTTATACACTGTATGCATGTAGTTGTATATGTACATGTATCTCTCTCTCTCTCTCTCTCTCTCTCTCTCTCTCTTCCTTTCTTTCTTTTCTCTCTTCTCTCTCTCTCTCTTCTCTCTCACTTCTCTCTATATATATATATATATATATGTATGTATGGTATCTATCTATTTATCTATCTATATATATATATATATATATATTTATAAATATAAGTATATATATAATAATAATAAACAGGTTATATCTTGCACACACACATACATACATATATATATATATATATATATGTAGAAGAGAGAGAGAGAGAGACAGAGAGAGAGAGAGAGAGAGAGAGAGAGAGAGAGAGATGCTAAAATTTCTTTGTAGATATATAAACAGTATACAAACAATCTCTCTCTCTCTCTCTCTCTCTCTCTCTCTCTCGCTCTCTCACTCTCTCTCTCTCTCAAAATTGTAAATGAGTTTGTGTCTGATATGCATATATATATATATATATATATATTTATATATATATATATGTGTAGATATATATAAATATTATATGTATATATATGTATATATATATATATATATATACATATATATGTACTTATATATACATATATGAATGAGTTTATGGATGATATGAATATATATATACATACAGTATATATATATATATATATACATATATATATATTTATATATATATATATATATATAATATATATATATATGTATATATATATATTATATGTATATACACATATATATATACATATAAATATATATATATATTATATATATACTGTATATATACATATATATATACATACATATATATATATATGTGTGTGTGTGTGTGTAGATATATATAAATATATATATGTATATATTATATGTATATAATATATACATATACTGTATATGTACTTATATATACATATATGAATGAGTTTATGGATGATATAAATATATATATATATATATATACATACAGTATATATATTTATATATATATATATATATATATACACATATATATACATATGAATATATATATATATATATATACTGTATATATACACACACACATATATATATAGATATAGATATATATATATATATATATATCAACCTCAAACTCATTTAATACCGAATTCTAGTTTTGGGAATATTTGTTTACATGAAATTCATTCATGATAAAGATTTCTGGCTTGGCAAGGATTCAAACCTATGCCCTAAGCCAGAACAATGCCTGCTGGGACATCTTTACCAATCGAGCTATCGAGAGAGATATAAACTCATTCCAAGCCCACAGTACATATACCTATCGAATTCACGAATCTTTTCTTAGATTTTATATCAACCCATCTCCACCATGATAGCTGATTAGTGAGTTTGCAACACGTGGTTATATAGGATGAATATGTATCACTAACACTCGTGATTTTCATCCATATAAGATTGGATATTATATCATTACTATTATTATTATTATTATTATTATTATTATTACTTGCTAAGCTACAACCCTAGTTTGAAAAGCAGGATGCTATAAGCCCAGCAATTCCAACAGGGAAAATAGCCCAGTGAGGAAAGGAAACAAGGATAGATAAAATATTTCAAGAACAATAACAACATTAAGATAAATATCTCGTTTATAAACTATAAAAACTTTAACAAAACAAGAGGGAGTGATATGAAATAGAATAGTGTGCCCAAATGTACCTCAAGTAAGAAAACTCTACCCCAAGACAGTGGAAGATCATGGTACAGAGGCTATAGCACTACCCAAGACTAGAAAACAATGATTTGATTTTGGGGTGTCATCCTAGAAAAGCTGCTTATCATAGCTAAAGAGTCTCATCTACCCTTACCATGAGGAAAGGAGCCAATGAATATTTACAGTGCAGTAACCTCTTGGGTAAAGACGAATTGTTTGGTAATCTCAGAGTTGTCAGGTGTATGAGGACAGACGAGAATATGTAAAGAATAGGCCAGACTATTCGGTATGTGTGTGTGAAGGCAAAGGGAAAATGTAGCGTAACCAGAGAGAAGGATCCGATGTAGCACTGTCTGGGACAGTCAAAAGACTTCATATCTCAAAGGGTGGCTGGTGCCTTGGCCAACCTACTACCGATAGGCAAGGATATAATTTAGATTGCCATAAAAAACTACATATATCATCTTGCATTTATGATCTTGGATTCATCTCTTACATCACCAAAAGCCTTTTCACAGTTGAGGACAAACGAAGGACCAATTAACCTTCCTCGACAAGACCGGATCCTGTGGAAGAAGATCCCTGAAGGGCGTTTTCACACGCTGGCTCCAAAGAGAGAAATGACCTCACCTCAGTGTAGTTAGATATC
>NC_090754.1:17561481-17575368 GCF_036898095.1 Palaemon carinicauda
ATCTCAACGGGTGTGTTGTGTGCTAGTTCGTTATCCAATCTACCTACCTCCCGGTATATAGCATAGGCCTATGTGTATCTCATCATTATCATCATCCGTTACTAGTCTACTGCTGAACGAAGGCCGCAGCCATGTCCTGCTACTCGTGTCTGTATTTGATCTTTCTATGCCATTTTATACCAAAAAAATGATTTAGTTTGTCAATTCAACGTCTTCTCTTCTTTCGCCTGCTTCTTTTTAATCTGTATGGATCCATTCGGTCATTATTAATGTCCATCTAATATTCTTAATTCTCATATTTCTTGTCCATGTCCATTTCTTTTTCTTACATGTTGTTACCATATCCTCTACTTTAGTTTCCTCTCATATGCATGTTTTTTTTCCGGTCTCTTATTGTTGTTCCCATCATTAAATCTTTCCATAGCCCATGCATTAAATAGCTCATGTTCTAAGACATTTTTTTATATATTAAAGTTCCAAGTTTCCGATGCATAAGTTAATACTGATAGGGCCATGCGATTAAATGCCATTATTTTTAAAGTGTCATTCTCATTTTCATAATACAATCATGTTTACCAAAATGCTCTCCCATCCCATGATTATCCTTCTTTCAAGTTTGGTCTCGTCCTGTGGAGACACTAACTGTCCTAGAGGTTCGTCCATAACCCTCTTTATTGTGTGCATTTTTATGGAATATTATCTTGGCTTTAGCCCACTACTATTAATTTTCAGTCCTACATTTATTCTTTATTCCCATTCAAATCTTCTATCATCTTTGTCAATTTTCACATTATTCAATAAACATAATGTTATCTTCTAATCCTAAGTTACGCCCCATTAATGTTAATGCCTACATTTTCCCAATCTAAATTTAGATTGGGAAAATGTATGTTTGTATGTATGTATAGAAATCCTGAAAGCTGACACGCAGTGAACATAAGGTACGTCAGTCTATTATATCTACGGCAAGAAAAGTGAATATACTTTCTTACCCCTTTCAGTTGCGGCTACATACTGTAAAACATGGGGTGCCATATAATTGATATATGGAATGTTGGTAGGAAGTAGAACTCGTGGGAAATGGCTTTTACTCCACACAAGTGTAATCATATGGAGTTGATAAAAACGAATGGAATGTACTTGATGAAAAGAGAACCATGCCAAGGCATGATCTAGATATTAATCTTTGGCACCGTCGTTCAATTAGTTCATTATGCATAAGATTTTTCATAACTCTGACCATCCTTTACATTCAGATCTCCCTGGACAATTCTATCCTGTTCGTAATACTAGGCAGGCAGTTAATTCTAACAGACAGGCCTTCTCCATCATGAGGCTCAATACTACACAGTATTCTAGAAGTTTTATTCCAGCTGTTACCAAGTTGTGGAGCGATCTTCCTAATCGGGTAGTTGAATCAGTAGAACTTCAAAAGTTCAAAGTTGGAGTAAATGTTTTTATGTTGACCAGGCTGACATGAGTCTTTTTATAGTTTATATATGACCTATCTGTTTTTTACGTTGTTAATAGTTTATATATGACATATCTATTTTGACGTTGTTACTGTTTTTAGAATGATTTATTGTTAATGTGTTGACATCATTTATTTATTTCCTTATTTCCTTTCCTCTCTGGGCTATTTTTCTCTATTGGAGTCCTTGCATCTTGCTTTTCCAACTAGGGTTGTAGCTTGGCTAGTAATAATAATAATAATAATAATAATAATAATAATAATAATGAACATGGAAAAAATGTCCCCAACTGATTTACGAAAATCGAAGAAGAAGGTTTTCCCGCCTTGGCGCCTAAAAGGCGCATCATCCCGAGACCCGAGTCGAACCTGACTTACCATTCCTGCTTACCCAAGCCATCCGTCAGCATCTATAGCGTCATATTCCCAATTTGAATTTCTACCGGATACAAGTAGCAGTCTTTTGTAAGTAATATATAGTGAAGTTACCTTAGTTTTAGCAATACTATAGGGCTGTGCATTAACATTTGCATATGAGTTATGTGGAAATAGTTGTTGCTTTATGTAGTTGGTTGGCACCGGTGGAAACTGCCAACCGGCGTGAACGGTCTTATTACTTTTTTGGGCTCAAGCCATGGCGTCCTGATGGAAGGTTCCTTTTTGGTAGCTTCCTTGGGTATAAAACTACTAAGATATTCCCAGAGAATTTAACCACAGGTTATCACAGAATTCTAACTTCTGGAGCGAGTATCCCAAAGGTTTCCCTTTAAGACATCGTATATCAACAGGGGACGCATGTCTAAACGCGCCACATAGCTATCTTCACCCCGAACAGAGTTAATGCTTCGGTGTGTAAGGGTTGAGAATAGCTGGGAGCCGCTCCACAGCCAATCTCACTCGTGGCTACTACTGATACTCGAGACGTAAACAAACGGGCGCCATTGCTCAAATGACGTCACGCCCGTCTTCATCCTTTGTTTAGTAGCTGCCCTACTTAGACGGATTTTCCCTGTGCTCCTTTTATCGATTTGCATCTACGTTATGTCGCTACCTTCAGCCTCACCATCTTCTGGAAAGTTGAGTACAAGGTTCCAGTATTGTTTAGTTAAGCTCTGGCCGTAAAGTAAATATTACTTTTCAAGATAATTGCTGTTTTGTGGCAGAGCTGTGCCTCTACCGGACCCGCCATTTTATGGCGTCGTTGTTGTTATGCATGCCTTATTTAGTTAGCCACAACAACGCTTCCGGCCTTATTTACTAATCGAATACATTAGTTTATTTAGTCTTCATAGCAAGGAACTTTTATATCGTGCTTCGACGCTTTTTATCGGTCATCGATTGACCTCATACCAGTCGGCTTCTATAGCCCCCAGGCCAGAGCGCCTGTACATAAGTGTTCATGCATGATTTTATTAGTGATCCTAGACTAAGTTATGAAGATAGGGGCATTATTTTACAATACTTTCGACCGTGATGCAATGTTCTTTCGCCTTCAGGGACCATATAGGGGATAGGTTAGTTAGTGTATCTTTCTAACCTAACCTACTTGTAGGACCCCTATATGCTTCCTTCATCCCCTGCCTTGGCATTCCCTCTAATTAGCCTTGATTCCCTTTCTGAGTAAAGGGATCAAGTGTCTAATGGAGTATTTATCGCCTCTCAGTCCTCCCTATGGGAATGAACCCCCCTTAGGGTTGCGTCCGAGAGTGAGGTTAGGCTAGCCCTACCTCTATGGCTAGGATTAGTCTATGACTATCCTGCGATAGCGATATGTCTTCTACCTTCCCTAGTTCAGGACTTTTAGCCCTGCTCTAGGTTAGGTTAGGAAGGTTTCTCTGTTCCCTGCTGAAACTGTACCCATGCACCGTTTCAGCCGATCTGCCTTATCTTAGGTTAGGGAGTGTCCTCCCTTTCCCTAGTGGCCGCTCTGGTACAGAAACCCTTCCTTGGAAGACTTCTCTCTACTCCCCTCCCCACCTATCTCTTGTATAGCCTAGCCTATGCTTAGGTTAGTCTATACCCACCTGTCCCCTGTCCTATAACTCCTCCTTAGGGTGGAGTAGTAGGGCTACCCGAGCTTCCCTGTGCAGTCCGCTCTGGTACATATACCCTTCATAGTGTCCTATGGGGTTAGTCTCTAGATGTGTTCTGCATATGGGGGGCTCCCCCTCTTTGGGTGTCCCCTAGCCCTCCCTTGGGCTACCTAGCTCCCGGTCCTCTGTGACCCCTGCTCCTGGATGATAGAGCCTGTCTCTATCATGGGTACACCCTCTCAGGGGGGGGATGTCCGGAGTCCATGACTGAACTTCCTGCATCCCTCCCCCCCCCCCTGTCTCTCTCCCTATCCGGGTGCTGGTCTCTTGCCGCCTCCACTGTCGGCGATACCCGCCTCCTACCTTGGTGACTCTCCCTACCCTTGCCGCCAGCCCCCTGTGTGCCGGGGGACTGCCGACTGCCGCCGGCTCCTACCGGCGGCTCTCCTCCCTCCTAGCTTGTCGTCCGCTCGCCGGTCGGCCGCCGGAGTGCCGGCATCTATTGCCGGCAACCCGGTTCCGCTATACATTGTCCCAGTCACCAAACCGGCATCCTCCGACTGCCGGAGCCGCCGCTCCCCTGCCGGCGTGCCGCCGTTGTACCGGCGGCCGCCACCCTGGTATACTCTTGACTTACATATTGTCTGTCTTGATGCCAGAAACTCTGTCGGAGCGACCTCCGGCATGCCGGCGGCTTGCCGGAAACCCCCGGAGGCGTCAAGAATACTTGCACCCCCTTCTTCTAGCTATCATATGATACTGATAGCCCTATACCGCAAACAGATGGACTGTTTCCACTATTAAGATCAATACCTTGGTACTGTTCTGTTAGGGATCATGCTGTCTCTTTGCACTCTTCTAATTCCAGCATGCTGCGTGCATCTTTGCACGGCTGGTTGCCGGAAGCAGTTACCTTACAAGGAGGCCCTCTAGCCCCTAGTTTGGGACCGAATGATCTCGGTCCCAATCTTACCCTTGGTTTTTCCACGGAATTCCATTGCCCTATGGAACTCTAAGGAATACTATCCGGTGCCTTCGGTCTCGGATTATCCAAGGACAAAGCTTACGGTAACCAGCCGGGCGAGATGCATGGAGTATGTTCTCTTTACTATTTCAATCTCTATGCATCACACCCTTCTTTAAGTTAAAATTAATAATTAATATTAACTTAGTTTAAGAGCCATTCTTATGACTCCCCCATACTCATTTTCTCTTTCTTCCACAGGAGGAGCAGATGAAGTGTGACTTCGCCTTCTGCGCTGTGAAACGCCCGCAGTTTTACGGGCATACGGCTTGCAGGACTCACGCCCCTTGTGCCGACAAGAAAGGGGATCTGAAGTTTTGGAATCCACTGAACTGTACGGTATGCCAGGCTCACATGACTGACGCCTTCCATAACCCTCCCTCAGCGGAGGTCAGAGACATTTCTCGTGAAAAGCTACGCAAGTGGGTGCGTGGCTTCCAGAAAAATGCCACCGGCCCTTACCTGGCCACAGAAGAATTGAGGTCCCTCCTGTTCCCTAAGGCCTCCCCTGATTCAGTGGTACCCAAAGACGTGATTCCCATTGTCCAACTTACAGTGGAACCTGATGTTGTCATGGCTCAGTCCATGCATGAGTGTCGCCTGGATTCCGGAGATGACGAACAGATGTCGGATGTCTCGGAAGACACCGAGAAGACGCTTATGGCTCAAGGAGCCGAAGATGACGAAGACAAGGTGGAATACGCCGAGTCGGAGCAAGAGGTCGCTCCTCCGTCCATCCCCCCTCCTACTCCTACACCGACGGAAGTGTCTATTCCGTCTACCTCCTCGACCCCGGATCCCTCTTCTTCCACTCAAGAATTGATCCGACTGATTAGAGCCGTCATGGACGACAGGTTGAAGGAGAATCAGGAGTCCATCAGGTCCATGATAGGATCCAGAGAACCGAAGAGGATTTCGGTTAAGGATCTCCCCGCTTGCTCACATGCCAACCCGTGGAGGTATGCTGAGCATATGGTGATCGCGACCGGCAGGATCTTTGTCAGCGATAAGATCGGCACGGTCCCCTTGGAAGACGTGGAGTTCTTCCCAAACTTTGAGGCCTACCCGGACTGTTACGTCCGTCTGCGCTCTGAACCTGCCTCGAAGGAAGAGACCGAACCGAAGGAAGAGATAGTGTTCGATCTCGCAAAGGCCCAGGCTATGCTAGCCAACACATTCAAGAGTAGGGGCTTTACCTGCTCTAAGCTTCCGGCCCTGAGCAAGAAGCACCCTACTTATGTCGCACCTGAAAGTGCGATTCTTCCATTCCTGGAAAAGGCCTTAGCTGCGTGCCTTAAAGCTGCGGAAGAAGGGAAAGCCTGCCCTGCACTGGAGGAGTGCAGACCCTTCTCCATAGTAACTCCCCCTGACGCTCGAAACTGGAAGGATGTCCAGCATACTTTCGTCGTGGGAAAGCTAGATCCTGACGTCGCCGGACGTCAGTTTAATGAAGACCTCCCTAAGCTCAACGATCACCTCCTTCGTCGGGAACAAGATACGAAGGAGAGGCTCGCAGCATCCTTATCTCATCAAGTCCAACTTGAAATCATGGCCTGTGACACCAGAGTACCAGACCACTACATGGTACTCTCCAAATCCCACCTGATGACCGTGATGAAGGACTTGTACCACTTCATAAAGGCTCGGAGAGCCTGTCGTGAATTCGTGTTTGCAGGTGCTACCGTGAAACACGAACCCCGGAGGCTGATTTCCTCCAACATCTGGGGTAAACACCTTTTTCCCTCTGACCTCGTGAAGGAAATCACCGACAGAGCCGCCACGGAGAATAGGAACCTTCTCCACAAGTGGGGCATGTCCAAGAAAAGGAAACCCTCTCAGGACGACGGACCTCAACCTAAGAGGAAATCCCAAAAACAGAAACCCCAGCAACGTCAACAAAGACGTCAGTTTCCGGGACCCGCTACCTCCCAAGTGGTTGCCCAACCACAACAGACCTTTCAATTGGTCCCCCAACCGGTGTTGTCACAGTCACCGGTCTTCACCCCTGCTTTCGAGCAACAGTCAACTACCTTTCGTCCCAAAGGTAGAGGCTCATACAAGGGTGCAAGCAAAGACGCCTCTCGCCGTCCCTCCAGAGGCAGAGGAGGAAAGGGAGCTAGCGGCCGAGGCAGCAAGCCCTCGGGACACCAGAAGCAATGAAGTGCTTCCGGTGGGAGGAAGACTCCGCCAATTCCAGGATCGTTGGACCTTCGATCCCTGGGCACACAGCATCGTCAAGAAGGGTCTAGGCTGGAGTTGGACTCAACCACCCCCAACCTTCCAGCAATTTTTCCAACAATCAACCCCCCTTCTGGAAGAATATGTCCTAGATCTCTTGAACAAGAAGGTGATAAGG
Source organism: Palaemon carinicauda (assembly GCF_036898095.1). Lineage (NCBI taxonomy): Eukaryota > Metazoa > Arthropoda > Malacostraca > Decapoda > Palaemonidae > Palaemon > Palaemon carinicauda. The sequence goes on from NC_090754.1 coordinate 17,568,366, forward strand.
AAGGTAAAGTCCACCAGGTTCCAAGGGAGACTGTTTTGTGTCCCCAAGAAAGACTCCGACAAACTCAGAGTCATTCTGGATTTATCCCCCCTCAACAAGTTCATAGCGAACTACAAGTTCAAGATGCTGACTCTTCAACAGATAAGGACCCTTCTGCCTTGAGGTTCCTACACGGTCTCCATAGACCTGGCGGATGCCTACTGGCACGTTCCAATGAACCATCACGCTTCCTCCTACCTAGGATTTCGACTCCAAAGGAAAAGCTACGCCTTCCGGGCCATGCCCTTCGGCCTCAACGTGGCCCCTCGGATCTTCACAAAGCTGGCGGACGCCATAGTACAACAGCTCCGCCTCCGAAACGTCCAGGTGATGGCCTACCTCGACGACTGGCTAGTCTGGGCTCCATCGCCCGAAGATTGTGTAAAATCTTGCAACAAAGTCACCCAGTACCTAGAACACCTGGGATTCAAGATCAACGAGAAGAAATCTCGCCTCTCTCCAGCTCAGAAGTTCCAGTGGTTGGGAATCCACTGGAACCTTCAGTCACACCGCCTTTCCATCCCCCAGAAGAAAAGGAAGGAAATAGCAGGGTCTGTCAAGCGACTGCTGAAATCCAAACGCATTTCAAGACGCCAGCAGGAACGAGTTCTAGGCTCTCTGCAGTTCGCCTCAGTGACAAACCCAGTGCTTCGCGCACAGCTAAAGGATGCCGCGGGAGTCTGGAGACGTTCGGCATCCATCGCTCGAAGAGACCTCAAGAGACGGCTTCCAAACAGACTGCGACTTCTTCTAAAGCCGTGGTCAGAAGCAAAGGCCCTGAAAAGGTCCATTCCTCTCCAACACCCTCCTCCATCACTCAACATCCACACGGACGCTTCGCTGGAGGGTTGGGGAGGTCACTCCCACCAAAAACAGGCTCAAGGCACCTGGTCTCCCCTGTTCAAGACGTTCCACATAAACATCTTGGAGGCCATGGCGGTCCTTCTAACCCTAAAGAAGTTATCCCCGCCGCCCTCGATCCACATCCGTCTAACCCTAGACAACTCGGTGGTAGTTCGTTGTCTCAATCGCCAAGGCTCAAGATCGCCCCAGATAAATCAGGTGCTTCTCCCAATCTTCCGTCTGGCAGAGAAGAAGAAGTGGCACTTGTCTGCAGTTCACCTACAAGGATTCCGCAACGTGACAGCGGATGCTCTATCTCGGACAAACCCGATAGAGTCGGAATGGTCTCTAGACGCAAGATCGTTCTCCTTCATCTCTCACCAAGTCCCAGAACTTCAGATAGATCTCTTTGCAACGAGCGACAACAATCAACTTCCTCGGTATGTGGCCCCGTACGAGGACCCCAAAGCAGAAGCAGTGGATGCCATGTCACTGGATTGGAACAGATGGTCCAAGATCTACCTGTTCCCCCCCACCAACCTTCTGTTGAAAGTCCTCTCCAAACTGAGAACCTTCAAAGGGACAGCGGCCCTAGTGGCTCCCAAGTGGCCTCGGAGCAACTGGTACCCCCTGGTCCTGGAGCTGCAGCCCAAGCTGATCCCTCTCCCGGGCCCAGTTCTCTCTCAACAAGTACAGAAGTCGACTGTCTTCGCTTCATCATCGAAAATCAAGGACCTTCATCTCATGATTTTCTCTCCCTAGCCGCAAAGAAGAGGTTTGGGATCTCGAAGAAAAGTCTGGACTTCCTAGAGGAATACAAGACCGAATCCACAAGACGGCAATATGAATCATCCTGGAGGAAATGGGTCTCCTTCGTCAAGACAAAAAATCCTAAAGAAATCACGATTGATTTCTGCATGTCCTTCTTTATTCACCTTCATGGACAGGGATTAGCAGCCAATACGATATCAACCTGCAAATCGGCCTTGACCAGACCAATTCTATATGCTTTCCAAATTGATCTGTCCAGCGACATCTTCAACAAACTGCCGAAAGCATGTGCTCGCCTACGCCCAGCACCCCCACCGAAACCGATCTCCTGGTCACTAGACAAGGTGCTCCATTTCGCCTCCAACTTGGACAATGATTCCTGCCCTCTCAAGGATCTGACTCAGAAAGTTATATTTCTCTTTGCTCTCGCTTCAGGAGCTCGAGTCAGCGAAATAGTGGCTTTATCAAGAGAGGATGGACACATCCTGTTTACCGATACAGGTGAAGTTACCCTCTCCCCTGATCCGACGTTTCTCGCCAAAAATGAATTACCCACCAAAAGATGGGGCCCTTGGAGAATATGCCCCCTGAAGGAGGATGCCTCTCTATGTCCAGTAGAGAGCCTCAAGGTCTATCTTCGCAGAACTTCAAACTTTGGTGGAGGCCAACTCTTCAAAGGAGAAACATCGGGCAGCGACCTGTCACTGAAACAATTAAGAGCGAAAATCACCTACTTCATTCGCAGAGCGGATCCTAACAGTACACCCGCTGGTCATGATCCTAGAAAAGTGGCATCATCTCTGAATTTCTTTCAGAGTATGGACTTTGAAAGCCTTAAAAACTTCACGGGTTGGAAGTCCTCGCGAGTTTTCTTTAAACATTATGCGAAACAAGTGCACGAAGTCAAACATTTTGTGGTAGCCGCAGGTAGTGTTATGAAACCTGCACCTAACTCTGCGTAGAACAGTGAGTTACTTGGGACTCTAACTCTTCGGGTGCCTATGTTGACCCTCGAGCGATTCATAGTGATGTCGAAAACACTTAGTGCTTTTATAACTGTTCTTATCCCAGGTGAAATGTCATAGTTGTCACACAAGTGCCACATGCCCTGAGCATGACGTGTTTTTTAATCAAAGACTTGCGTTCCTCGAGAACGAGTGCCTACTAATAAACTTGAAATTCCTTTTCAGATTCAAGAGCAAGTCTTTATTACTATGTACATTATAATTACTGTAAATGAACTTTACTTATTGCTGTAAATTATTTAATTTCTGCATTTGTGAAATAAAATTTCTATTTTATTACCTGTGCGTCTCAATCAGCTCCTACTTACTATGAAATACATGCCTGTCATAGTTTTATTATTCCCCCTTTTCCTTATGGTTATGAAGAAATTAAGATGCTAACTCTTAATTTATATTCACTCTGATTATGTAAGGTTCCAACACGAATACTTACTTTTATTAACCGGGAGATGAACCATCACTCTCAATACACAGTGCCCAACCACCACTGGTCTAATTTTCAGAATGTTTCTATACAAATACCAAACATTCGGCTTCATCTCCAAGTTCTTCAAGTTCTTCTATCAGGATGAATAGCCCTTCAATACCACTTTGACGTCGGCATGGCCCATGGGAACTTCACTGCCAAGGGGGGCAGGATGCTTCTTCCCTATGGTCCCTTATTAAAGATTGCTATGCTGTTTTGTCAATGCCTTGGCACTTACTATTAGGGGAAAATCTACCACGATACATTGATTCTCTGGTATTCTTCCATCAGGACGCCATGGCTTGAGCCCAAAAAACGGATTTTGAGCGAAGCGAAAAATCTATTTTTGGGTGAGATAGCCATGGCGTCCTGATGGACCCTCCCTGCTACTTCGTCCAGTTTTAGATCCCACCCTGTTCTACTGTATCATGGTGTTGGGCAAGCAACTGGCTTCAGGATGAAGACGGGCGTGATGTCATTTGAGCAATGGCGCCCGTTTGTTTACGTCTCGAGTATCAGTAGTAGCCACGAGTGAGATTGGCTGTGGATCGGCTCCCAGCTATTCTCAACCCTTACACACCGAAGCATTAACTCTGTTCGGGGTGAAGATAGCTATGTGGCGCGTTTAGACATGCGTCCCCTGTTGATATACGATGTCTTAAAGGGAAACCTTTGGGATACTCGCTCCAGAAGTTAGAATTCTGTGATAACCTGTGGTTAAATTCTCTGGGAATATCTTAGTAGTTTTATACCCAAGGAAGCTACCAAAAAGGAACCTTCCATCAGGACGCCATGGCTATCTCACCCAAAAATAGATTTTTCGCTTCGCTCAAAATCCGTTTACTCAGGCTAGTTTTCATCATAGGGCAATAGCTTATCTTGTACTTGAATATAAAGATACTTATACGACATACATATTATAATTGTTGCCTTCCTAAAAGTTTAAAGTGAACTGGTTCAAATTTAGTCTGCCTAATGCCCTAATCTATGGATAGCCAACAAATTTACCGGATAGCCTGTGGTGTCGTTAGGTTGTGGTTACGTGGTTCTCCCGGTATGTAAATTGGTAAGGCTACAGCTCCTAGGTTAGGTTAGGCTCGTGTTTTTCATATTGCTTTGGAATTTCAAAGCTGAAAATGGTTTCATTATAGAACAGTGCAATATTAGTGAGGACATTAGTATTTGCGTGAATAAGTAGGTCTTTGCAAGTCAAACTATTTTGAATCCCATATACTAATGGTGAAAACCTGTATCAACAAAGTTACCAATTTTATCAAGTTTCCCCTCTCTGTTCTTTAAGTCATCTTGTCTCAGGTCACAGTGGTATTATAGTTACGGACGGGAAAGCTTTCCTACAAAAAACGATACTTTGATGAAATATATGGTATTATTGCACTGTATTACAGGGCAATGTAACCTAGGGAGAAAACTTTTTATAGAAAAATTCCGCTCCTCGAAAATGATTAGTTTCAGAAATTATATGTATATATATATTGATAACCGCGGGCCATCCGGGTAACTGAGCAGTCACGTGACTTCCCGCATGTGGCGCAGTGAAAACAAACCACACTATAACATGGTGCTGCATGAACGGTCGTCCGTTAAAGCTAAATTATTCGCCAGTATGCCTTCATCATGTGTTATTTTCAACTGCAAGAATCACAATATGATGCAAGGAAAGATGTTGCATTTCTATAAGTTCCCAAGTCGTAGCAGAAGCCCGGATAGGAGGGATAAGTGGCTTGCAGCATGCCAGCAAATGAATCCAAATGGAGACAAATGGTCCCCACTAAAGAGTCGGGTTATTTGTAGTGAACACTTTATCTCAGGTGTTTATGAAAAACATATTTTAATATAATTTAACATTCTGGTGGTTGGTGTTCCAGCAGTATGTCTATTGGTGTTCATTATGAATTTATATTAAATTGCCAAAATACAGGTAAACCCAACATGACTGAGAAAGAACACCCAGACTACGTTCCATGCATACTGCCTTTCAAGAAAGACAGCTATGCCAAAGCCAAACGACAACTTGAGAGGTATGAGCGAAATGACAAGAGAAGGCGATTGGTTTATGAGCCCAGCAGTAATACACCTCACACTTGTGTGCTGTAAACAGTTCAAAATAATTATTGTTTATCATCATTTTTAACTTGCAAGTGTCGCTAGAAGTTAGAACAGTTGTATTTTATATCTTATTACTCACCTGAAGCATTTAACTTTATATTGTAACGTGTTTTAGCAGCTCCATCCAAAGAATTAACGTAATCGTAGGCCATTGCTCTGGTTTGTTTTCACTTCGCTCGATTCCCGCGGTAGCGGTCACGTGATCGATGACATCAGCCCGCGGTTATGAATATGTATATGTGTATATATATATAATTATATATATTACTATAATGGGGAACCCCCAGTGGGAACGGGGGGGGGGGGGGGGGGTTTGGGTGGGGAAAACATGCTGGGGGATCTGTATATATTGGCAAAACAAGCCTTTTCTTCTCTATACATTACCTTCTTGGATGTATAATAAATGGAAGAAAAGACAAAACGGTATAAGAGGATAAACTTTGGAGGCGCCGCCGTTGCATAGTCTGTCTCATGAAAAAATACGCCAATATTGAGCTGCGCAATCTAACATTGACAATGTTAGCTTAATATGCTAACATTAGCAGTGTTTTTCATTTATTTTTTGTCATTCTGCTTGTCGGTTGTAGTAGCTCTCGTTCGTTCGTTTGTACATAGCAGGTTTCCACCTTCTGCGCTAAAACCCCTCCTCCCTGCGCATAGACTTCTCTACCAATTGAATTTCTTCTTCTCTAGCCGTCAAATTTAACTATTCGACTTCACCCGCTTTATTCAAGTATGTGACTTGATCCAGTACAACTATACCATCCCTTTTATATAATACCCTTATATACATATTACGTTTGACCCCAGTATTACTAGTTCTATCCGATACCTTATAAAATCACCTCCTTTTATATTACCATGAAGTATTATTTATCATACACAACATTTTATCTTGCTATATTACTTTTATACATTTTATTACCTTATCACACCCAGATTTCACAAGTACTTGCTCTGGACAAGTTTCCTATTCTGGTTCATTCATGTTTTCTCTAGACTTCATTGCTTTTCTGTTAACCAAACACGAACACACGTATGGAAAGTTTGCACGGGGGGGGGGGGTTAATATTTCCCTACCCCCACCTTCCAACAAACCCTTTTCCGTGGAAACCTTCGTCCCAAGTCAGTGACGTCTTTTTGCGTATTTTACGATGGAAGTTTTAGAAACTTGTAACGACTGCAGTAATCCATACTTGAAAGTATTTCTGTGAATTCCAAGGTTAATTTTCTTGAATCTCTTAATGTGATAGCCCAACGTTTACAGTGTTCCAAGTGCAGTACTAAACAAACACAAAGAAGTTAGGACATCACAGACACAGTCACAACACCCTGGTGACCCACAAGTTTTGTCGTCACGGTCATAAAAGTAAGTCATTAATTTCTTTAATTTTATATATATGCAGGGAGAACCATGGATGGGTATGTGACCTGGGAAGCGGGTCCGGGGGCTTTCCCCCGACTAGGGGTTGTAACCCGGGAACTTCAAGGATAGGTTAGGTGGGTTTTGTTAGGTAATGTACCCTTTTGTACCTTTTTATATATTAGGGATATGGAAAAGTGCTTTAAAATACACATTCTAATATTATCGTAGCATTGCAAACGTTAGCAATAATAGTGTAACGTTGCGTAACATTGCAAATGTAATCGTTCACAGTACTTACGTTCTTGACGAGTGAAGTGGCATGGAAATTGAACAATTCATTATATGTAAACATATATGTAAACGGCA
>NC_090754.1:17575868-17578368 GCF_036898095.1 Palaemon carinicauda
CATCAACTCTCTCTCTCTCTCTCTCTCTCTCTCTCTCTCTCTCTCTCTCTCTCTCTCTCTCTCTCTCTCTCTCTCTCTCTCTCTTACATAATAACAGCCGTATGCAGCAACTCTCTCTCTCTCTCTCTCTTCTCTCTCTCTCCTCTCTCTCTCTCTCTCTCTCTCTCTCTCTCTCTCTCTCTCTCTCTCTCTTTATATAACAGCCTTATGCAGCAACTCTCTCTCTCTCACATTTGCATAATAACAGCCTTATGCAGCAACTCTCTCTCTCTCTCTCACTCTCTCTCTCTCTCTCTCTCTCTCTCCTCTCTCTCTCTCTTCTCTCTCTCTCTCTCTCTCTCTCTCTCACCTTCCTGAAAAGAGGGAATTGCAGATTTGGAGAAAGATGCTACTACAAGCATCCAAAGATATGACATAATTATGAAATATATGGTAAATGTGCGTATTTAGACGGATATGGAGACAAATGCAGAGATCTCCATCCAAAAATATGCAAAAACCTAAAAGAAGGAAAAGGATGCAAATTCAACAAAAATTGTCGATATATGCATCTTACAACCATGAATGAAAGCCAGAAAACTCAGCAAACAGAAAAGAAAAATGAGAGCAAAGATGAAACAAAAAAAAAAAACAAAAAAAACAAAAAAAACAAGCCGAGTATATACCTCGCTATGCACAAAAGGCCCCAAGATATGATGACTTTCAACCCAAATATGCACAATTAGAGCCCAACTACAAAGAATGCATCTATAATGCCAGGGGTTGGTGCTGATATGGGGATAATTGCAGGTATACCCAAAAATAAATATGAAGGCGAAATAGCTAATATAATAGAAAAGTTGGATTTTTTAATGGCAGAATTCCTGGAAATGAAGAAAAGAACATCATATCAGAACAGGAAGGAAGCAGGGGGAGAATCCATATTATTCACAATATTAAATAATAGTAATGAATGCACAAGGTTTACTCACAAGTAACTCTAAAAGGAAAATAGAGTTCTTAGAAGAACTAACCCAAATTGGAAAAATAGATATATTAAATATAAGTGAAACATAGTATTCCCAAAAGACTGGCAGCGATGGCCAGATAAAGGATTTCCAAACATATAGATCACACAGAACAAATAGGAATCAAGGGGGAACCGCAATATATGGAAGAGACATAAATCAAGGAAAAGTCTGTGAAAAATACAGCAACACAGAATGTGAATTGATTGCAATAGAATTTGAATATGAAAAACAAGTGAATATTGTAGTTTACAGACCCACAAATACTAAGGAGTTTGACATAATAATAGAAAAAATAGATGATATATAGAAACCATAAAGACTGGAATATACTCCTATCCGGAGATTTAAACTTTCCTTTCGTGGAGTAATAGTAATGCAGAAGATAAGAGGCAATTTGAAAAGCTTCAAGATATGCTATTAGAACATAATATGCAACAAATAAACCACATTTCAACAAGAAAGGCCAATATCCTAGATTTAGTATTTGTGAATGAGGTGAATTATATTAAAGAGATAATAGTGTATAACACAGGAATTTCAGACCACAATGTCACAGAATTCATAGTCTATTCCAAAGTAAGTGAACGCAGAGATAAACAAAGCACAAAACGATGGGAAAGATATGGAACATATAATTTTTATGGGAAGAATATAAAATGGTCAGAAATAAATGAAGAATTAAACAAAGACTGGAAAAATGTATTTGTAAGTGATAATATACAGGTAAATACGGATATACTGTACAAAACACTGGAGAAAATTGTTGAAAAATATGTACCGAAAAAAAAAACAATAAAAATCAGACATGCATACCAAGAGACAGAAGGATCTTTTTTCAGAAAATTAGAAAGTAGAAGAAAAAATCTTGCAAAAGAAAAAAATTTATGGAAAATGATGGAAATAAAGTGATAGAAAATGCAGAACAAAAGATTATACAATCAAAAGAAACTGAAAAAAGGGACTTAGAGGAAAGGACACTTCAAAATATATATATATAAAAAAAACCATAGTACTTAACTCCTATGCAAAAAAGATGAATAAAGGGAGATTAGAAATAGGCCCTCTAAGAATTGAAGGATGGTTAACGAATAAAAAAAAAAAGGAAATATGCAACATATTAGCAGAAAAATATAAGAGTGAGTTCACGCCAAGAATTGCGAATGAGAATAATGAAACAGAAATAAGAGAAGAAAATGTTGAATATCTAATGGATATAGATGTTAATGAAGCAGATATTGTGCAGGCTATAAGTGAAATTGAAAATGGATCGGCGGCCGGACCAGATGGAGTTCCAGCGATTTTGTTGAAAAAAACTGCACACACTATCGAGAAGCTACTTGCAATACTACTAACACAAAGTGTAGATATGAGCAAGATATGTGTTAAACATAAATCAGCTTATATAACCCCTATCTTCAAAAGTGGATTAAGACTAGAGGCAAGCAATTATAGACCTTTTAGTCTAACATCACATATTATGAAAGTGTATG
>NC_090754.1:17583368-17598368 GCF_036898095.1 Palaemon carinicauda
ACAATGAGGGCACTCTGCAATATATCTTCTGGCCATTTCATCGTCGACCCGACAGTTTCAAAATAATCGAAGAATTTGTCGGGAGCTTCTGTGAATTTTGGTATTAACTTCTGGGCATTCGTCACATTAAACACAGGATCATGCATAGCAAGGATCATCTCTGTCTGAGCTGCCGACCTTGCATGAGCATTCAACAGTTTCAATTCCCTTCCATGTCGTGCAATTTCTCTTGCCTCTTCCTTCTCTTTTTCTTTCCGTTCTCTCTCTCTCTTTCTTCCCATCTTGCCTCTTCTCTCTCTTTCTTGTCGTCTTGCAATTTCTCTTGCTTCTATTTCCCTCGCATGTCGTGCAATCTTTCTAACTATGAACATAGCTTGGGTTAATATCCCAGTCTTCTTTTTCCTAAAAGAAGACAGCTGTTTGCTATCAAGGTCTCAATCAGAGCAATTCGCATATGGGCTTTTTCTTGTTATTGTTCTCGAGATTGAAAATTATCAGTGAACTGTTTTATAAATCATTCCCAAGTTGTCAGTTTCTTGATTATCCTCGATATGTTAGATTTTAGCAAAGAGTCTAATATGGGATTAACAGAAAAGGGACCAGGACTTATCAAAAGGAATTATTAAGAATATTTAGAAATCACACAATACATTAGGGAAGAGAGCACTCTTCGACTGCCACTCAATTTTGGTTTTACATTATAGTACTAAACGTATACGAACAATTCGATACATATGGCAGCGTGCGATTTGGTACCTGACCTCACTCCAACTTTCAAGTTAAATAAGTAGCTAGATATTGAATCATTTTTCAAAACACATTGGGGGCAAAGTCAACCCAGTAATATCCCTCCTATCGACTCCATGGTAATCCAGGCTTTGTTCCCTATGCTGCCGAATGTCCTTCTCTGGAGTGTTTAAAAGCCTATCAGTCCGTTTACATTTTTAATCACTGTGTAGGAAAATCTCCTTGGAGCAATAATGTAAATATCATGAACCTCCTTGGACCTTTCTATGGATTATCTCGCCTTTCGTCCTATCGGACTTCAGGACAACTTTTGCAGAATTCACCTACTTATATTCGGATATTTCAAGGTCGCAGAAGCTCTACCAATTGTTGATATATATATATATATATATATATATATATATATATATATATATATATACATATATATATATATATACACACCTATATATATATATATATATATATATATATATATATATATATATATATATATATATATATATATATATATACACCTATATATATATATATATATATATATATATATATATATATATATATATATATATATATATATATATATAGAGAGAGAGAGAGAGAGAGAGAGAGAGAGAGAGAGAGAGAGAGAGAGAGAGAGAGAGAGACTATTAACATGAAAAGGATTGTGTATATTATGTAGGTAGATGAAGAGAAGGAACATGTCATAAATATATATAGGTTCAAGAAATCGAATATCGAAGGCTAAATAATCTGTTTTCTATGCATAGTAGTCAGTTGTTTCTTTCCATTAAAAGTATCTATCTTGGAAATCTAAAATACTTCTACTTGTATGCCATAATCGATGAGAAATATCTATTTTTGCTTGAATTCTGCACCATTAGTGATGTCGGTGGCATCGGCGGAGAGAAGGAGAGGGGCATGTAGCAAGTGTACAACAAGCTCGCTGTTTGTTGAAATAAAGTTAGTAAAGTTAGTTGCAATTACGCCGTCTCTCAGTCAGTTACCACCTAACTGGTGTAACCACACACAAAGGAAAAGTGAGAGCAGCAGCAGTGATAGGACATCCTTTGGATTGCAAATATCATTCATAAGGGATTGAAACGTGACCATACTTATTGAAAGTGTATGTACTGAAGGGGTTGGTGATGGCGGTCTTGGGGATATCTTCTGGTTTCATGGGCACCTAATAATACCCCTTGAAGTGGTCAAGTGTGGAGAAAACCTTTGCTTTATACAAGTATGAAGTAATGTACGCAATGTTTGAGAAATGGTAGTGATCTGGTTCTGTCTGCATGTTCAGATGCCTGTAATACACACAAGTGTGCAGGGAGCCATCATTTTTTAGGATGAAGAGTAAGGACAACGACCATGGGCTTGAGGACTTTTGTCCAAGGCCCATTTCTTCCATTTCAGTGAACATTTGTTCCGTGGCCAGATGCCTGAGTCTGGCAAACAATGGGAGCCTCATCATGTTGATATGGTGATAAATACCGTGCTTGGTGAGAACTGTGGGTGTTTGGCGAAGTTAAGGACGGAACACTTCCGAGTATGACGAGAGGAGGTGATCGTAGGCCTCCGTGGGTCCACTGATGGGAAGTATGAGGACAAAGGGTGCGAGTTGAAGAGGTGCCGACAAGTATGAGTCCATGTGGCCTAATCGTAGATGCTTCATATCAACCAGGAAGTGGAAATGTGCGAGGAAGTCTTCACCAAGTAGTGACAATGTTATGTCAACAACGAGGAACTTTCAATGGTATTTTGTGATCCCGAATGATAGTGTGAGGTGTCTCTTACCCATGGGTAGTGATCTCAGCTCCTTTGCCAGTTACTAGGCGTACTTCAGTTGGATTAGAATAACTACATTTTGTCCTGGAGAGGGATTTTGTAAGAAGGGTAAGGCAAGTACCAGTGTCTACCAAAAAACGCACACCCATACCTGCATCGTGTAGAAATATAATATTAGTGACATGGGAGGCCACCACCACAAGCGATGGCCCACTCATACATTTTTTGGCCATTGACAACTATATGCACATTTCTTCGCAACAGCACAGAATATGAAGAGTTAGTAACAGAATGGTAGCTGATTGGCATCAGTATGTGGCTGGAAAATGACTGAAGGGTGGCATATGTGGGTGGTGGGCGGCTTTGTCTTCACTCTAGTATTATACGGGGTGGGGGTCAGTGTCTTACCGCATTCACATTGGCTTTGGTTAGTGTTGAGTAGTTGTCCACCTCGTCAGGAGTGGAGGCAGAGATGAAGGTCATCGAGTTTGGTCATAAGGTTCTTCTTTGGCAAGGTACTGACGTCGGGGATGGCATCTTACCTAAAGGGTACAAAGTGGTTTCACTTCGCGAGGAGAGCCATCTGCGGCAGGCTGCCGGCGAGTGATAATGGTCATTTCCTGAGGACGAGGGAAGCTTTTTGGTCTTCCAACAGCTATTGAGAGCTGACAAAGCTTGGCTATATGGGTGGCTGGCGATGGGGATTACTGCTCCAGTAAGTACTTCTTAAGTGCATCATATGCTATTAGGGTGACCCCTTGGTCGTAAAGCCAATCAGAGATTTCAGGGAAAGTGTCCTCGGTGATTGCTGCAAGGACTTAGTTTGCTTTTCTGTTTGAGCGAGTCACTCCCTTGAGGCGAAACTAAACTTTGGCACGCTGGAACCAAGTCACCGCTTCTCAGTTGGTAAATTGTGGCAGTTTCAGCGATGCAGTGTCGGTCACAGAGTCAGAATCGGTGGGCAGCATCATAACAAGCATAGGGCGTAGCAGTTGGTGAAAAAAAAGGTGTTGAGGATCTGATCACTCCAGAGGTCACAAATGTGTGAGGTGGTTGTTAGGCGTTAATAAAGACGAGGTGAATGCAAGTAAATTCATTCAACAAATCACAAGCTTACATACAAGCAGTTGCGAGCAAGAATGTAAGAAAATTCAAACAAACTATAACATATGAAAGTAAGCTTAAACAGGTTGTTCTGTTATTAATGTGGGAGAGAGCGAGAGATAAAAAAAAAAATAGCATCACATTATATGATACATGTGTGGTACAGAACCTTTAGTAATGCATGCAGGTCATCGGCGACGCACACGAATTATCCTTCATAATTGTGAGATTTTGGGTACTTGCAATATTTGTTCTTTATTATGTTTGAAACTTTGAACATTCTAGAAACTCCTCGTACTAATTCAAAATGTCAGATTATAATCAATAACGGAAATATGGACTTGAGAAATGACCAAGTTCTGTAGTATTTCTTCTTTGGAGAAGAGAGTTAGAGAGAATTATTGGGTCCTTTGACTGACCAGACAGTACTATATTTGATCCCTCTTTCTAGTTACAGCTCATTTTCCTTTGCCTACACATCCGCCGAATAGTCTGGCCTATTCGTTGAACATTCTCCTCTGTCCTCACACACCTGACAATGCAGATTCCCAAACAATTCTTCTTCGCTCAAGAGGTTAACTTCTGCACTCTACTAGGTCAGTGACTACTTTCCTCTTGGGAAGGGTAGAAGGGACTCTTTAGCTACGGTAAACAGCTCTTCTAGGAAGACAAAAAATCAAACCATTATTCTCAATTCTTGGGTAATACCATAGCTTCTGTACCACGGTCTTCCACTGTCTTGAGTGTACACTTGGGCACACTATTTTATCTTATTTCTCTTTCTCTTGTTTATTCTTTTTTATTGTTTTCATATGAAAGATCTTTTTTCAATATTGTTACTGTTCTTAAGATATTTCATTCTAATTGTTCATCACGTCCTTTGTATTCTATTTATTTCCTTGCTTCCATTCCTTACTGGGCTATTTTTCCCTGTTGAAACACTTGGGTTTAGGGCATCTTGCTTTTCCAACTAGGGTTATAGCTTAGATAATAATAATAATAATAATAATAATAATAATAATGTAGGCAACAAACTTTACAAATGATTTTTCATGTGAAATATTTCTACATGTGTAAGCCTACTATACATGCATTTATCTACATATGTTTACAATATGAACTTATATGAATAAAAGGTACCATAAACCTTTACCCGTGTAAAAAATGTAAATGACTAGATCTGCGGCATATTGTATGATTGATAATATCTATATTGGATAATATGCAAGTGTATGCCTGTGATGAATGTACTGTATGTATATACATACATGAGAGGACTTGGGTATGGACGTTGATACTCACCTATACATGTTGGAGAGGATATAAAGGATATTGTCTTCTTCCTTGCCGTGTTTTATTCTACTTATTCTTTGAATTATTGGACTTGGCGTGAGCCTTTCCTCCATCAAGATCATCTTGCACTACCAAATGGATTTTCCTTGGCCTTCTTTTTTATCTATTGTCGCAAACGAAGTGAGAGACCTTATATGAAATGCCAAAATTTTCGCGATCGAATCTCACCCAACCCATAACCCAGTCAACCCACAGCCAACTCATTCCCTTTTACTATTATCACCGGGTGATGGGAGCAGCTGATATTTTCGTGCGGCGGGATCAATAACTCTTATACCAATAAATACTTTCAAATGAAATTTTAGGGAGTTATTTTCATGTTCATACCTGCTATAGGCATGCCCTGCCCTGGCTGTCAATTTTGTTCTTAAGTGACGATTTTTACCTCAAGAATCAGAGGAGCAGCAAACTACTCCTAGAGTTTTAGATATCCAAATGATTTTCACAGGGTTTGGTGGGTGTTATGTAAACTACATTCATATTAATTCTCGTATTGATACTTGCTATAGATGGATATTCATTTTGTCCATGTCAATTTCATGTTAATATCTGCCATAGGAAAGCCACAGTAAACGTTCATTTCGCTATAGGTTGAATGGATATTTTTGGCAGTGGAGTAAATTTTTCCCATGATAATTCAGACATCCAAATGAAAATTTCCGGAATTGATGTGAAACTTAGTTTTTCTGTTCCTGCCAAATTTCATGGTAATATCTTAAATATGCTGTTAAATATAGCAACATTACAGTGAACTGTGTGATAGTGAGCGACATCAACGAGGGACAATGCCGATCTCATAAACAATATCCCTCCCGAGACTGTTGCAGCTAGTTTATATGTTTTTTAACTTTGAGAATTTGTTTTTTGAAAAGGGGTTCCTGGGGCGGAAAATTAATTGGTATGTTTTGAAAGAGCAACATTCATTTACATTAAAAGACTTTACCTGAAAATTCAAAGCTAGCTTAACAAGAACCTCTCTTTGATTATTGCATTGCAGAAAATCGTTCTTGAAATTACCAATGAGAGATTGAAATATTTGGTAAGTGGAAATACAAAGTGAAAGTGTAAAATCTGTTGGCCATTTCAAGCCACCTCTGTCAAGGATTTTGAGATATTTACAATTGTCAGGAATATCAACTTCAATTGCTCTATCAAGAGAGACCCTACTTAAACATAATTGACATTTTAGCTTTGTTTTAGTGCTGTGAGCAACGTAACCTGCAATATAAATCATAACATTTTCATCTTCCTTTGACAAGCCTTCTTCATCCACATATTCCTCAGCCTCCTTGAATTTCTCTAAACAATCGACAGAATCACACTTAGAGTCAAGTTCACATGGAGAGGAATTTAACTCAAAGATGGTTAATGGACCAGACTTCGACGAAGCCATGGAAAGAACATTCATAATTTTTAGTTTCTTTTCAGACTCCATTACTTGAGCAACAGCTACATTATAATTTGTACCACTCATCTTTCTATACTGTCCAAATCTACTTTCTAGCTTATCTGTTTGAAATTTCCCCAGTAATACATAATGAAAGTTATGGTGCTTCAACAAATAATCACATAATTTTATCAATGTTGATGTAGTGTGCCTGAGAGCAAAATATGTTTCTCTTGACAATCTACCATTCCTTCCATGGTGAGGCATATCCAACTCTTCCCAAGCACCAAGCCAGTGGTCAAATTTACTGAGAAATATCAAGTTTGGATCTGAAGATGAATCTTGCTTAATAGGGTCAGATTCTTTCTGACGTAGGTGGACGCCTTTCTTTGGAGTTTTCACATTTACAATATGCCACCAGGATATTATTTGTTCCAAGAAATTAATAGTACCTGACACATCAAAAGTATTCATTGTTTTCAATGCAGCTACATTCTTTTCATCAAACAGTCTGACAACAAACTGCACATTCTGTCTTTCCAAATTAGTAGGGAAAAGAACTTTCTCTGACAAACCTGGCGCTAGTTTAACATATTTATCACGTTCTTTTGTGTAGAGTTCTTTCAGTGGCAGAAGATTTGCATTTTCCTAAATTTGGAAATTGGAAGGTGAAGGTATTACAAAAGTTTGAATGGGATTTTTCTGATTTAACCAATTATTTCGTATGCTTTTCAGTAAATGAACTGAATCAAAAAGGAAGAAAAGTGGCACAGTCAAATCATATGGATTTGGAATGGAGGAGGCAAGATTTCCATCACACATTTTCTCGAACATATTTCTGTTAACCCTGTTGTTATCAGAGATTAATGATACGACAATGTATCCTATATCATGGAGGAACGCCAAAACTTTGTGCGTCAACTCAAGAAGTGTCTGTGCTGTCAGATTACAGACTGGGTACAAAGCAGCAACATGTTTGTTTTTCGAAAGGATTGATGAAATCATAAAAGCCTGAACTGTTGTTGCAGGTTCACTAGAGTTAACAGAAGCACCATAAACTTTACCTCCTTTATATGAGAGGCCTTTGTTTACATGTATCTCATCAAGCAGCACATTTACAATTTTTTCTTCACTTTTTAGTGTTGCAAAATTTTTCCTTAAAAAGAGCTCATGTGAATTTCCATTACACACAGACTTTGCACCAGATACATTAAGCTTCCTTAGGTAATCAGGATGAGGGAGAATAAGGACCTTGCTGTCACGTAGATGTATGTACAGTGATGGCCTTGACAAATAGACACTATATGCCCAAACCAAAAAATCACAGCTGTATGCAACTTTTTCTTTACAAAACATGCTTAACTGTTCAGCACAAAACCATAACACTCCCCCCTTTGAACACTTGTCATTTTCTGATTCAGTTTCCAATAACCCCTCAATAACTTTAATACACTGGGTCACTCTGTCAACATCACTAATAGCTGATTGAAGGTTAGAACTCAAGTGACTCAATAAATTTTCAAATTTTGACCACCGATCACATTTGTTTTCTGATCCTAAAAGCCATTTAAATTTTTTAGAATTTAAAGCAGTGTTTTCGTACCATACTAAAACTTTCAAGTCTTTCATCACTTTAAAAGATACAATTACCTTTGGTTGGTCCTCACAATTAACTTTAAGGAAAGATACACAGTCTTTAGTTGAAACAAACAACCAATCCTTAGAAAGCCTATTAATAAAGTTTTTAACAAATTCATCGAAACTTTATAGTGTCATTTTCCATCCATGTTTGAAACTTTAATTCATCTCGTTCAAGTACCTCGTCTTTTGTTTTCTGCGGATTCCTACGAGCTGGTGGTACTTTCTGTGACATGTATTTTGGTTGATTATGGAAGATAGTCGGGTATGCATCCTTGGTCAGAGTTGGCGTCCCCCTCTTAGCGGTGATCACAGTTCCATCAGGACGTGTAATGCTGTCTTCTGTAACGATGAAACTTTCTTCGAAGTGCTTTGCACACACGATTGTATTAGGGGTAGGTGTAAAGTCTTCTCTGTGAATGGCTTTTATCCATAGCTGCCGTCGTTGTTCATCCCTTGGGAAGCGGAACGCAGAAACATCTGATCTTGAATAATTACTTTTACATCCCGGCACACAGCATGACCTTGGCATCTGCAAAAATATATTAATGATATTTTTTTTCCACAAATATAATTTTCAAGAAATTATTGATAAGACCTTTTTTTGCATTTCATATTTGCCTTTATATTAATAAATCACCGACACATTCTCGTATGGCCACACGAGATACAAAGTAGTGACAGTAAATTCAAAATTTTATCATACATCCCAGTTACAACTTTCTTACGGTGCAAAAATGCCTAACATCCAGGGTGACCAGACGTCTGTATTTGACAGGATTGTTTCATATTTATGACATTTATCCCGTGTCCCGTATGAACACTCCCCGGGACGCCTTTTCTCGTATTTTTGATATTTAAAAAAAATATATTATATACTAGTGAACTTTTGTGAGATACGAGGTAAAGAAAAGGCGGCCTTCCGAAATTGGCAACAGTGAAGATGCAAAATCAAAAAAATAACCAGGCTATAATGCACATTCGAAAGAAATAACCTACTAGAGTAAAAATCAATGATAAATGTTATAAGATGATGATAAGACATGAACTAAAGTTTGTAACATGACACCTCAGTTAAGATTCTCCTTAGCTACGATGATGTCAGTTGGGTTTTTCATTATTCCAATGTCAAAGGAGATGTGTATTGTATCGCATGTGTTTCATACACACTCGTACCCTCCAACGTTATTACTTTTTTGGTTTACCTTTCGCTCTTTCTTGCACTGATAATAGACCAACCTGTTTGTGCTTGCTGTATCACGTCTTAGTTTGTTTGATTTTTTTTTGACATTCCTGCTTTGCAAGTGCTTGTATACAACCTGTTATCTTTTTACTAAAGGTTAGCCCACATTCTAGCACCTACAGTTGTTATCACACTGGTGACCAATGTGGCAACATATATGTATGTAGGCCTATTTGGTTGATTTAAACCAAACATACTGATGATGTTGATTCTTTACTATAAACTCAATCGCAATGTTGATCAAGTCAGGGCTATCGCTTATCTAAACATACTGTTTTTACTTACTATTTATCATTAGCTTACTTGAGACAATTATTCAATATTTTATTTGATGGTTACTGCATTGGTTATAAAAGATAAAGGTTTCTAAAGTGTTTTGTATCAGAAATATATATATATATATATATATATATATATATATATATATATATATATATATATATATATATATATATATATATACTCATATATAGTATATACATACATATATATAAATATAATTCATATCCACACACACACACATATATATATATATATATATATATATATATATATATATATATATATATATATATATATATATGTATATGCATACATATATATTGCTGATACAAAAACACTTTAGAAACCTTTATCTTTTATAACCAATGCAGTGTAGCAGGAAATATTCCCCCCCAGACTGAAATTCCCCCCGGGAAAATTAGCCTAGGATCGATTTCCCCCCGGGGAAAAGCAGCCCGGGCTGTTATTTCCCCCCCCCCCCCCCGGCCATTTCTCCCCCACCTTCCCTTACCGAGAAACTATTTTGATGAATTAAATAATCAACGGTAAGTTTAACAAAATATGAGGAATATATATAAATAAATATATATATATATATATATATATATATATATATATATATATATATATATATATATATACACACACACACACACATATATATATATATATATATATATATATATATATATATATATATAGTGAAAACCTTACTCTTCTTTCGTACTGTCCAGCTAAAAAATAAAAAGAAAGTACACTTGATGCTAAGAAGCACTATGCATGAGAAAGATGATACCCATTCAGTTGGGTTACCCGAGATTATTAGCTTTTACACTTCACCAAGGATGGTGTCAACAGCTTTGACCAGATATACCACACATCTGTACATTTGCTCGAAAAAAAAAACCGTTGTTGGCCATTATGTTTGTTTTACTTGTTGAATATGATGGGAGTAAATTCTAACCTAACCGTGACCTCAATTTATTGCCTAAATGTAACCCTTCATTGTGTTGCAATTTGTGCAGCTTTTCTATGAAATCCGATTGAATTTATTTCAAGGGCAAACGAAAAAAAAAAATAAAGGTTACCTCCACCAAGCAAAAGGGGAATCTTGGCCCAGAGGGGGAATTCAATCCTGGGACAAAGTTCCCCCGGGGGATATATATCCTGGGCCATATTTCCCCCGTAGAGAATTTCGGACGGGGGGGGGGGGGGGGGGCAGACCATTACACCGGCAGATAATTTTCAGAATAACAGGATATTGCATTAAAGTTTCTCTATATATTATTTGGTGTCGACACGAGTTTCGATTCTTCGGGACTACACTGGCTGATTGAATTACACTTTAATATATAGGCTATGATGATGAAAATGTTGATGCCAAAATATTTGCAAAATCCAAAACTAATTGACAAAAACTGAAAAATGAAAGTTTTAGATTCTTGAACATGTAGAGATGAAATTCACGATTAATTTTAAATACATGAATTATTTTTCACAAGGCTTCACAGATCATGGCCGATCTTGCATGCCCTCCACTGTTTCGCTGGTTTACATTTCCACTTTTTACAGTGAGATTGACATTAGTTCTCGACGAAAGTCAGGTCATATTCAAAGCAGACTAATTCGTGAAGCTTACACGCTCCATCAAAAATTAGATGTTATTCTGAAAACTATCTGCAGGACAGTTCGTCAGGAGAAAAGCTATCTTCCAGTTATGAACGCCACCAAGGAATTGTGAGTAACAGGCCTAAGCAATATATATATATATATATATATATATATATATATATATATATATATATATATATATATATATATATATATATATATATACGTGTGTGTATGTCTATTTTGCTAATACAAAAGCACTTTAGAAACCTTGATTTATTTATAACCAATGCAGTATTGCTGAATATCAATTAAAACATTAGATAATTGTCTTCTGTGAAATATCAATTAAACGAAAGGCGTTAAAGATTTAACAATAAAATTGGAACCGACGACCAAATTATAGCTATACTAAATCGTAAGAAAAAAAAAAAAACAGAATGCTTAGAAAAGCGATAGCCTTGACTTGATAGA
Organism: Palaemon carinicauda; assembly: GCF_036898095.1. NCBI lineage: Eukaryota > Metazoa > Arthropoda > Malacostraca > Decapoda > Palaemonidae > Palaemon > Palaemon carinicauda. Next base: position 17,594,996 of record NC_090754.1, read on the forward strand.
TATTGTGATTGAGTTTATAGCAAAGAATCAACATCGTCAGTATGTTTTTGGTAAATGTACAATGTAGGCCTACCGGTGTTGATAGTCGTTGTGTAAAAATTTCAATTGGTCTTATGAAAATCGTCCAAAATTGCATTTTTCTATGCTGCAATTTGCTGTCAGATACGCAGAAATTGCGAGAGTGCCATTTTAAACGCCGCCTCCCCCCCAACGGAAAAATTTTCCTTACGCCATTGATTTAGGCGTCCCTTATTTAAATTTTCAGAATCTCGTCACCCTGCTTACGTCCTGTTGATTTTATGGCAGATAATGTTATTGTTATATAATTTTTGAGAAAACATTCCTCATCCAAACTTTAAAATACTAGTAACCGATCAAACAACATACATTGAGTTGAATTATGATAAGAAATTTGTTGCCTATGCTTTTTGCCTTTATATTATCAAAAACACTGTCGCGTTCTCGTACGGCCACATGAGATACAAAACAGTGACAGTAAATTTAAAATTTTATCACATCCCAGTTTAAAACTGCATTACAGTGTAATACTGCCTTACATCCTGTTCCTCTCAAAGCAGATCTTGTTATCAATGACTATATAACAAGCGAAGTAGCAATGCAATAAGTTTAGTTTACGGTATTTGCCCAAGATATTCAAACATACCCAGCTGGAATTACCGGCTTTTGTATATAAACCGACTGGTAATGCAGTTATAAACCACAACATTTTTATATTACTACAGTAAATTCAATAGGTAAACCATGTACAACTCTTACCTTGCATAATATCCAGTATGAAATCCAATATTAGAGGGTAAAATACCAATCACCAAGGGAGCATCGCCAGAGGCTATTGCTTGGATGAAGACAGATTGCAGACTGAGTTTGAACGTAACGCTTGCTGCGCAGCTGCTTGGATCAACCGACACTGGCTATGACGTCACAGCTCTCACACGGTCGGCATGCCCAGGCCTTGTGTATTGAGACGGCAGTGGCCTAGCTGAGGAGTATGAAGCGCAAAGTAACAGATGATGAATGGAGAGGTATTGAATTAAAAGCTCAAGATAGAGATGACTGGCGAAATTTAACCGAGGCCCTTTGCGTCAATAAGCGTAGGAGGGGGTGATATATATATATAATATATATATATATATATATATTATATAATATATATATATATATATATATATATATATACACATATACAGTATATAATGTAAATATAACATGAGAATTTTTTTTTTAATTTCTTGTAAGAACTTACAAAACTCGCGATAAGACTTTTAATATAGGCCTACTCCTGTCAAGGTTAAGTGTCAAAAGAACAAAAGAAGCAAGGTAACATTGTGACATCATCATCATCTCCTCCTAAGCCTATTGACGCAAAGGGATTTGGTTAGATTTCGCCAGTCGTCTCTAGCTTGAGCTTTTAATTCACCACTTCTCCATTCATCATCTCCTACTTCACGCTTCATAGTTCTCAGCCATATAGGCCTGGGTCTTCCAACTCATCTAGTGCCTTGTGGAGCCCTTGTTAAAATTTTGGGGAACTAATCACTCTTGGGGAGAGCGAAGAGCATGTCCGAACCATTTCCATCCACCTCTCAACATGATCTCCTGGTTTGTAAATGCGGTAGATATGTTTCTTTTTTATCAGTAAGTTTTGGGAGTGTTGCTGTGAATATATAGATATTACTTGTTTAAAACACATGACCTACAGGTCACTGTGGAAGTAGAAGTGTGAGAAATGCCATAGTCATATCATAAGCAGGATGCGAATGCCAAACCTCAGCAATGTAACATTTTTCATGAAGAGTAAACACAACCAAGCCCGTGAGAAAGAGTTGTCTATGAGAACGGAAATAAGTACCTTCCGGTATTAATGTTGTGTTTACTATAATCCATTAAGTGCTGAGATAACTAAGTAAACTTTAACGTGAATATGGATATTTGTGGTAGTTCTTATTGAGATGTCATACGGAATGGTCATCCAACCAAACCAGCTATACTTTGATCCGTGCAAGTAGCCTACAACCTTTCCACAACAAATCATCATCATTACTTTTATATCTATTACTTTATTGTTGCACCTGTTTAAGCATGTTGAAGAATAAGGGTTTTAAAAGTCTGTCAATTTTAAGTGTTGATTTCTTATTCTACAGCTAGAGTTATTGGGTTCTTTGACTGGCTAGACAGTAATACATTGGATCTCTATATCTAGTTACGGTTAATTTTTCCTTTGCCTACAAAATCAACGAATAGTCTGGTCTATTCTTTCCACATTCTCATCTGTCCCTATACACCTTTCAACACTGAGATTACCAAACAATTCTTCTTCGTTCAAGGGTTTAACTACTGTTCAGTGGCTACTTTCCTCTTCATAAGGATTGAGACACTCTAGCTATGGTAAGCAGCTCTTCTAGGAGAAGGACACTCCGAAATGAAACCATTATTTTCTAGTATTGGGTAGTACCATAACCTCTGTAACATTGTCTTCGACAGTCTTGGGCTAGATTTCTCTTGCTTAAGGCTATATTCGTGCACACTATTCTATAGTTTATATATGGAAGATTTATTTCAATGTTGATACTGTTTTGTAAATTTTTTATTCTTAATTGTTCATTACTTGTCTTGTAGTTTATCTCTATTTAATTTCTTCACTTCGCTATTTTTCTTTGTTGGAACAATTGGTTTTTAGCATCGTGCTTTTCCAGCTAGGGTTTTAGCTTAGCTAATGATAATAATAATAATAATAATAATAATAATAATAATAATAATAATAATAATAATAATAGAAATAATGATGATAATAATAAAAATATCAATAATAATAATAATAATAATATGAATAATAATAATAATAATAATAATAATAATAATGATAATAATAATCATAATAATATTAATAATAATAATAATAATAATAATAATAATAATAATAATAATAATAATAATATTAATGTTAATGTTAATGTTAATATTAATATTCATAATGAATAAACATTGATGTCATCAGCTATGGGTGCTTCTATAAAACAATGTAATTTCAACTGATCAAGAGAAATGAAAACCTTTGAGAGGTACACAGGTGCATCTTTGGCTTTGCCTAATGCAAAGAAAAGAAAACTATGTTGGAAAAAGTGAACAGCAAGCAAGGTCTAGCCTGCTGCTGCAGTTAGTCGTCGCTCATCTATACTTGGGGTCAGGAGATGCCTTCATACAGGTCGTAATGTCAAAGATACTTGCGACAGTGAATTGAAAAAGCGTACCTCTTGGACTGTGTGATGGTGTTTCTTTAATAAAGTCACGAATCATCTTGTAAATTCCCATATGGTATGATCCTTCAACGACTGTCTCGAATCTCCTGTGGCAA
>NC_090754.1:17600868-17620868 GCF_036898095.1 Palaemon carinicauda
TGATGGCCGTGAGTGGGTAGTCCCCTCTGTCCCCAAGGTTCTTCAATCCTCCCTTGGACTGTTGCTATAGGTTCTGTTGCCTGTGTGCTGCCGGCCAGGCCGGCAAAGTCAGTGCTGACCCGGTAGGCAGCGCGCCGACTGTACTTGTACTGTCAGTGGGTTGCCGGCAACAGTACTCTAGCTATATAGAAGCCTGAATGTTATATTCTCCCCTTCTATTAAAACCTTCTTTCGGAAAAAAGGCAGTCTATTAGACTTTTACTTTCTTAATTACTGTATACATTTACAGTAAAGGATAGCCCTTTTTTCCATACTGTCTCTCTCTCTGTCTCGCTAGTTCTGCCAGGTATGCCGGCAAGTCCTAGCTAGACCGGCAACATGCCGGATCAACTACTGTATAGGTTATACAGATAGCCAATATATCTCAGTATAGTATATACTGTAGATAGAAAACTACTATATTTCTTGTACTAGTAGTTATTTCCAATATATTTTGGATATCCAGCTCGGGCATTTTCTGAGCCTAATCCTATAGTGAATGAATATGATTTCTTCAATATCCTGATTGGAAATCAGTTTAGGATTACCCTACAATATTAGATACTTCAAGGCAAGAGTTATACACTCCTAACCTTTAAAAGGTACAGTCTTTTCTTGAGTCTCCCTGATCAGGAAACTCTATAATTTAATATAGTAGGAAGACTACAGCAAATGACTTGAGTCGGATATACTAATATATGTCTTTAATTTTCTAGTCCATCTGGCTTTATGCTGGATGGACCCTTCTGTCTTATGCTGCCTGGTAGGCAGCATAATGACTAGATTACAATACATAGGTACAGTAGTTGATAATTTGCAATATAGACTTACTGCATTTAGAAAACTACAGTACCATGATACAGTAGTATTTTCTAGCATACCTTGGGTATCCTTCAGCGAGTTTTTCTTCTGATACCGCTTATATATTGAAGGAATATTTTCTTCAATAGTCTGATTTAGAATCAGTCATCCTGACCCCACAGTATTAACATTTTTTGGGACAGTTACTTGATACTTCTCTACCCCTAGGGGTAAGAACCCTTCTACTTGGATTTTCTCAACAGAGAAAGCTCCATGTAGTTAATACTGAGGGGAGGTAGCAGCATTTGCTCGTGGGGGTACACAAGTATGTATCTCCTACTATCCCTTTATAGCTTACTATCCTAAGCTATTCTGTTGTAGATGACATTTACATGTTGATTATCAGTGTAATAATCCCTTGTATACTCATTTGGTTTTCCTTTCTTTACAGGAGGAACACCAGATATCTTGTGCTGCGGTCCCCTGCAAAACCAAGAGTAAGGACTTTTACGGTCATAATACTTGCAGGTTGCATGCCCCCTGCAATATTATTTCCGGATCCCTACATTATTGGAACCCACAGGGTTGCAATATATGTCGGACATTGATGTCTGAAGGTTTTGATAATCCCAAGTCTACAGAGACTAGGGATATAGCTCAGTATAAATTACGTAACTGGGTGAGAGGCTTCCAAAAGATCTCTCAGGGACCTTTCCTACCTAATGATAGGATGCGTAAGCTATTATTTCCAAAGCTAAGTGAGGAAATAGTAGTGCCTCAGGAGCCAACTACATCCCCTGATGGTGAGAAAACCTTTGGGATCGAGGGCAAGAAGTGCCCTAAGGTAGAAGAGAAATATGTTGTGTCGGACTTTCCTCCGCCTATGCTGGCTAAAGAGCTACCGATGTCAACATCTTCGTCTTCTACCCCTCTATTGGATAATGTGGTACAGTTATGTATCCAACTGAAGAATCAGATAGAGAGCTTTGGTAAACAAAGCAAAAAGCAGGAAGTAAAACGCAAGATAGAACCTTGTAAAGCTTCTCTTGTTGCTTCCCACGGGTCAGTCAAACGACCCATGAATCAAGACCTTCCTACATGCTCCATAACCAATCCCTGGAGGTTTGTGGAGCAGATGTCGATTTCAAATGGCAATCTCTACATATCAGAGAAATTAGGTGCTGTTCCTTTGGGTAAAATCCAATTTTGGCCAAGCTTTGATGCTTTCCCTAATTGTTGGGTTCGACTGTTATATGAACCAAAGTCAGGAAAAGGAACGGAACAAAAGAAGGTCATGATTCTTGACCATGGTAAAGCACAGACTATCCTTTCAGGTAATCTGAAAAGGGCGGGTTATTCAGAGACGAAGGTGTTCTCACTGAATAACAGACACCCTTCCTTTCTTGCTCCTACTTCACTCGCTTTCCCCTTTATGGGGAAGGCATTTACTTCGGTTACCAAAGCTGTAGAGGCGGGTGAACCATGTACTACACTCGATGAGTGCAAGCCTTTGTCACCAGCCTTTCCCGGTCAGGAAAAGGATTGGAAGGAAGTCCATTTGACATTTTCGGTAGGAAAATTAGACAAGGATGTCGCAAGTCGACAATTCAATGTATGTCTCCCTAATTTATCCGATTTGCTCTTGTTTAATGAACTCGAGTCAAAGAAGAGACTTGCGACATCCCTTTCTCTACAAAACTACATAGAGTTGTGTTCAACCTACGAAAACAGCCCAGGCATGCTCATGGTCATAGCCAAAATGCATATGGCTACCTTGGTAAAGGACCTTTACGCCTTTGTGAAGGCTAGGAGAGCATGTAGAGAGTTTGTGTTCGCTGCTGCAACAGTGAAACACGAAACAGGGAAGCTAATATCTTCCAACATCTGGGGTAAAGACCTCTTCCCACAAGAGGTCATTAAGGAAGTAATTAAGAATGCCACCATGGAGAACATAAGGCTTCTCCAGAAATGGGGCATTCCCTCAAAGAGAAAATCTTCTGTGGTTGTGGGTCCCCAACCTAAAAAGTTCGAAAATACTGGAAATATTCCAGTGACCACAATGCTACAGGCAAATGGTCAGAAGTCTAAACCTGCTGATTATTTGAAGCATAAAGACGCTTCGGCTATGAGGAACTTTCCCTCAGGATCGCAGGACCTTCGATCCTTTGGTCCAGAGCCTATTAGAAATGAGCCATTGGTGGGAAACAAAAATGTCCCTACTTTCGTCTTCTTACCTTCTCCTACAGTTCAAAACCCTCCTGGAGGAGTATACCTGAGAGCTGTAGAGCATACAGGTAGTAAGAAAGCTATGGCTCGTCGAGTTCCAGGGAAGGCCATTTTCTGTTCACGAGAAGGACTCGAGAAATCTCCGAGTCATTCTGAACCTGTCGCCACTCAACAAGTTTATAGTAAACTTCAAGTTCCGAATGTTAATCCTTCTGAGCATATGGACCTTGTTCCAATTGAGGGTGTTCGTAGTCTTACCAGACCTGAAAGGTGTCCCCCGAAACCTTCCAGCCAACCACCCCCCTTCCTCCTATCTAGGATTCATGTCACAAAGAGTAATATTCATTCTAGAATAGATACGTATCAGACTCACAGTCCTAAGTATCTTCATATAGATGACCCGGTTCCCGGGACATCGCAGATGCAATATTTGCCTCTAGAAGTCTCAACTTTCTCCAGATCTATGGTTTCGATAGCTAAGAAACCATCGAAGCTTTCAGTCACATCAACTCAATTTCCTCTTGGGAATTTAAAAGGAGCTCACAAGGTCCGTCAAGAGACTCAGCTGATCGATCAGATTCCCGGAACGCTAACAAGGGAAAACGCTAAACTTTCACTGGTTCGCAATTCTGACAGACCTTGTGCAATGTGCACATCGGAAGGATGCGTTAAGAGTCTGGAGAAAACACGCATCAAATGCTTGAAGAGATCAAATAAGACTTCACAATCGAACATCTCGTACAGTTCTGGTGAAGTTACCCATCCCTTTCTTAAAGGAATGGCACCTAACAGCAGTTCACTTACAACTGATCCACGATGTGACAGTGGATATTCTATCTCAATCCAAGGAGATAGAGCTGGAATGGTCCATGGACGCAGACATATTCCATCCCAGATGGGAACAAGTCCCGGAGCTGCAGCTCGTTCTTTTCATCACGAGCATCTTCAAGAAAGTACCTCGTTAAATAGCCCCTTACGAGGATCCTCTAATGAGGCTGATAGACTAGATGAGGCCGGTCCTAGTTCCGATCCTAGCTATATTTCTGAAGATTCAAAAATAAACTGCCTTAGGTTTATCACGGAGAACCCAAACCCCTCATTTAACGAATTTCTTGCCCTAGCGGTTAGAAAGAGGTTTGGGATCTCAGAAGGCAATATAGAATTCTTAGAAGAATACAATGCTAAGCCTACTAGAAGACAATATGAGTCTTCCTGGAATAAGTGGGTGGAGTTTGTTAAATCAAAAGGATCGAAAGAAATTTCTATGAACTTCTGTCTGTCCTTCTTTGTCCACCTTCATAGCCAGGGGTTGGCGGCCAATACGATAAATACGTGCAAATCGGCCTTGACTAGACCTCTCCTATATGCCTTCCAAGTGGATCTGGCCAATGAAATCTTTAACAAGATTCCGAAAGCATGTTCTAGACTTAGGCCTGCAGCACCACCAAAGCCCATCTCTTGGTCTTTGGACAAGGTCTTACATTATGCCTCATCGGTGAAAAATGAAGATTGTTCTCTTAAGGATCTAACCCAAAAGGTTATTTTTCTGTTCGCAATAGCCTCTGGGGCTAGAGTTAGTGAAATAGTGGCTCTATCGAGAGATGAGGGCCACATTCAGTTCACAGATTTAGGAGAACTGAATCTCTTTCCTGATCCATCATTTCTCGCTAAAAATGAGCTACCCACCAAGAGGTGGGGTCCCTGGAGAATCTGTCCTCTGAAGGAAGATGTTTCTCTATGTCCTGTAGAGTGTCTAAAGGTCTATCTTCGTAGAACTTCAGACTTCAGAGGAGGACAGCTCTTTAAAGGAGAAACTTCGGGATCAAATTTATCTCTAAATCAACTAAGGGCGAAGCTCACCTACTTTATTCGTAGAGCGGATCCGGACAGTACTCCCGCAGGTCATGATCCGAGAAAGATTGCTTCATCACTGAACTTCTTTCAGTACATGGACTTTGAGCGTCTTCGTTCATACTCTGGAAGAAAATCATCCAGAGTGTTTTACAAACACTATGCAAAACAAGTGCATGAACTGAAACACTTTGAAGTGGCGGCAGGTAGTGTATTGAAACCTGCCCCCTAATTTCTGTGATAAACTATTTTTGGTTTGGGTCCTCACTTGTCCTCGGACATGCACTGGATAAGAATCATCCAGGATGATCTACAAACACTATGCTATGCTAGTCCATGATCTGAAGCAATATGTGGTGACGTCAGGTAACTTATTTACTCTGCCGTTTATTCTACGATGAACAGATAATTGACTGGGACTGTCAGTTAAGGGGAGAGGAAGTCATCCTTTTTAAGTATGTCTTCTTCTATTTAAGTGTTACCATGGTAACACTAGCTCTGTTCTAAAATCCCAGGTGTGGAATTATACAGATAGCACTAGTGCCGGTGTACGAAGTACATAGTGCAGTTAATGGTAACCAGTACAGGAATTATGAAGAGCGATTATCTTTTATCTTCTCTTCAATCTAAGAGTGGCATTTCTTGACTTCATTCCTTCAAGAAAGAAATACGATTCCTATACTCGTTTCAGGTATAATCCCATTGTCAGACTACATTTGTTTTGCTAACCATCTCTTGTAGTCATTTATTAGAAATAAATGTCTATTAGAATGTAGTGCGTCCACCTTCACCAGACAATTGTATCTATACATGCCAGATTTTTTTTTCTACCTAGAATGCATCCTTCACATATTTGTATGCATCAAAGGTTAGACATAAGAGACACTGATGTCATTTTGGCCAAATATACAACTTGAGACTATTTGTATGTTCAGTGTGTACTTAAGTTTGGTTATACTTGTGTGTGATACTGCCACATACATCCATGTAATAAACGTAATGGAGGGTGACAATTTAAACCAGTAGGCTCTTTAAAATCCCGTATAATGGAGACAAACGGACATAAATGTGACAAGCAGCGGGGAGCAGGCCCATACTTGTCGATACAGTGACCACTGAACAATGACTGACTACTATATGCACATGGCGAAAAGAAAAGCAGTGTTGACACATATAATTACATTGTTGCCACGATGCATAATGAAAAAGTGGTCTTACAGTATATGTAATGGGAAAAGATAAATGGAAATAAATATCATTCTTCTACGAAATAATAATAAAGCAAATGTAATGTTCATAACTGTACGTAATGTAAATAATATACGGCATAATATTAGATATCTATACACCTCCCTCCCTCTTTACGCTCGTAGCAGTGTCTCGAGCGGAACGGTAATTTCTCTGAGCTAGTCGAGGTGAATGACGAGGGACATTGGAGGGTTCGGATGATGGCTCTCTTTCCTGGCCAGAACAAGGGGACACAGGGTCTTGGGGAGAGGTGTCATCACTTATATTAGCCACTGGGCGTAAATGTCGTCGGTTTCGAAACCATACACGACCACTTGGAAGGCGTACTTCATACCTTCTGGCCATTCCGCGGCCCATCACGGTACCAATCTTGTCCCATCGAAGTGTCGTTGCATCCTGTATCCTCACTCGTTGGCCGATGGTGAGCTTGGGTAGATGGCGGGCATGAGAGTTGTAAAGGCTCACAGCCTGGTCGGTTTGGGCAGCAGTGCGGCGGTCGTAATCTTCGGTCTTGGTTTGCCACTCCTCTTTGAATGACCTGGGGTGGGCTGGAACACAAGTGCGGAGAGGATGGCCATAGAGAATCTGCGCAGGGGAGCGTCCAGCAGGGTTCGGTGTATTCCGAAGCTCCATCAGTCCTCTATCAAAGGCTTCACAATTTATGTTCCCGGATGGGGCGGTCTTGAGGATGAGGTGTTTCACAGCTTTCATGGCAGCTTCTGCGTGTCCATTAGACTGAGGGTAATGTGGAGAGGTGATGATGTGATGAACTCCCCAGCGGTCAGCAAATTGCTTGAAGTCGTGGCTGGAAAATGGGGGTCCTCCATCAGTTCATAAGCGGAGTGGAACACCAACCTCGCGGAAGAAAACACAGAACATTCTTGTAACTCTGGCTGTAGTTGTGTCACGTCCACAGGGAACAACCACAGGCCAGCCTGAAAGTCTCTCTGCAATAACAAGGAAGGATTTCCCTGCTACGTGGAAGAAGTCAGCCGACACGCTTTCAAAGGGTCGGGATGGGTGGTCGTCACACATGTAAGGTTCCTGTTGCTGACTAGGGAGAAGCTGTTGGCAGGCCGCACAGCTTTCTACTTTACTCTTAATATCTGCATTGATGCCTGGCCAGAATACTGTCTGCATTGCACAACGTCGAGTAGCTTCAATCCCTCGGTGGCTGTCGTGGAGTCGATCCAAGGTGCGTCGACGGAGGGCTGCAGGGATAACGATCTGGGGTCCGTACAATACCAACTCTCCATCCGCGTAAAGGTTGTCCCGCAGCTTCCAATACGGGAGGACGGAAGCGTGGAGATCATAGCGGTTGGTGGGAAAGCCATTGGATACGTAGTGAACGAGATGACTGTAATCTTGATCCTGAGATGCGGCCATGCGGATTTCTTGTAGAGACTTATCCTCTTCGATGATGGGTCTTGTTGCCTGGTCGTCAGTAGAAGTGGCGGTGCTGGCAACGATACGCCTGACATGTGCAGTCGAAGTAGTGCATTCTTCTTCATCTTCAGGTGTGGGGCGACTGGTTGGGGAGCGAGACAGGGCGTCTGGTATGCAAAGTTGTTTCCCTGCGTGCCATACTGTAGTGAAGATGTAGGGGGCCACTTTCATCTTGAGACGTTGAAGGCGTGGATTCTCAATAGCATCCAGAGTGTAGTGATTGAGAATCGGTATCAAGGGACGATGATCAGTCATTAAGGTAAAATGCTGAAGTCCGGACAAGTAGAGGCGGCACTTAGCTATAGCCCAAGTGACTGCAAGTAGCTCCAGCTCTATGGTGGCGTAACGAGTCTCAGTATCCGTAAGGAAACGAGAGCCACACTGGACGAGACGCATCTGACCTTGGCCGTTATCTTGAAGTAGGGCATAACCGAGACCATATAGGCGTGAGGCATCTGTTTGTAGAACTACAGGCGAGGCAGGATTGAAGAGTGCTAGGACAGGAGGTGAAGTCAGAGCTGTCTTGACTTTCTTAAATGCTCGCTCATGGTCAGGCGTCCAGACGAATGAGCGTTTGGGGCTCATAAGTGGGCGTAGGGGCTGTGCTGCTGCTGCGATGTCTGGAGTGAAGTCGGCAAGTTGATTGACAAGACCCATAAACGACCTGACATCTGTCACGTTAGATGGTGTAGGAAAGTCCCGTATAGCTGATACCTTGTCAGGGTCTGCTGCAATACCATAGGATGATAAGACATAACCGCAAAAGTTAACTTTAGGGGCGGCTACAGTGAACTTGTCCTTGTTGAGGGTTATGCCATATTGACGGCATCTGGTCAGCATCTGGTGCACGTGTTGTAGGTGGGAAGGGAGATCCTCGTCGGAAAGGAAGATATCATCTACAACTTTCACACAGTTGGGAACACCTTGTAGTGCCATATCTCCACGGAGGCAGTATGCATCACCTGTTGCTGAAAATCCCATTGGGCCACGACAGTGCTGGAATCTTCCGTACGGAGTTATAAATGTAGTCATGTGGCGGTCCTCTTCTGCCAACTCCATTTGCCAATAGCCATGCAGGGCATCCGCTGTGGTAAAGTACTTCGCAGTAGGAGAGATATTGCGGACAGCATCATGGGGCGTTGGTGATGGGTGTGTAGGGCGGGCTACTTGAGAATTTAGATGGGTGTGATCCACAGTGATGCGCACACCTTTGTCCTTGGGTACCAAGACCATGGGATGGCACCATTCAGAGGGTTTGTCACCTGCTGGTCTGATGATTCCTTGTTGCACCAAGGAGTCAAGTTCTTCTTTCACCTGATCTCTGAGAGCAAACGGAATGGGCCTGGGCGTATGGACAGCGAAGGGTGTAGCGCCAGGTTTCAAGTGAATCCTCATTGGAGAGCCTGTCATTTTCTTTAGTGGCTGGGTTTGTAGATCCTTCTTGGATATGAGGACGTCGCTGAAGTGCCGAAGAAAATAGTCCTTAATAGCTGCCTGTGACGTCATAGCGGAGGCAGGAAACTGAGCGCATCTGTTGACATGTGTTACCTTGAGGATAGGCTTCGGGAAGTCCGGTGACACTATGGCAAGGGCTCAGCAATGTTCACGAGAGAGGAGGGAAGTCTGGATATCCTCATGCACATGTATGGTTGCTGAGCAAGACTTGTTGCCAAGACGAAGTTTTGCCTGGAAGTATCTTACAGCCGGTGTCATGGGGGATCCATCTGCTGTCACGACTTCTGTCATGGGTGGAGGTTGAAAGCTTGTCCGAGGTATGCAGAGTGCATCCAAATGTATGGTGCCAATCACTGTGATGTCTGCTCCTGTATCGGGGATGAGCTGGATATGTGATGATATATCGCCAAATGACAGAGAGACAGTGACTGGTGTGGGGGACTCACTACCCGAGTTATCACCCACGAAACGGCAGCTGGTGTTTGACTTAGTAGTAGGAGGTGAAGCTGTATATCCAGTCTGACTTTTCTTGGTAGACATGCACATCTTCTCAAAATGTCCCTGTTTCTTGCAGTTATTGCACTGAGCTTCCTTAGCAGGGCATTTCTGAGTGCGGGGCCAATGACCTGTTCGTCCACAGTTATTGCATGATGCACCAGTGGCTGGGCATTGTCCGGAATCGTGTTTGCGAGAGCAATATTGACAAGGGTCACTGTTATGAGACTGGTGAGAGCTTTGATCAGGAGATCGATGAGAAGTCCTCTTCTGTAGACGCTGGTTCTTCTTGTACGTAGATACTGCGTTGACTTGGCTAGGGGAAGATGCAATGGCTGATGCAGTTGCACGTGTAGATTCATAGGAGCAGCAGCATGTCACAAACTCTGCGAGGGTAGATGAGGGTTGGAGGGGGATAAGGCGTTATATTAACTCTTCGTCTCTCACACCCATCAAAATTACCATCTGCAATTGCCGTTCAGTGCAAGAGGTGGGGTTGCCAGTGCATAAGTCCACTTCATCAGCGAGATCCTTGAGGCGTGCGTAGTAGTCTGCAAATGATTCTCCGACAGCTTGTTTACAGGACAACAATTCCCTGCGTCGTAAGGCTTCATTTCTAAGGCTACGAAAGTGCTTCTGCAGTGTATCCAACACCTCTGTAAGGGAAAGTGATGTGTTGGGAGGGATGCCCAGTGTATGCGTAAGTAGGCGCTGGACGTCCAGGGAGATGCAGGTTCTCAGGTGAATCAGCTGGGAAGTTTGATGTAATCTATCAAGTCCAACTAATGCTGCATAATCCTCAAAACGCAGTCTCCATTGGCGAAACGCTTGATACGTTGCATCTTGTTGCAAGAGAGGCGGGGGATGGACTGTAGGCTTGCTAGAAGTTGTAGGTGTATGCACTGAGAAGCCAGGGGTTGGGGGAACAGGTGTAACAGGAGGTGCAATTATGGGGTTAGGTTGTTGGGGTTGCGATGCCGCAAACTGTCCTGATAGCAAGGAGAAAAGGGACATGAACCGCTGGTTGTCTTCCTGTCTTGATTGTTCCATCTGTAGTCTGAAGGTCTGCTCCTCTTGTCGTCGCCGATCTTGTTCTTGCAGGCTGGAAGTCTGTAGAAAATGGATGAGATGAAGTATATCATTATTGTGGTCTCCTGACCAATTGGGAGTCAGGGGAGGAGGGAGAGTGCTGGTATCTTCATCAGCAGTGGGGAGGTGCAATGGTACTTCGTCCGTCGTCAGACCCTCCGTTTGATCCTCTGCCTGATCCTCCGTCTGATCCTCTGTCTGATCCAAAAAATCAATTAGCTGTTCCTCTTGCTCAGCCATATTGAGTTTGGTGTCGTAAGAAAGCTTGAAATCTGTAGAGATCCAGAAAAATATCCAAATCGCTGTATGTGAGCGAAAGAAATCACTTTGTAGAGTTAAAAATTACAATGTTTGTCAGTGAGCTTGTGAAATAAGCGGCAGTTGGGTGAGCGAACGAGTGTGTGTTGCGATCAGAGGGGAGGCGGGTGGGGTGAGTGAGCATGCCTCTGGGCGAGAGCCTCGGGACTCAGTCACCATCGATGCATGAGAGAGGGAGGACATGTGGTGGGGCTGCTGAGAAAATGGCGCCAGAGTTCTAACGTCCTAAAAAAAATGTTGGCAAGGACACTAACATAATGCAACACAGCACTGTAACACACTGACACTCTAACCCTGCACTGCACAAACACTGTATCGTTCTTAAGAGACACTGTAGTTAAAATCTTGAGTCACTGTAAGGGATCCAATGTGCGAGACGAGACGAGAAGTAAACAGCAATGGCGGTCGTCGTCTTGGAATCCATAACGTCCGGTTACTCACTGCGCCATGTGTGTGATACTGCCACATACATCCATGTAATAAACGTAATGGAGGGTGACAATTTAAACCACTAGGTTCTTTAAAATCCCGTATAATGGAGACAAACGGACATAAATGTGACAAGCAGCGGGGAGCAGGCCCATACTTGTCGATACAGTGACCACTGAACAATGACTGACTACTGTATGCACATGGCGGAAAGAAAAGCAGTGTTGACACATATAATTACATTGTTGCCACGATGCATAATGAAAAAGTGGTCTTACAGTATATGTAATGGGAAAAGATAAATGGAAATAAATATCATTCTTCTACGGAATAATAATAAAGCAAATGTAATGTTCATAACTGTACGTAATGTAAATAATATACGGCATAATATTAGATATCTATACAATACTATTTATGTTAACCTTGAAATCCCTTTTCAACTGTCTAGAGGACTCTTCCCTGTAGGAGGCAGGAAGCACTAACATTGTTTATGATTAGTGATGATGACATATAACGGTATTGTCACTAGTCTCATATGGTCAGTGTGACCATTGAAAAGGTTGGTATAAGGTTTAGGCACTGATGGAAAATCCACAGATACATTAATGCTCTGGTATGCTTTCATCAGCACGACATGGCTTGAGCCCAAAAAACGGATTTTGAGCGAAGCGAAAAATCTATTTTTGGGTGAGATAGCCATGTCGTCCTGATGGACCCACCCATCTCTTCTGTAGAAGAGATCTTCAGTTTCCCTCCCGTAGTACTGTATCTGTAACAGCCTATGCTCAATGCTACAAGGAATGGCCACTATCGTAGAGATGGCGTTGTCGTACTATCGATAGTAGTAGGGAACGGGGATGGCCTTTGGAGGGCCCCCCTTTTACTTTTGCCACACCTCCTCGAACGTAAAACTCTATCTGGGGTGCAGATTGGTATGAGGTGTGCTATTACGTCCTTACGCGATATCCCTTCTTAAAACTTTAAGGGATATTCGCTCCAGGAGTTAGAATTCTGGGTACCTTCGGTAAATTCTCTGGGATATATCACTGTAGTCACATATAACCTAGGAAGCTACTTATGGAGGAACTTCCATCAGGACGACATGGGTATCTCACCCAAAAATAGATTTTTCGCTTTGCTCAAAATCCGTTTTATATATATATATATATATATATATATATATATATATATATATATATATATATATATATATATATATATATATATATGTAAATAAATAAACATATAAAAATTAATCAATTCATACATACCACTACCAAAGTGACATACATAAGGGTTTCGCTCTGACCAAAGAGCTCATCAGGTGGGTTTTGCCCACATCCATTATTGCAGGCTTGGTTCCCACTACTCTCCTTCCTTCCCTCTTTTTTTTATTTCCTTTTCATCTCAATTAATAATTCATCAGCACTTCATAAATGTATTATGATAATTCATGACTTATATTTGAGTCGGAAGAATAAGGGAAGCAATTTGAAACCTACTTCAGTTTTCTGGACATTGAACTTACGGGTTTTTCCGCCGCGCCAGAGATTGCCCTTCCTCCTGAAATAGCTTTCGGCCAACTTCCCTTACTACAGCTAGCTTATTAAGGGTCAGTCATGACTTGTATTTGAGTTGGATTACTTAGAGAAGCAATTTGATACCTACTTCAGTTTTCTGGGCATTGAACTTATGGGTTTTTCCGCTACGCCAGAGATTGCCCTTCCTACTAAAATAGCTTTCGGCCAACTTCCCTTACTACAGCTAGCCTATTAGGGGTCAGTCATGACTTGTATTTGAGTTGGATTACTTAGAGAAGCAATTTGAAACCTACTTCAGCTTTCTGGGCATTGAACTTATGGGTTTTTCCACCACGCCAGAGGTTGCCCTTCCTACTGAAATAGCTTTCAGCCAACTTCCCTTACTACAGCTAGCTTATTAAGGGTCAGTCATGACTTGTATTTGAGTTAGATTAATTAGAGAAGCAATTTGAAACCTACTTCAGTTTTCTGGGCATTGAACTTACGGGTTTTTCCGCCACGCCAGAGATTGCCCTTCCTACTAAAATAGCTTTCGGCCAACTTCCCTTACTACAGCTAGCCTATTAGGGGTCAGTCATGACTTGTATTTGAGTTGGATTACTTAGAGAAGCAATTTGAAACCTACTTCAGCTTTCTGGGCATTGAACTTATGGGTTTTTCCACCACGCCAGAGGTTGCCCTTCCTACTGAAATAGCTTTCAGCCAACTTCCCTTACTACAGCTAGCTTATTAAGGGTCAGTCATGACTTGTATTTGAGTTGGATTAATTAGAGAAGCAATTTGAAACCTACTTCAGTTTTCTGGGCATTGAACTTACGGGTTTTTCCGCCACGCCAGAGATTGCCCTTCCTACTAAAATAGCTTTCGGCCAATTTCCCTCACTCCAACTAGCCTATTAGTGGTGTCATGACTTGTATATGAGTTGGATTACTTAGAGAAACAATTTGAAACCTACTTCAGAATTTTGGGCATTAAAGTTACGGGTTTTTCCGCCGCGCCAGAGGTTGCCCTTCCTTCTGAAATAGCTTTCAGCCAACTCTCCTCACTCTAGCTAGCCTATTAGTGGTGTCATGAGTTGTATATGAGTCGGATTACTTAGAGAAGCAATTTAAAACCTACTTCAGTTTTCTGGGCATTGAACTTACAGGTTTTTCCGCCGCACCAGAGGTTGCCCTTCCTTCTGAAATAGCTTTCGGCCAACTTCCCTCACTCCAGCTAGCCTATTAGGGGTCATTTATGACTTGTATTTAAGTTGTATTACTTACAGAAGCAATTTGAAACCTACTTCAGCATTTTGCGCATTGAACTTACGGGTTTTTCCGGCTATCAGAGGGTGCCCTTCCTTCTGAAATAGCTTTCGGCCAACTTCCCTCACTCCAACTAGCCTATTAGTAGTCAGTCTTGACTGATGACATTTGAAATTCAGTGGTGAAGCCAAGCGTCATATTTAGGCCGGGCGGTGAAGCCAAGCAGGCCAGGCGGTGAAGCCAAGCAGGCCAGGCGGTGAAGCCAAGCGCCATTGTTGTGCCGGGCGGTAAAGCCAAACGGGCCAGACGGTGAAGCCAAGCACCATTGTAAGCCGGGCGGTGAAGCCAAGCAGGCCAGGCGGCGAAGCCAAGCGCCATTGTTGGGACCGGGCGATGAAGCCAAGCGGGCCAGGCGGTGAAGCCAAGCGCCATTGTTTTACTGGGCGGTAGAACCAAGCAGGCCAGGTTGTGAAGCCAAGCGCCATTGTAAGCCGGGCTGTGAAGCCAAGCGCCATTGTAAGCTGGGCACTGAAGCGAAGCTGGCCAGGCGGTGAAGCCAAGCGCCATTGTTGGCCCGGGCGGTGAAGCCAAGCGGGCCAGGCGGTGAAGCCAAGCGCCATTGTAAGCCGGGCAGTGAAGCCAAGCGGGCCAGGCAGTGAAGCCAAATGCCATTGTTTTACCGGGCGGTGAAGCCAAGCGCCATTGTAGGCCAGGTGTTAAAGCCAAGCACGATTGTTTTTCCGGGCGGTGAAGCCAAGCAGCCAGGTGGTGAAGCCAATCACCATTGTTGGGCCGGGCGTTGAAGCCAAGCGGGCCAGGCAGTGAAACCAAGCACCATTGTAAGCCGGGCACTGAAGCCAAGCGGGCCAGGCGGTGAAGCCAAGCACCATTGTTGGGTTGGGCTGTGAAGCCAAGCGCTATTGTAGGCCAGGCGGTGAAGCCAAGCCGGCCAGGCAGTGAAGCCAAGCCGGCCAGGCAGTGAAGCCAAGTGCCATTGTAGGCCAAGCGGTAAAGCCAAGTGCCATTGTTGGGCCGGGGGTGAAGCCAAGCGTCATGTTTGGGCTGGGCGGTTAAGCTAAGTGGTCTGTGCGGTGAAGCCAAGCGGGTAGGCGGTGAAGCCAAGCGCCATTGTAGGCGAGGCAGTGAAGCCAAGCAGGCCAGGTGGTGAAGACAAGCGTCATTTTCCCCACCCAAACAGGACACGCTCAATCATCATTATACAGATGTTCTTCACCTGCATAGCCAGTCCTTAAGCCTAAAAAAAAAAAACCTTAAGCGTAAAAGAAAAAAAAGAAAAAATCAATTTACCAATCCTAAGCGCTATTGTTGGGCCAGGCGGTGAAGCCAAGCAGGCCAAGCGATGAAGCCAAGCGCCATTGTTGTGCCGGGCGATGAAGTCAAGCGAGCCAGGCGCTGAAGCCAAGCGCCATTGTTGTGCCGGGTGATGAAGCCCAGCGAGCCAGGCGCTGAAGCCAAGCGCCATTGTTGGGCCGGGCAGTGAAGCCAAGCGGGCCAGGTGGTGAAGCCAAGCGCCATTTTAGGCCAGGCTGTGAAGCCAAGCACCATTGTAGGCTGGGCGGTGAAGCCAAGCGCCATTGAAGGCCGGGTGGTGAAGCCAAGCGTCATTGTTAGGCTGGTCAGCGAAGCCATGTGGGCAGTACAGTGAAGCTAAGCGTCAATTTTTGGCCGGTTGGTGAAGCCAAGCGTCATTTTACCCACTCAAACAAGAAACGCTCATTCATCATTATCAGAGTTTCTTCAACTGCTTAGCCAGTCCTTAAGCCTAAAAAAGAACCTCAAACCTAAAAAAAAAAACTTAAAGCCTAAAAAAAAAAAAAAAATAGATTTAACAATCCTATGCGCTATTATTGGGCCAGGCTTTGAAGCCAAGCGGGCCAGACGATAAAGCCAAGCGCCATTGTTGTACCGGGCGATGAAGCCAAGCGGGCCAGGCGGTGAAGCCAAGCGCCATTGTTGGGCCGGGCAGTGAAGCCAAGCGGGCCAGGTGGTGAAGCCAAGCGCCATTTTAGGCCAGGCGGTGAAGCCAAGTGCCATTGTAGGCCAGGCGGTGAAGCCAAGTGGGTCAGGCGATGAAGCCAAGTGCCATTGTTGTGCCGGGCGATGATGCCAAGCTGGCCAGGCAAAGAAGCCAAGCGCCATTGTTGTACCGGGCGATGAAGCCAAGCAGGCCAGGCGGTGAAGTCAAGCGCCATTGTTGTGCCGGGCGATAAAGCCAAGCGGGCCAGGCGGTGAAGCCAAGCGCCATTGTTGGGCTGGGAAGTGAAGCCAAGCGGGCCAGGTGGTGAAGCCAAGCGCCATTTTAGGCCAGGTGGTGAAGCCAAGTGCCATTGTAGGCCGGGCGGTGAAGCCAAGCGGGCCAGGCGATGAAGCCAAGCGCCATTGTTGTGCCGAGCGATGAAGCCAAGCGGGCCAGGCAATAAAGTCAAGCGCCATTGTTGTGCCGGGTGATAAAGCCAAGCGGCCCAGTTGGTGAAGCCAAGCGCCATTGTTGGGCCGGGCAGTGAAGCCAAGTGGGCCAGGATGGTGAAGCCAAGCGCCATTGTAGGCCAGGCGGTGAAGCCAAGTGCCATTTTAGGCCAGGCGGTGAAGCCAAGTGCCACTGTAGGTCGGGCTGTGAAGCCAAGTGTCATTTTACCCACTCAAACAAGACACGCTCATTCATCATTATCAGGGTTTCTTCACCTGCATAGCCAGTCCTTAAGCCTAAAAAAGAACCTTAAACCTAAAAAAAAAAAACCTTAAGCCTAAAAAAAAAGCCTTAAGCCTAAAAAAAACCTTAAGCCTAAAAAAAAAACCTGGAGCCTTTAAAAACCTTAAGCCTGAAAAAAACGTCAAGCCTAAAAAAAAACCTTAAGCCTAAAAAAAACCTTAAACCTAAAAAAAAAACCTTAAGCCTAAAAAAAAAATGAAGAATTTTGTGAGGGCATCAGCTCACCAATTGCAAGGACCAAAATTTACTCTGCTCATCCCAGTTCTTCAACCTTCATCAGCAGCCATTTGATATCAGAACACCTTTCCAGACTGACCTGCTCTGAAGAGGTGCAGCTTCCTTCACTAGCTGATTATTATTGCCTACTAGAAGAAGCCTAGCTCGTTCCCTCTGCAGAGCCGGTCTTCTAGATTATTTCCCCTGAACCACCCGAAGGTTGATATCCGAAAGAATAGGTCTAGATATCCGACCATTTGTACACTTGACAAACGGCTTGTACTCGTCCATCAAGGTACAGAGCATACTAGAATCAGCGGGGTTTCTTCCCTCAGTAGGCCATTGTCCTCCAGATTATTTCAAGAGTTGTAATTCAAGCTGGATAGTTAAGCCTTGCATCCTCCAAGCTGGTCAGTCCTTCCAAGTATCTTCCCTCTAGCTGTCTGTCAGTCAGTCAGCCCATCCTGTGGATGTGGTATCTCGAACTTGTCCTGATTGGATTAAGCGCAATCATCTGAAGGTTTGGTCCTGGCAAAACTTGGCTGAATCTCCTTTCCCTAACAAAATAAACTGAAATTAAACTTTTTTGGGGGGGTTTTTTAATTTCTTTTTCTTTTTTAGGGTTTTTCATTTTTAGATTTTTTTTTTTTCATTTTTTAGTTTTTTTTTGTTTTTTGATTTTTTTGATTTTTGTTTTTTTGTTTTTTTCATTTTTTTTGTCCATTTGCTGATCGAAGTATTTAAGTACCAGTGAGACTCCTCAGAAGCCATTCGATATGATCAGCTGCTAATTGAACCTGCTTAATGGTACCACTGATGGTGATTAAATTACTATATTCGTGCCTTCGTGGCATATCTATTAAGCTGACTCCACTCTGCCGGGTGATTTCCATCAGCGTCCTTCCTTCCACTGTGGAACTTCCTCGGGACATTCAAGTCGACAGTCACGTACCCGTTAAGGCCATAGTCCCTTGTGGTGGTGGCTCTAACCTTTTCACCTTGGAAGGTGATGTGACTACTGTCGGATGAGGAGATGACCCTTTTGGGCTTCTCGGGTTCCAGGTCAAATACGATAGGTTTTCGAGTAGTTCTCTTTTCAATCTTTTCTTCCTTTTTCTTCTCCTCCTCCTCCTTCTCCTCCTTCTCCTCGTCCCAGGAAGTTTCCTTTTGGAGCTTCTGCTCTTCCTGGCAGTTGTTGGTGTCACGGAGAGCGCCTTTCTCAGCCTTACGTCCGTTGGCATCCTGGTCCTCTGCCTCGACTACTTTTTCCTCACTTTTAATGTCTCTGACATCCTTTTGGACTTCTTCCTTCTGACCATCCTTAACATCCATCTCGGTCGAGATTTCTAAACTTGTCTTGTTAAGTCTCACTTTCCTGATTCCAGGTCTGTTTTCTTTCTTCTCATCTCCCCCTTCAAGTTGCTCCTTGAGTGAAGGGATGATCTCATTTGCCGCAAGCAGCTCGTCCTTCAGACCAACATTTTCTTTAGTGAATTAGACGATCCTCTCCTCTGACATTTCCTTACTAGAACTTAGATGGGAGACACGTTCCTTGTGACTATCTCTCTCCTTGGTGATAGAAGCCATACTCTCCTTTTCAGACTTAACTTTTTCCAGTTCCTCCCTCAATTGAATATTTTTTTGCTCCAAGTCACTTAATTTATTCAATTGTTCTTTTTTGAGACTTTGTAACTCTTGTAAAAGGCATTTGTAGCGGCCATTCCTGATCAGATCATTTATCCTTGCCTCATTGAGGCTCTTTTCCAGTCCATGTCTCTGTTCTGAAATCTGCTCAATTACTACCATCTTCTTTTTAACGAACTTTTCCAGTTTCCTTTTGTTTTGACGAACTTTTTCCAATTTCTCAGTGAGTTCAATATTTGATTTGTCTTTTTCCATTAATTCATTTTTTTATTGTTCAAGGACAACTTTTTGACTGCAGAGTTCCTGTTTTAGATGTTCGTTTGTTCATTCCAGGTCGTCATTCTTGGTTGCCAAATTTTCCATCTCGATTTTCTTATCGATTTGAAGAATTCCAATGATGTTAGAGAGATGTTGATTCTCTGGTCTCAGCTCTTCATTTTCTGCTAAGAATTTCGATTCTACTTCCTTTCTGAAACTAATCTCGGCAAACGCTGCTTCCAGTTCCTTTTCCAGGAAACCGATGCATTCCTCCAATGTCTTTTGAACATTCTCCTTCTCCTTCTCCACCTCCTCTCTTTTCTGTTCCTTTTCCTCAGGGGGTCCTCCTTCCACCTTCTCCTCCATCCCGCCCTCAGAGTTGAAGGGGTCCTTAGACCTTATCCAAGAGGTCATCCTATACATTAAGGATCCTTCCTCTTGTGGTTCCGAGAAAACCACACCGCAAACTATCCTCTCTACTCGAAGATGGCCTGTAGTAAACTGGGACATCTTGTTAGTTCCTCCTTGTTGCAGGTTCAGCATTCCTAGAAATCCTTTAGTCATTTTTATTTATTCGAAAATCTATATGTTAAACTAGATTCTTCTTTTTTCAGGTCTAATATTAAAAACTTGAAATTTCCTTCAAACGATTCCCGGAGACCCTTTTGGATTCGGAATCCTCTTGGAGACTCAACGGAGACAAGAACAATTCTTGAAGACTCTGGAGACAATTTCATCTTTTTCCATCCTTTGCAAGGAGAAATTCTCGAAAAACTTTTACCGAAAAAAGATGAAATATGAAAGATTTATTAACATCGAAAATTAAATTAACTAATAGATTTTACCGTCATTTTCTTGTGGAAGAAATGAAGTCTTTTAAATTGATATAGAGTTTCTCTAAATCAAAAAAATTGAAGAAGTTTTACATTTTTTTTCAGCTCTTTAGATACCGAAACGTTTTGG
>NC_090754.1:17623368-17625868 GCF_036898095.1 Palaemon carinicauda
CAAAGAGGGCAGCTGACCTGAGGTGGGGTCAGGGACTGGGTCAGTCATATGAAGAGAATAAGAAGTTTTGGAAAGAAGTGAAGAGAGTAAGGAAGGCCGGCGCAAGAATTGAAGAGACAGTGAAAGATGGAAATGGAAGGTTGTTAAAAGGAGAGGAGGCAAGGAAAAGGTGGGCGGAATATTTTGAAAGTTTGCTGAATGTTGAGGATAATAGGGAGGCAGATATAATTGCTGTTCCAGGTGTTGAGGTGCCAGTGATGGGAGATGAGAATGAGAGAGAGATTACAATAGAGGAAGTGAGGAGAGCACTAGATGAAACGAGAGTAGGAAAAGCATCTGGTATGGATGGTGTGAAAGCTGAGATGTTGAAGGAAGGGGGTGTGACTGTACTTGAATGGTTGGTGAGATTGTTTAATGTGTGTTTTGTGTTGTCATTGGTACCAGTAGATTGGGTCTGTGCATGTATTGTACCACTATATAAGGGTAAGGGAGATGTGCATGAGTGTTGTAATTCAAGAGGTATTAGTTTGTTGAGTGTAGTTGGAAAAGTGTACGGTAGAGTACTGATTAATAGGATTAAGGATAAAACAGAGAATGCAATCTTGGAAGTACAGGGTGGTTTTAAAAGAGGAAGGGGTTGTATGAATCAGATTTTTACAGTTAGGCAGATATGCGAGAAATATTTAGCAAAAGGTAAGGAGGTGTATGTTGCGTTTATGGATCTGGAGAAAGCATATGATAGAGTTGATAGGGAAGCAATGTGTAATGTGATGAGGTTATATGGAGTTGGTGGAAGGGTGTTGCAAGCAGTGAAAAGTTTCTACAAAGGTAGTAAAGCATGTGTTAGAATAGGATATGAAGTGAGCGATTGGTTTCCGGTGAGAGTGGGGCTGAGACAGGGATGTGTGATGTCGCCGTGGTTGTTTAACTTGTATGTTGATGGAGTGGTGAGAGAGGTGAATGCTCGAGTGCTTGGAC
This sequence comes from Palaemon carinicauda, assembly GCF_036898095.1. Classification (NCBI taxonomy): domain Eukaryota; kingdom Metazoa; phylum Arthropoda; class Malacostraca; order Decapoda; family Palaemonidae; genus Palaemon; species Palaemon carinicauda. The sequence goes on from NC_090754.1 coordinate 17,624,347, forward strand.
GAGGATTAAAACTGGTAGGCGAGAATGATCATGAATGGGAGGTAAATCAGTTGTTGTTTGCGGATGATACTGTACTGGTAGCAGACACAAAAGAGAAGCTTGACCGACTAGTGACAGAATTTGGAAGGGTGTGTGAGAGAAGGAAGTTGAGAGTGAATGTGGGTGGGTAAGAGTAAGGTTATGAGATGTACGAGAAGGGAAGGTGGTGCAAGGTTGAATGTCATGTTGAATGGAGAGTTACTTGAGGAGGTGGATCAGTTTAAGTACTTGGGGTCTGTTGTTGCAGCAAATGGTGGAGTGGAAGCAGCTGTACGTCAGAGAGTGAATGAAGGTTGCAAAGTGTTGGGGGCAGTTAAGGGAGTAGTAAAAAATAGAGGGTTGGGCATGAATGTAAAGAGAGTTCTATATGAGAAAGTGATTGTACCAACTGTGATGTATGGATCGGAGTTGTGGGGAATGAAAGTGATGGAGAGACAGAAATTGAATGTGTTTGAGATGAAGTGTCTGAGGAGTATGGCTGGTGTATCTCGAGTAGATAGGGTTAGGAACGAAGTTGTGAGGGTGAGAACGGGTGTAAGAAATGAGTTAGCGGCTAGAGTGGATATGAATGTGTTGAGGTGGTTTGGCCATGTTGAGAGAATGGAAAATGGCTGTCTGCTAAAGAAGGTGATGAATGCAAGAGTTGATGGGAGAAGTACAAGAGGAAGGCCAAGGTTTGGGTGGATGGATGGTGTGAAGAAAGCTCTGGGTGATAGGAGGATAGATGTGAGAGAGGCAAAAGAGCGTGCGAGAAATAGGAATGAATGGCGAGCGATTCTGACGCAGTTCCGGTAGGCCCTGCTGCTTCCTCCGGTGCCTTAGATGACCGCGGAGGTAGCAGCAGTAGGGGACTCAGCAGTATGAAGCTTCATCTGTGGTGGAAATGTGGGAGGTTGGGCTGTGGCACCCTAGCAGTACCAGCTGAACTCGGCTGAGTCCCTGGTTAGGCTGGAGGAACGTAGAGAGTAGAGGTCCCCTTTTTTGTTTTGTTTCTTGTTGTTGTCGGCTACCCCCCAAAGTTGGGGGAAGTGCCTTTGGTATATGGATGGATATATATATATATATATATATATATATATATATATATATATATATATATATATATATGTGTGTGTGTGTGTGTGTGTGTGTGTGTGTGTATGTATGTGTGTTTTGTGTGAACATAATCCATAGTCAAGTTTGAGATATATAGTATATTTTCTTTTAAAGATACAGGAGCTTTCTGTTACATGAATGATACACATTTTTTTTTCAAATGAAAATGCTGTGTCTATAAAAAATAAAAGTTGAATTCTAGCGAATATCAAAAAGGAAAAATTTACAACATTATCTATCTATCCATATATCTATATATCTTTCTATCTATCTATTTATCTTTCCACCTTTATATCTATCTATCTGTCTATATATATATATATATATATATATATGTACATATATATTATATATATATATATATATATATATATATATATATAAATAT
>NC_090754.1:17633368-17653368 GCF_036898095.1 Palaemon carinicauda
CGTCACCTAACAACATTCATCACACCATGGGGCCGCTACAGGTATTGCACGGCCCCACAAGGATACATAGCTTCTGGTGACGGCTATTCCAGACGATACGACGAACTGGTCGGTCATATCCCGAACAAAACCAAGTGCATCGATGACACGTTGCTCTGGGCAGACAACATAGAGGAGAGTTTCTTCCAGACTGTACAATGGTTAGATATTTGTGGTCATAATGGTATCATTTTAAATCCTGACAAGTTTGTTTTTTCAGCTAACACTGTCCAGTTTGCGGGGTTTGAAATCACACCAGATTGCGTCCGGCCATGTGAGAAATATTTGTCTGCAATACGCGATTTCCCCACACCAAAAAACATAACCGACGTGCGCTCCTAGTTTGGCCTCATCAATCAAGTCTCTTATGCCTTCTCTATGACCAAACGCATGACCCCGTTTCGTAACTTTTTGCGCCCTGGCAACCCTTTCTGTTGGGACAGACACATGGACACCCTTTTTGAGGAATCTAAAGATCACATAATCGACGAAATCAAGAGGGGCGTTCAGATCTACGATAAAGAAAAACCAACATGCCTTGCTACCGACTGGTCCAAATCAGGCATTGGGTTCTGGCTCACCCAAAAACACTGCCTGTGCACACCAACCCGGCCATTTTGCTGCAAATCGGGCTGGAAAACCACCTTAATTGGGAGTAGATTCACACACCCAGCGGAGTCTCGTTATGCACCCATTGAAGGAGAGGCCTTGGCTGTAGTGGAAGCCCTTAACAAAACCAGATTCTTCGTCCTTGGATGCCCTAGCTTGTTCATCGCAGTGGACCACAAGCCCCTACTTAAAATCTTTGGTGATCGATCTTTTGAAGACATCTCCAACGCTCGCCTTCGAAACTTAAAAGAAAAGACACTACGATACCGCTTCGAAATGGTCCATGTTCCTGGCACAAAACACAAAGCAGCCGACACGCTCTCACGACATCCCACAGGCAATGGTCCTCCAATGAAACTACGTTTGCAGGACGACATCGCATCCATGCACTCCTGCAGTGATGAAATAAAGGATGATATCGACTCTGCCCTGCAGTGTGCACACGTTACATCCTTGCAAACCCTCGGCTCAGTGACGTGGGACAAAGTTCAAACTGCAACTAACAGCTGCCCGGACTTTCAACATCTGATCTCACTGATTGAAAATGGCATCCCCGAGGCTAAGAATGACGTACCACCGCATCTCCACGAATACCATAAGTTCCGCCACGAATTGTATACTGTAGACGGTGTAGTCATCTACAAAGACAGAATTGTGATCCCCCCCACCCTTCGTAAACAAGTACTCCAAGCCCTTCATGCGGCTCACCAGGGAATCACCTCGATGACAGCACGAGCAGATTCGTCTGTATTTTGGCCCGGCATCTCTAAAGATCTCCAAGACACACGTATGAACTGTTATCACTGTAACCGCATTGCACCTTCCCAACCCGCCCTTCCCCCACATCCACAAAACCCTCCTGCCTATCCATTTCAGCATATTTGTGCCGATTTTTTCCACTACAAAGGACAACAGTACCTCGTTGTAGTGGACAGGTATTCAAAATGGCCTGTCATCGAACGCGCAGCAGATGGTGCCACTGGGCTTATCAACAGTCTACGGAGGATATTCGCAACATATGGAATCGCTGATGAGCTTTCTTTTGATGGTGGCCCAGAGTTCTCTGCAAAAATCACTCAAGATTTCCTTCAGGCTTGGGGGGTCGACCATCGTCTTTCCTCAACCTATTTTCCCCATTCTAATTGTAGGGCAGAGGTTGGCGTTAAAATAGCGAAAAGACTCCTCACCGACAACACTGGGCCCACAGGAGACCTGAACATCGACGCCTTTCAGCGCGCCGTCCTTCAATACCGGAATACCCCTGACAAAGAAACCAAAGTTTCTCCAGCTATGTGTATCTTCGGAAGGCCCATTAAGGATTTCATCCCCATCTTGCCAGGAAAATACAACCCCCATCCCACTTGGAGAAGCACCCTCGCACAACGCGAGGAAGCACTCCGGAATCGCCATATGAGAATGGCCGAGTACTGGACCGAGCACGCTAAGCGGCCCCCGCCATTGAGAGTTGGCGACAACGTCCGCATCCAAAACCAGACAGGCCCGAACCCATTAAAATGGGACAAAACAGGCGTTGTGTCCGAAGTGCGTCAATTCGATCAGTACATTGTCAGGGTCGATGGCTCTGGAAGGGCTACTCTTCGCAACAGACAATTTCTGAGGAAATACATCCCTGCTATTCCAAGACGACCACGATTAACCATTGGATACCCAATTCCCCAGCACGAGAAATCACGTCAACGCCCATCATCGCCACCAGAACCTGATACAGAACCGCACTCTACTGATCGACTGGAAGTGCCATACCCTGCGCCTACATCTCCCACAGATGCCACACCACCCCCATCACCACGTCCTCAATCTCCCATAACACCTGTTCACCACCCACATGCACCTGACGCAGCACTACATGATGCACACCCTGATGCCTCTCCTGATAATTTCTTTCAAGCTCCCCCAAGTGCCCTTCCGGATCGTCCTCAGAGGCTGCGCAAGAAGCCTGCCTACTTGACTGACTATGATTGTAATACGTATTGATTCGTTTTTGCAGACCAATACTTTTCCACCCTTTATTTATCTTAATGATATATTTTTCATTCAGCTATGCTCCATAGCCATATAGCTAATATGCTTTTATAAAGTAGTTTTCATATATTGCTCTAACATGTTCAGTTTTGTTTTTGAGTTTTCTTATTAGTACCCCAAAAAAAACTTGGGAGGAGGTAGAGGATTGTCTATTCATATCTGTTGTACATGTTATAATTATTATATGATCCTATTTCATTCATGTGCATTATAGGATCCTATTTCATTTATGTGTATTGTGTCGTCTATACATTATGTGCATTATAGGATCCTATTTCATTTATGTGTATTGCGTCATCTATACATTGGCGCTCATTTGTGAGAATGTAAGCAAACAGTGTTTCAGTTTGGCAGCTCATTTACTCGCTGCGTATATGGTACAGTATTATTGTCTATAGACTTTAGCTAAACTTTATTATCTATTATATGCTAGCAGCAAATGGTTCATTAGCTAGCTGTGTATACTGTGAATTTACTAACTGACCCATATATGCTATTAGGTGTCAGTGTAATTTTATATTGAATTTATTTTGACTGCCGATGCAAATGCCATTTTATTTCTCATCATGCTATCTTTCACTGCAGATATTATCATTGTCATGTGATGCCTTCCAAGTGATAATAAACATTTCATGAACAAAAAGTGAATCTTATTTAATATATATATATATATATATATATATATATATATATATATATATATCAAAAGTTCTTTTCAACCAATATTATTGTCATTGGAGGTACGTTCACAGCTACATTTATTCTAGAGCATTAACCTATAGCCCCGCCAAACTGGCAGACAACGAGACCATACATATGTTAATTGGAAACGCAATTGTAGGTACCAAAGACTGGTATTGTATGGATAACGACAGAAAACGGCTTATAATCTGCAAACAGGGCCATAAAAAGGGGAATGCCGGCTAAAGGAAGCAAAATATATGAATGTGTGACCGACCTTAATCTAGACTGACCCTTACAACGTATCCTTCATTTCAAAGAATTGGAGTATCTGTCAATGAGTGAATGGTACAAATTTCAAATGTCTCCCCTATTCTTCACAAGAAAAGTTATTTCTAACGGAGAAGGCACTAGCATTTTCTTTCTTTCAATATGTAGGGAGAACTAAAATATATTGACAGCAATTAGAATGAAAAGCGATTTATTCCAATGGCAGTCATTCCAATATAGACTGGAGATGATTCCAGCATGCCATATATTTACACAATTTAAAGAAATATAGAAATAAAGGATTGGCTCTCTCTCTCTCTCTCTCTCTCTCTCTCTCTCTCTCTCTCTCTCTCTCTCTCTAGCCGACACATTTACATAATAACAGCATCAAGCAGCCCCCCCTCTCTCTCTCTCTCTCAAATTTACATAATAGCAGCTTTATGCATCAACTCTCTCTCTCTCTCTCTCTCTCTCTCTCTCTCTCACATATTTACATAATAACAGCCTTATGCAGCAACTCTCTCTTTCTCTCATATTTACATAATAACAGCCTTATGCAGCAACTCTCTCTCTCTCTCTCTCTCTCTCTCTCTCACACATTTACATAATAACAGCCTTATGCAGCAACTCTCTCTCTCTCTCTCACACACACATTTACATATTAACAGCCTTATACAGCAACTCTCTCTCTCTCTCTCTCTCTCTCTCTCTCTCTCTCTCTCTCTCATTTACATAATAACAGCCTTATGCATCAACTCTCTCTCTCTCTCTCTCTCTCTCTCTCTCTCTCTCTCTTACATAATAACAGCCGTATGCAGCAACCTCTCTCTCTCTCTCTCTCTTTCTCTCTCTCTCTCTCTCTCTCTCTCTCTCTCTCTCATTTATATAACAGCCTTATGCAGCAACTCTCTCTCTCTCACATTTGCATAATAACAGCCTTATGCAGCAACTCTCTCTCTCTCTCTCTCTCTCTCTCTCTCTCTCTCTCACCCTTCCTGAAAAGAGGGAATTGCAGATTTGGAGAAAGATGCTACTACAAGCATCCAAAGATATGACATAATTATGAAATATATGGTAAATGTGCGTATTTAGACGGATATGGAGACAAATGCAGAGATCTCCATCCAAAAATATGCAAAAACCTAAAAGAAGGAAAAGGATGCAAATTCAACAAAAATTGTCGATATATGCATCTTACAACCATGAATGAAAGCCAGAAAACTCAGCAAACAGAAAAGAAAAATGAGAGCAAAGATGAAACAAAAAAAAAAACAAAAAAAACAAAAAAAACAAGCCGAGTATATACCTCGCTATGCACAAAAGGCCCCAAGATATGATGACTTTCAACCCAAATATGCACAATTAGAGCCCAACTACAAAGAATGCATCTATAATGCCAGGGGTTGGTGCTGATATGGGGATAATTGCAGGTATACCCCAAAAATAAATATGAAGGCGAAATAGCTAATATAATAGAAAAGTTGGATTTTTTAATGGCAGAATTCCTGGAAATGAAGAAAAGAACATCATATCAGAACAGGAAGGAAGCAGGGGAGAATCCATATTATTCACAATATTAAATAATAGTAATGAATGCACAAGGTTTACTCACAAGTAACTCTAAAAGGAAAATAGAGTTCTTAGAAGAACTAACCCAAATTGGAAAAATAGATATATTAAATATAAGTGAAACATAGTATTCCCAAAAGACTGGCAGCGATGGCCAGATAAAGGATTTCCAAACATATAGATCACACAGAACAAATAGGAATCAAGGGGGAACCGCAATATATGGAAGAGACATAAATCAAGGAAAAGTCTGTGAAAAATACAGCAACACAGAATGTGAATTGATTGCAATAGAATTTGAATATGAAAAACAAGTGAATATTGTAGTTTACAGACCACAAATACTAAGGAGTTTGACATAATAATAGAAAAAATAGATGATATATAGAAACCATAAAGACTGGAATATACTCCTATCCGGAGATTTAAACTTTCCTTTCGTGGAGTAATAGTAATGCAGAAGATAAGAGGCAATTTGAAAAGCTTCAAGATATGCTATTAGAACATAATATGCAACAAATAAACCACATTTCAACAAGAAAGGCCAATATCCTAGATTTAGTATTTGTGAATGAGGTGAATTATATTAAAGAGATAATAGTGTATAACACAGGAATTTCAGACCACAATGTCACAGAATTCATAGTCTATTCCAAAGTAAGTGAACGCAGAGATAAACAAAGCACAAAACGATGGGAAAGATATGGAACATATAATTTTTATGGGAAGAATATAAAATGGTCAGAAATAAATGAAGAATTAAACAAAGACTGGAAAAATGTATTTGTAAGTGATAATATACAGGTAAATACGGATATACTGTACAAAACACTGGAGAAAATTGTTGAAAAATATGTACCGAAAAAAAAAACAATAAAAATCAGACATGCATACCAAGAGACAGAAGGATCTTTTTTCAGAAAATTAGAAAGTAGAAGAAAAAATCTTGCAAAAGAAAAAAATTTATGGAAAATGATGGAAATAAAGTGATAGAAAATGCAGAACAAAAGATTATACAATCAAAAGAAACTGAAAAAAGGGACTTAGAGGAAAGGACACTTCAAAATATATATATATAAAAAAAACCATAGTACTTAACTCCTATGCAAAAAAGATGAATAAAGGGAGATTAGAAATAGGCCCTCTAAGAATTGAAGGATGGTTAACGAATAAAAAAAAAAAGGAAATATGCAACATATTAGCAGAAAAATATAAGAGTGAGTTCACGCCAAGAATTGCGAATGAGAATAATGAAACAGAAATAAGAGAAGAAAATGTTGAATATCTAATGGATATAGATGTTAATGAAGCAGATATTGTGCAGGCTATAAGTGAAATTGAAAATGGATCGGCGGCCGGACCAGATGGAGTTCCAGCGATTTTGTTGAAAAAAACTGCACACACTATCGAGAAGCTACTTGCAATACTACTAACACAAAGTGTAGATATGAGCAAGATATGTGTTAAACATAAATCAGCTTATATAACCCCTATCTTCAAAAGTGGATTAAGACTAGAGGCAAGCAATTATAGACCTTTTAGTCTAACATCACATATTATGAAAGTGTATGAAAGGGTAATAAAAAAGAAAATAATGAATCATTTGGTTAGAAATAATTCATTTATTATAGGCCAACATGGCTTTGTGCCCGGAAAAAGTACACAAACCCAACTGATAGCACACTATGTAAACATATACAAAAATATGATAAATGAAAAAGACACAGATGCGATCTATCTAGATTTTGCAAAAGCCTTTGACAAGGTAGACCATATTATGTTAGAGAAAAAAAATGAGAAATCATAATATTATGGGAAAGATAGGAAAATGGGTAAAAGAATTCCTGCAAAACAGAAAACAGATAGTGGTTGCAAATGACGAGAAATCAGGTAATACCTGGCATGCCACAGGGTACAGTATTAGCTGCACTGCTGTTTGTTATTATGATCTCAGACATAGACTATAATTTTGAATACTCTGTAGTGAGAAATTTCACCGATGACACAAGAATAAGTAGAGAAATTACTTGTGATGAAGATAGGAACTCATTACAAAGAAATCTAAACAAAATATTTGAATGGGCAGAGATAAATACTGTAGGATGGTATTTAACTCCGGTAAATTCGAATAAATAAACTATGGAAACAGATAAGGAATGGTATATGCATACAAGGGACCTAATAACGAGACAATCACAAACAAGGAAGTAATTGAAGACCTTGGTGTAATGTTAAACAAGAATATGTTATGCAACGACCAACTAGCAACACTGTTGGCTAAATATAAAGCAAAAATGGGAATGATATTCAGACACTTTAAAACAAGAAAAGCTGAACACATGATTATGCTTTACAAAACGTATGTACGTAGTACACTCGAGTACTGCAATGTGATATGGTACCAACACTACCAAAAGGATATTGCACAAATGGAGAGTGTACAAAGGTCCTATACTGCTAGAATAAAAGAAGTTAAGGACCTTGACTACTGGGAAAGACTGCAATTTTTAAAAGTGTACAGTCTAGAAAGGTGAAGAGAACGCTATATGATAATACAAGCATGGAAACAAATCGAAGGAATTACTGAACACATCATGGAGCTAAAAATATCAGAAAGAGCAAGCCAAGGTAGATTGATAGTGCCCAAAACTATACCAGGAAAACTAAGGAAGGCGCACAGGACATTAATTCACTACGCACCAGCATCAATAATGCAGCTACTATTTAATGTGCTGCCAGCTCATCTAAGAAACATATCAGGAGTGAGAGTAGATGTGTTTAAGAATAAGCTCGATAAATACCTAAGATGCATCCCAAACCATCCAAGACTGGAAGATACAAAATACACCGGAAGATGCATTAGCAACTCTCTGGTGGATATACGAGGTGCCTCACACTGAGGAACCTGGGGGAACCCAAACATAGAATAAGGTAAGGTAAGGTAAGGTAAGGTAAGGTAAGGCTCTCTCTCTCTCTCTCTCTCTCTCTCTCTCTCTCTCTCTCTATTGCCTACGCATCATCCTTCCTGGCCCTTATATTTGTATAAACTCTTGGCCCCTTCTGCACTCTTCCTCTACCCTAAAGAGGATTATATAGACAGTATATATATATATATATATATATATTCATATATATATGTATATATATTTATGTATATGTATATACATATATATACATATATATATATATATATATACAAATATATATATATAGATATTTATATAAATTATATATATATATATATATATGTATATATATAAAGGTATATATATATATATATATGTATATATATATGTGTGTGTATATATACAGTATATATATATATATATGTGTGTGTGTGTGTATATATACAGTATATATATATATATATATATGTATATATATATATATACGTATATATATGTAGGCTATATATATATATATATATGTGTATATATACAGTATATATATATATATATATATTTGTATATATATATATCTATATATATATATATATTTTATATATATATATATATATGTGCGTGTGTATACAGTATATATATAGTATATACGGTATATATATATACATATATATATATATATATATATATTTATGGATAAATATCAACACAACATCGTGTTCAAATAGAAATAAATTTCTACCTCATACTTGGGATCGAACGCTAGCCCCTTCTAATGAAAGGCCAGGTCGAAACCAACCATGTCACGAGAGCCCATAAAAGAAATTGGAACCTGATGCTAACAGCTGTCCGAGGATTTACCTGGCGAGACATCAGTCTCTTACCAGCGAGTTTTACCCAATTTCCCAGGCCACCACGTGACACAATTGGTAGTAATTCATTCAAATTACCCCTAATGAGTCAATATGGATAAATATCAACACAACATCGTGTTCAAATAGAAATAAATTTATACCTCATACTTGGGATCGAACGCTAGCCCCTTCTAATGAAAGGTCAGGTCGAAACCAACCATGTCACGAGAGCCCATAAAAGAAATTGGAACCTGACGCTAACAGCTGTCCGAGGATTTACCTGGCGAGACATCAGTCTCTTACCAGCGAGTTTTACCCAATTTCCCGGGCCACCACGTGACACAATTGGTAGTAATTCATTCAAATTACCCCTAATGAGTCAATATGGATAAATATCAACACAACATCGTGTTCAAATAGAAATAAATTTCTACCTCATACTTGGGATCGAACGCTAGCCCCTTCTAATGAAAGGCCAGGTCGAAACCAACCATGTCACGAGAGCCCATAAAAGAAATTGGAACCTGACGCTAACAGGTGTCCGAGGATTTACCTGGCGAGACATCAGTCTCTTACCAGCGAGTTTTACCCAATTTCCCGGGCCACCACGTGACACAATTGGTAGTAATTCATTCAAATTACCCCTAATGAGTCAATATGGATAAATATCAACACAACATCGTGTTCAAATAGAAATAAATTTATACCTCATACTTGGGATCGAACGCTAGCCCCTTCTAATGAAAGGTCAGGTCGAAACCAACCATGTCACGAGAGCCCATAAAAGGAATTGGAACCTGACGCTAACAGCTGTCCGAGGATTTACCTGGCGAGACATCAGTCTCTTACCAGCGAGTTTTACCCAATTTCCCGGGCCACCACGTGACACAATTGGTAGTAATTCATTCAAATTACCCCTAATGAGTCAATATGGATAAATATCAACACAACATCGTGTTCAAATAGAAATAAATTTCTACCTCATACTTGGGATCGAACGCTAGCCCCTTCTAATGAAAGGCCAGGTCGAAACCAACCATGTTACGAGAGCCCATAAAAGAAATTGGAACCTGACGCTAACAGCTGTCCGAGGATTTACCTGACGAGACATCAGTCTCTTACCAGCGAGTTTTACCCAATTTCCCGGGCCACCACGTGACACAATTGGTAGTAATTCATTCAAATTACCCCTAATGAGTCAATATGGATAAATATCAACACAACATCGTGTTCAAATAGAAATAAATTTCTACCTCATACTTGGGATCGAACGCTAGCCCCTTCTAATGAAAGGCCAGGTCGAAACCAACCATGTCACGAGAGTCCATAAAAGAAATTGGAACCTGACGCTAACAGCTGTCCGGGGATTTACCTGGCGAGACATCAGTCTCTTACCAGCGAGTTTTACCCAATTTCCCGGGCCACCACGTGACACAATTGGTAGTAATTCATTCAAATTACCCCTAATGAGTCAATATGAATAAATATCAACACAACATCGTGTTCAAATAGAAATAAATTTCTACCTCATACTTGGGATCGAACGCTAGCCCCTTCTAATGAAAGGCCAGGTCGAAACCAACCATGTCACGAGAGCCCATAAAAGAAATTGGAACCTGACGCTAACAGGTGTCCGAGGATTTACCTGGCGAGACATCAGTCTCTTACCAGCTAATTTTACCCAATTTCCCGGGCATATATATATATATTTATATATGTGTATTTATACAGTGTTTACATATATATATATATATATATATATATATATATATATATATATATATATATATATATATGTGTGTGTGTGTGTGTGTATATATATACACACATATATATCAACAGTAACATACCACTTGGCTAAGTGGTATGTAACTCTTGATATAAGTTTTGTGAACTGGAGTTCGATTCTTTGTCTTCTCATTCTGTGAAGTCAAATTACCCTTAAGCACTCAGACGACTGCTCATGGTTTGTTTGATCAACATTCCTTACTGATATGGACTCTCTTGCCACACTTATAACAGACAATAATAACCTTTTGCACGTCTTTCACACACCTGAAGGAGGATAATTCGACGATTGTTGCTGTAGTACTATCGCATTCTGCTTTGGAACAGTACCAGTGCTACTTTTTCTGTAACTATTGAACTTGTTCATATAGTTATTATTGAAATGGTTTCCATAGTTCGGCGAATACTTAATACGGAATGATGGTTGAAACTTCATACCCGAGGAGGATTTATGACTGATATTTTTATAATCTTCACTCAGCAAAGCGGATTTATCAAGTTTCTTCACCTCTCTCTCTTTCTCAAGTACGTTTGAATATGTTCAGGAATTCCTCGTAAATATTGTTCCTGCACTATCAATTCTTCTAAATCAGCCATCTCTCTCACTTTAGCAGCTTCTTAAAACATCCTCGGACCTTATAAGCGTAATCCAAATAAGTCATTTTCTCATCCTTCCGCAAACTTCGGAATCTTTCCTTATAATATTTAGGGGTCATCTGATACACGTGCAGCATGCTCCTCTTCAATTCTTGATACTCCTTCCTGTGGTCCTGAGACAAGGCAAGATACGCACTGTATCCTTTCACAATGAGGGCACTCTGCAATATATCTTCTGGCCATTTCATCGTCGACCCGACAGTTTCAAAATAATCGAAGAATTTGTCGGGAGCTTCTGTGAATTTTGGTATTAACTTCTGGGCATTCGTCACATTAAACACAGGATCATGCATAGCAAGGATCATCTCTGTCTGAGCTGCCGACCTTGCATGAGCATTCAACAGTTTCAATTCCCTTCCATGTCGTGCAATTTCTCTTGCCTCTTCCTTCTCTTTTTCTTTCCGTTCTCTCTCTCTCTTTCTTCCCATCTTGCCTCTTCTCTCTCTTTCTTGTCGTCTTGCAATTTCTCTTGCTTCTATTTCCCTCGCATGTCGTGCAATCTTTCTAACTATGAACATAGCTTGGGTTAATATCCCAGTCTTCTTTTTCCTAAAAGAAGACAGCTGTTTGCTATCAAGGTCTCAATCAGAGCAATTCGCATATGGGCTTTTTCTTGTTATTGTTCTCGAGATTGAAAATTATCAGTGAACTGTTTTATAAATCATTCCCAAGTTGTCAGTTTCTTGATTATCCTCGATATGTTAGATTTTAGCAAAGAGTCTAATATGGGATTAACAGAAAAGGGACCAGGACTTATCAAAAGGAATTATTAAGAATATTTAGAAATCACACAATACATTAGGGAAGAGAGCACTCTTCGACTGCCACTCAATTTTGGTTTTACATTATAGTACTAAACGTATACGAACAATTCGATACATATGGCAGCGTGCGATTTGGTACCTGACCTCACTCCAACTTTCAAGTTAAATAAGTAGCTAGATATTGAATCATTTTTCAAAACACATTGGGGGCAAAGTCAACCCAGTAATATCCCTCCTATCGACTCCATGGTAATCCAGGCTTTGCTCCCTATGCTGCCGAATGTCCTTCTCTGGAGTGTTTAAAAGCCTATCAGTCCGTTTACATTTTTAATCACTGTGTAGGAAAATCTCCTTGGAGCAATAATGTAAATATCATGAACCTCCTTGGACCTTTCTATGGATTATCTCGCCTTTCGTCCTATCGGACTTCGGGACAACTTTTGCAGAATTCACCTACTTATATTCGGATATTTCAAGGTCGCAGAAGCTCTACCAATTGTTGATATATATATATATATATATATATATATATATATATATATATATATATATATATATATATATATACACACCTATATATATATATATACCTATATATATATATATATATATATATAGAGAGAGAGAGAGAGAGAGAGAGAGAGAGAGAGAGAGAGAGAGAGAGAGAGAGACTATTAACATGAAAAGGATTGTGTATATTATGTAGGTAGATGAAGAGAAGGAACATGTCATAAATATATATAGGTTCAAGAAATCGAATATCGAAGGCTAAATAATCTGTTTTCTATGCATAGTAGTCAGTTGTTTCTTTCCATTAAAAGTATCTATCTTGGAAATCTAAAATACTTCTACTTGTATGGCATAATCGATGAGAAATATCTATTTTTGCTTGAATTCTGCACCATTAGTGATGTCGGTGGCATCGGCGGAGAGAAGGAGAGGGGCATGTAGCAAGTGTACAACAAGCTCGCTGTTTGTTGAAATAAAGTTAGTAAAGTTAGTTGCAATTACGCCGTCTCTCAGTCAGTTACCACCTAACTGGTGTATCCACACACAAAGGAAAAGTGAGAGCAGCAGCAGTGATAGGACATCCTTTGGATTGCAAATATCATTCATAAGGGATTGAAACGTGACCATACTTATTGAAAGTGTATGTACTGAAGGGGTTGGTGATGGCGGTCTTGGGGATATCTTCTGGTTTCATGGGCACCTAATAATACCCCTTGAAGTGGTCAAGTGTGGAGAAAACCTTTGCTTTATACAAGTATGAAGTAATGTACGCAATGTTTGAGAAATGGTAGTGATCTGGTTCTGTCTGCATGTTCAGATGCCTGTAATACACACAAGTGTGCAGGGAGCCATCATTTTTTAGGATGAAGAGTAAGGACAACGACCATGGGCTTGAGGACTTTTGTCCAAGGCCCATTTCTTCCATTTCAGTGAACATTTGTTCCGTGGCCAGATGCCTGAGTCTGGCAAACAATGGGAGCCTCATCATGTTAATATGGTGATAAATACCGTGCTTGGTGAGAACTGTGGGTGTTTGGCGAAGTTAAGGACGGAACACTTCCGAGTATGACGAGAGGAGGTGATCGTAGGCCTCCGTGGGTCCACTGATGGGAAGTATGAGGACAAAGGGTGCGAGTTGAAGAGGTGCCGACAAGTATGAGTCCATGTGGCCTAATCGTAGATGCTTCATATCAACCAGGAAGTGGAAATGTGCGAGGAAGTCTTCACCAAGTAGTGACAATGTTATGTCAACAACGAGGAACTTTCAATGGTATTTTTGTGATCCCGAATGATAGTGTGAGGTGTCTCTTACCCATGGGTAGTGATCTCAGCTCCTTTGCCAGTTACTAGGCGTACTTCAGTTGGATTAGAATAACTACATTTTGTCCTGGAGAGGGATTTTGTAAGAAGGGTAAGGCAAGTACCAGTGTCTACCAAAAAACGCACACCCATACCTGCATCGTGTAGAAATATAATATTAGTGACATGGGAGGCCACCACCACAAGCGATGGCCCACTCATACATTTTTTGGCCATTGACAACTATATGCACATTTCTTCGCAACAGCACAGAATATGAAGAGTTAGTAACAGAATGGTAGCTGATTGGCATCAGTATGTGGCTGGAAAATGACTGAAGGGTGGCATATGTGGGTGGTGGGCGGCTTTGTCTTCACTCTAGTATACGGGGTGGGGGTCAGTGTCTTACCGCATTCACATTGGCTTTGGTTAGTGTTGAGTAGTTGTCCACCTCGTCAGGAGTGGAGGCAGAGATGAAGGTCATCGAGTTTGGTCATAAGGTTCTTCTTTGGCAAGGTACTGACATCGGGGATGGCATCTTACCTAAAGGGTACAAAGTGGTTTCACTTCGCGAGGAGAGCCATCTGCGGCAGGCTGCCGGTGAGTGATAATGGTCATTTCCTGAGGACGAGGGAAGCTTTTTGGTCTTCCAACAGCTATTGAGAGCTGACAAAGCTTGGCTATATGGGTGGCTGGCGATGGGGATTACTGCTCCAGTAAGTACTTCTTAAGTGCATCATATGCTATTAGGGTGACCCCTTGGTCGTAAAACCAATCAGAGATTTCAGGGAAAGTGTCCTCGGTGATTGCTGCAAGGACTTAGTTTGCTTTTCTGTTTGAGCGAGTCACTCCCTTGAGGCAAAACTAAACTTTGGCACGCTGGAACCAAGTCACCGCTTCTCAGTTGGTAAATTGTGGCAGTTTCAGCGATGCAGTGTCGGTCACAGAGTCAGAATCGGTGGGCAGCATCATAACAAGCATAGGGCGTAGCAGTTGGTGAAAAAAAAGGTGTTGAGGATCTGATCACTCCAGAGGTCACAAATGTGTGAGGTGGTTGTTAGGCGTTAATAAAGACGAGGTGAATGCAAGTAAATTCATTCAACAAATCACAAGCTTACATACAAGCAGTTGCGAGCAAGAATGTAAGAAAATTCAAACAAACTATAACATATGAAAGTAAGCTTAAACAGGTTGTTCTGTTATTAATGTGGGAGAGAGCGAGAGATAAAAAAAAAAATAGCATCACATTATATGATACATGTGTGGTACAGAACCTTTAGTAATGCATGCAGGTCATCGGCGACGCACACGAATTATCCTTCATAATTGTGAGATTTTGGGTACTTGCAATATTTGTTCTTTATTATGTTTGAAACTTTGAACATTCTAGAAACTCCTCGTACTAATTCAAAATGTCAGATTATAATCAATAACGGAAATATGGACTTGAGAAATGACCAAGTTCTGTAGTATTTCTTCTTTGGAGAAGAGAGTTAGAGAGAATTATTGGGTCCTTTGACTGACCAGACAGTACTATATTTGATCCCTCTTTCTAGTTACAGCTCATTTTCCTTTGCCTACACATCCGCCGAATAGTCTGGCCTATTCGTTGAACATTCTCCTCTGTCCTCACACACCTGACAATGCAGATTCCCAAACAATTCTTCTTCGCTCAAGAGGTTAACTTCTGCACTCTACTAGGTCAGTGACTACTTTCCTCTTGGGAAGGGTAGAAGGGACTCTTTAGCTACGGTAAACAGCTCTTCTAGGAAGACAAAAAATCAAACCATTATTCTCAATTCTTGGGTAATACCATAGCTTCTGTACCACGGTCTTCCACTGTCTTGAGTGTACACTTGGGCACACTATTTTATCTTATTTCTCTTTCTCTTGTTTATTCTTTTTCATTGTTTTCATATGAAAGATCTTTTTTCAATATTGTTACTGTTCTTAAGATATTTCATTTTAATTGTTCATCACGTCCTTTGTATTCTATTTATTTCCTTGCTTCCATTCCTTACTGGGCTATTTTTCCCTGTTGAAACACTTGGGTTTAGGGCATCTTGCTTTTCAAACTAGGGTTATAGCTTAGATAATAATAATAATAATAATAATAATAATAAGTAGGCAACAAACTTTACAAATGATTTTTCATGTGAAATATTTCTACATGTGTAAGCCTACTATACATGCATTTATCTACATATGTTTACAATATGAACTTATATGAATAAAAGGTACCATAAACCTTTACCCGTGTAAAAAATGTAAATGACTAGATCTGCGGCATATTGTATGATTGATAATATCTATATTGGATAATATGCAAGTGTATGCCTGTGATGAATGTACTGTATGTATATACATACATGAGAGGACTTGGGTATGGACGTTGATACTCACCTATACATGTTGGAGAGGATATAAAGGATATTGTCTTCTTCCTTGCCGTGTTTTATTCTACTTATTCTTTGAATTATTGGACTTGGCGTGAGCCTTTCCTCCATCAAGATCATCTTGCACTACCAAATGGATTTTCCTTGGCCTTCTTTTTTATCTATTGTCGCAAACGAAGTGAGAGACCTTATATGAAATGCCAAAATTTTCGCGATCGAATCTCACCCAACCCATAACCCAGTCAACCCACAGCCAACTCATTCCCTTTTACTATTATCACCGGGTGATGGGAGCAGCTGATATTTTCGTGCGGCGGGATCAATAACTCTTATACCAATAAATACTTTCAAATGAAATTTTAGGGAGTTATTTTCATGTTCATACCTGCTATAGGCATGCCCTGCCCTGGCTGTCAATTTTGTTCTTAAGTGACGATTTTTACCTCAAGAATCAGAGGAGCAGCAAACTACTCCTAGAGTTTTAGATATCCAAATGATTTTCACAGGGTTTGGTGGGTGTTATGTAAACTACATTCATATTAATTCTCGTATTGATACTTGCTATAGATGGATATTCATTTTGTCCATGTCAATTTCATGTTAATATCTGCCATAGGAAAGCCACAGTAAACGTTCATTTCGCTATAGGTTGAATGGATATTTTTGGCAGTGGAGTAAATTTTTCCCATGATAATTCAGACATCCAAATGAAAATTTCCGGAATTGATGTGAAACTTAGTTTTTCTGTTCCTGCCAAATTTCATGGTAATATCTTAAATATGCTGTTAAATATAGCAACATTACAGTGAACTGTGTGATAGTGAGCGACATCAACGAGGGACAATGCCGATCTCATAAACAATATCCCTCCCGAGACTGTTGCAGCTAGTTTATATGTTTTTTAACTTTGAGAATTTGTTTTTTGAAAAGGGGTTCCTGGGGCGGAAAATTAATTGGTATGTTTTGAAAGAGCAACATTCATTTACATTAAAAGACTTTACCTGAAAATTCAAAGCTAGCTTAACAAGAACCTCTCTTTGATTATTGCATTGCAGAAAATCGTTCTTGAAATTACCAATGAGAGATTGAAATATTTGGTAAGTGGAAATACAAAGTGAAAGTGTAAAATCTGTTGGCCATTTCAAGCCACCTCTGTCAAGGATTTTGAGATATTTACAATTGTCAGGAATATCAACTTCAATTGCTCTATCAAGAGAGACCCTACTTAAACATAATTGACATTTTAGCTTTGTTTTAGTGCTGTGAGCAACGTAACCTGCAATATAAATCATAACATTTTCATCTTCCTTTGACAAGCCTTCTTCATCCACATATTCCTCAGCCTCCTTGAATTTCTCTAAACAATCGACAGAATCACACTTAGAGTCAAGTTCACATGGAGAGGAATTTAACTCAAAGATGGTTAATGGACCAGACTTCGACGAAGCCATGGAAAGAACATTCATAATTTTTAGTTTCTTTTCAGACTCCATTACTTGAGCAACAGCTACATTATAATTTGTACCACTCATCTTTCTATACTGTCCAAATCTACTTTCTAGCTTATCTGTTTGAAATTTCCCCAGTAATACATAATGAAAGTTATGGTGCTTCAACAAATAATCACATAATTTTATCAATGTTGATGTAGTGTGCCTGAGAGCAAAATATGTTTCTCTTGACAATCTACCATTCCTTCCATGGTGAGGCATATCCAACTCTTCCCAAGCACCAAGCCAGTGGTCAAATTTACTGAGAAATATCAAGTTTGGATCTGAAGATGAATCTTGCTTAATAGGGTCAGATTCTTTCTGACGTAGGTGGACGCCTTTCTTTGGAGTTTTCACATTTACAATATGCCACCAGGATATTATTTGTTCCAAGAAATTAATAGTACCTGACACATCAAAAGTATTCATTGTTTTCAATGCAGCTACATTCTTTTCATCAAACAGTCTGACAACAAACTGCACATTCTGTCTTTCCAAATTAGTAGGGAAAAGAACTTTCTCTGACAAACCTGGCGCTAGTTTAACATATTTATCACGTTCTTTTGTGTAGAGTTCTTTCAGTGGCAGAAGATTTGCATTTTCCTAAATTTGGAAATTGGAAGGTGAAGGTATTACAAAAGTTTGAATGGGATTTTTCTGATTTAACCAATTATTTCGTATGCTTTTCAGTAAATGAACTGAATCAAAAAGGAAGAAAAGTGGCACAGTCAAATCATATGGATTTGGAATGGAGGAGGCAAGATTTCCATCACACATTTTCTCGAACATATTTCTGTTAACCCTGTTGTTATCAGAGATTAATGATACGACAATGTATCCTATATCATGGAGGAACGCCAAAACTTTGTGCGTCAACTCAAGAAGTGTCTGTGCTGTCAGATTACAGACTGGGTACAAAGCAGCAACATGTTTGTTTTTCGAAAGGATTGATGAAATCATAAAAGCCTGAACTGTTGTTGCAGGTTCACTAGAGTTAACAGAAGCACCATAAACTTTACCTCCTTTATATGAGAGGCCTTTGTTTACATGTATCTCATCAAGCAGCACATTTACAATTTTTTCTTCACTTTTTAGTGTTGCAAAATTTTTCCTTAAAAAGAGCTCATGTGAATTTCCATTACACACAGACTTTGCACCAGATACATTAAGCTTCCTTAGGTAATCAGGATGAGGGAGAATAAGGACCTTGCTGTCACGTAGATGTATGTACAGTGATGGCCTTGACAAATAGACACTATATGCCCAAACCAAAAAATCACAGCTGTATGCAACTTTTTCTTTACAAAACATGCTTAACTGTTCAGCACAAAACCATAACACTCCCCCCTTTGAACACTTGTCATTTTCTGATTCAGTTTCCAATAACCCCTCAATAACTTTAATACACTGGGTCACTCTGTCAACATCACTAATAGCTGATTGAAGGTTAGAACTCAAGTGACTCAATAAATTTTCAAATTTTGACCACCGATCACATTTGTTTTCTGATCCTAAAAGCCATTTAAATTTTTTAGAATTTAAAGCAGTGTTTTCGTACCATACTAAAACTTTCAAGTCTTTCATCACTTTAAAAGATACAATTACCTTTGGTTGGTCCTCACAATTAACTTTAAGGAAAGATACACAGTCTTTAGTTGAAACAAACAACCAATCCTTAGAAAGCCTATTAATAAAGTTTTTAACAAATTCATCGAAACTTTATAGTGTCATTTTCCATCCATGTTTGAAACTTTAATTCATCTCGTTCAAGTACCTCGTCTTTTGTTTTCTGCGGATTCCTACGAGCTGGTGGTACTTTCTGTGACATGTATTTTGGTTGATTATGGAAGATAGTCGGGTATGCATCCTTGGTCAGAGTTGGCGTCCCCCTCTTAGCGGTGATCACAGTTCCATCAGGACGTGTAATGCTGTCTTCTGTAACGATGAAACTTTCTTCGAAGTGCTTTGCACACACGATTGTATTAGGGGTAGGTGTAAAGTCTTCTCTGTGGATGGCTTTTATCCATAGCTGCCGTCGTTGTTCATCCCTTGGGAAGCGGAACGCAGAAACATCTGATCTTGAATAATTACTTTTACATCCCGGCACACAGCATGACCTTGGCATCTGCAA
>NC_090754.1:17655868-17668368 GCF_036898095.1 Palaemon carinicauda
CATGGCCGATCTTGCATGCCCTCCACTGTTTCGCTGGTTTACATTTCCACTTTTTACAGTGAGATTGACATTAGTTCTCGACGAAAGTCAGGTCATATTCAAAGCAGACTAATTCGTGAAGCTTACACGCTCCATCAAAAATTAGATGTTATTCTGAAAACTATCTGCAGGACAGTTCGTCAGGAGAAAAGCTATCTTCCAGTTATGAACGCCACCAAGGAATTATGAGTAACAGGCCTAAGCAATATATATATATATATATATATATATATATATATATATATATATATATATATATATATATATATATATATATATACGTGTGTGTATGTCTATTTTGCTAATACAAAAGCACTTTAGAAACCTTGATTTATTTATAACCAATGCAGTATTGCTGAATATCAATTAAAACATTAGATAATTGTCTTCTGTGAAATATCAATTAAACGAAAGGCGTTAAAGATTTAACAATAAAATTGGAACCGACGACCAAATTATAGCTATACTAAATCGTAAGAAAAAAAAAAAACAGAATGCTTAGAAAAGCGATAGCCTTGACTTGATAGATATTGTGATTGAGTTTATAGCAAAGAATCAACATCGTCAGTATGTTTTTGGTAAATGTACAATGTAGGCCTACCGGTGTTGATAGTCGTTGTGTAAAAATTTCAATTGGTCTTATGAAAATCGTCCAAAATTGCATTTTTCTATGCTGCAATTTGCTGTCAGATACGCAGAAATTGCGAGAGTGCCATTTTAAACGCCGCCTCCCCCCCAACGGAAAAATTTTCCTTACGCCATTGATTTAGGCGTCCCTTATTTAAATTTTCAGAATCTCGTCACCCTGCTTACGTCCTGTTGATTTTATGGCAGATAATGTTATTGTTATATAATTTTTGAGAAAACATTCCTCATCCAAACTTTAAAATACTAGTAACCGATCAAACAACATACATTGAGTTGAATTATGATAAGAAATTTGTTGCCTATGCTTTTTGCCTTTATATTATCAAAAACACTGTCGCGTTCTCGTACGGCCACACGAGATACAAAACAGTGACAGTAAATTTAAAATTTTATCACATCCCAGTTTAAAACTGCATTACAGTGTAATACTGCCTTACATCCTGTTCCTCTCAAAGCAGATCTTGTTATCAATGACTATATAACAAGCGAAGTAGCAATGCAATAAGTTTAGTTTACGGTATTTGCCCAAGATATTCAAACATACCCAGCTGGAATTACCGGCTTTTGTATATAAACCGACTGGTAATGCAGTTATAAACCACAACATTTTTATATTACTACAGTAAATTCAATAGGTAAACCATGTACAACTCTTACCTTGCATAATATCCAGTATGAAATCCAATATTAGAGGGTAAAATACCAATCACCAAGGGAGCATCGCCAGAGGCTATTGCTTGGATGAAGACAGATTGCAGACTGAGTTTGAACGTAACGCTTGCTGCGCAGCTGCTTGGATCAACCGACGCTGGCTATGACGTCACAGCTCTCACACGGTCGGCATGCCCAGGCCTTGTGTATTGAGACGGCAGTGCCTCTGTCCAATATATTATTAAATAATTATGCAAAGTGTTACAATAACAAAATAAGTCATGAAAAAAGTAAAAAGAGAAAACTTTCAACACTTGACAACTAAGGTAATTTTGCAGGAAAGTTTGTCTGTACTCTAATATGTCATTTTGAAATGCTATGAATTGTTTGTAATTTCCCTTAAAATGCAGTCTTGATGTGTGTAACATGTTTCATGTATGTTGCAGATTACTACTTTAATAAAATCTTAGGCTCTCAAGAGTGTGTCTATTGTTATTATCATAGAATGAGAACGAGGTGAAAAATGTATTGCTATATTATTATCATTACAGTATCATGACAATAAGGTGAAAATATATATTATTATTATTATTATTGTTATTATTTCAACATGATAATAAGGTGAAAAAATAATAATCTGACCTAGTCCAGGTCAATACTTCATGAATTTATGAAGTAACATAAATGTATAAAAACAGAAATAACTAGTAGAATAGCACCATAAGGGGTGTTAGAAGAACGTAAGTAGTCGATACTGTTAAAGGAACAGGAACAAATAAATAAATGAGGGTAAGTATGTTTGAAATAGAGAACTCGGTAACGACGCAGGCCGTGACGTCATAATTCTGAGACCCAGGCCTTGTGTATTGAGACGGCAGGCCTGGGTCTTCAAACTATTCTAGTGCCTTGTGGAGACCTTCTGAACGTTTGGTGAACTAATCTCTCTTGGGGAGTGCGAAGGACATGCCCAAACCATCTCCATCTACCCCTCATCATGATTTCATCAACATATGGCACTCGAGTAAACTCTCTAGTTTCATTTCTAATCCTATACTGCGAATTAACTCCCAATATCCTTCTGAGGGCTTTGTTCTCAAATCTACTAAATCTACTGGAGATTTGTTTAATTTTCATACCATGATTCATGTCCACACACACATAATATATATATATATATATATATATATATATATATATATATATATATATATATATATATATATATATATATATATATATCGTCGGTATTTCAATATGTAGCCTATCAATGACATCTTACATTATCATCATTACACCAACATATGTAATACAGCTAAAATCATAAAAGTACTATTTTCCTGTGTCTCACGTGCAAAATATACTTCAATGACGTCAGATGTTGTTTTAGAGTAGAATGGACGGTGACAGATTAAGTATCGTAACCCTTTCATGAACTAGGGGGACAAATCAATTAAATCATCAGAAATTTGCCTGATGGAAAGTTACTCATAAATAAAATACATTTACTACATCCCTTTATAAAATTCAACTTTTACCAGCTTGAGACTAATTGTTTCACTAATTTTGCTCAGATTCAAACGAGCTTTCGTTTATTACTTCTTCCTCTAAGGCATGGCCCTAGATTTATATTTCCAAGACTGCAAGTACCACAAATCGCCAGTCAAGTTATATAACTTTTTTTTTTTTGTAAAGAGTTCTATTATAAAAAAAGTAAACGATGATTAAGACGTAAATCTAGGTTCGAAAACACACTAGCACCGTTTGAAATTTGGATCCAAAATTTTCATTATATGCATATTTTCTTCTGAGTGAAAGATGCGATCTGAACTCCTGTCATCTAACATTTGTTTGATATAGTGTACGATATAAATTCAACACCTTTCTTTAGGTACTCTTCCCTCCATCCTTCTGGAATACCTATTATTATTATTATTATTACTATTATTAGTATTATTATTATTATTATTATTATTAATTGCTATGCTATAACCCTAGTTGGAAAAGCAAGATGCTATAAGCCCAAGGGGCCCAACAGGGAAAATAGCCCAGTGAGGAGAGGAAACAAGGAAAAATTAAATATTCAAAGAACAGTACCAACATTAAAATAAACATTTCCTATATAAACTATAAATGGTTTAACAAAACAAGAGGAAGAGAAATTAGATAGAATAGTGTGCCCGAGTGTACAGTCAAGCAAGAGAACTCCAACCCAAGACGGTGGAAGACCATGGTACAGAGGCTATGTCACTGCCCAAGACTAGAGAACAACAGTTTGATTTTGGAGTGTCCTTCTCCTAGAAGAGCTGCTTACCACAGCTAAAGAGTCTCTTCTACCCTTACCAAAAGGAAAGTAGCCATGGGTAGGATGGCCCTCTATAACATTGTTCTGCATTATTCTAGCCTACACCACTCTTAAATGACAAGATGTGGCTTCATCTTCCCAAGATGAACGAATTTTAGACCTTTTAGACTTTAAAAGGAATAAAACCGAAAAAAGGAGATACTTAGAAGATTTTAACATTTACTTAGTAATCTCTGAGAAAGGTTGAAAATTCAATGTGAAGCTCACTCTACTATTAACCAATAGAGATTAGTGGTGTAGGAGAGAATTCTAGTATGTTAGTTGGGAAGACTAACGATAGGAAGTTGAAACCACAGTATAGAAGTTAGGTGCATACAGTAATTTGAATCCAATCACTACAGTACACGACTGTATTTGGAAAGTGTGATTTTTACAAAAGTCTCGTGAAGATATCACAAAGTATACTGGTCTAATATTTAAAGATAAAATTGTAGTTTTGGTTATCAGTAAAATTGTTTGTGGTATAGCTAGTGAGCAGCTTTGTGGTAGACTACTGAGGAAATATATTACCTGATAAGGTTCTGGATATACGACCATTGAAGTGAAATGCAGTTTGAAGCTATTAATAAAATTGCTAAAACAGATGATAACAATTGATATTGGTTATATTCTAACAGAAAATGGCCTTCAGATACACATAGAAATTTAATTCTATTGTCAATTTCTATGCTCTAGTAGATACAAAATATGTAGTTTTAAAGGTAAATTTGTTCCCAACATGTCAAAACTAAAATAGTTTAACTTCAGATTTTGGGAAAACAAAGGGGTTGGATTCAAATGAATTTCCCCTAACAAAATCGTTTTAGGCTTTAAAAAATCTTAATATGAGAGGACCAGGTCGGAATTTTTCCTATGTGATTTAAACTGTAGTAGCCTACTGTTTCTCTGCTTCAAGAGGCAAATAAATTATGCTGACCTAGACAGAGTTATTGGTTATTCTATTTAGATTTGATATAAGAGGAATAACATACTTGCAGCAACTAAGCATAAGTAAAATACAAACTTTGGGGAAGCCATTTTCTTCTGCTGCTCAACACTTTCAGGAAATGTTTTAAAGGTTAGAAAATATAATGTCAAAGTTAAGTATGAAAGAGGTATCAAGTTGCATACAACTGATGAAGAGTAAAATAAGCTGAAGAATATCCCACAAGCATAAAGCATTATATTATTAGCTTGGTACTTGATAAAAAAAAATACAAAAGTTTATATAAAAACTCAAGGAAGTAAATAAAAACAATTTACCTTAAAAAATAGATGCACCAAAGAATACATATATTTTGGTCAGCTCGTAGGTCTCCAGAATTCTAACTCCTGGCACGAGTATCCTTAATATATCTTTAAGGATATCGCATAATATCAGGGGATGTATTTTTTGATACGACATCCAGCAATCTTCACCCAGAATAAATTTACTCTTTAAGGGGGAAGAGTGGCAAACGAAAGGGGAGCCGTTATCAAGGTACCCGGTGGACCTCCTCTCCGTACTACTACGGCCCATCATTCCTTTGAACTGTAGCATTTAAGCTAAGTGCGCTCCCATGTTTCTCTCGGTGTTGTTACCGTTTTTTAGAATATTATCATGCAATCTCCAGCATCTTCATCCTCTGGAAATTTGAGTATTTTATCTTTCCTGTGTATAATTTTAAGGCTTCCCTCTTAGTTAAATTCATATAATTTAAGTGTGTTCAGTGGAGCGCAGCCGACACCAGAGGCAGCCATTTTGAGACCGCCGTCGCACGCCATAAATGCATTTTATTTAGTCAGTAGTGCGACACTCCCAGTATTTATCTATAAAGAATCTTTTTAAGTTAGGCAAATTATACTAGTGAAGATTTGCATACATTATATTTCCTCTTCCGATATGTAGCGTTACTTTCATATACGACAGGGACCCCAGTGGTACCAATCATAGCCGCGGTCCCCACAGGAGTTAGGCTAGCCTAACCAGTTTTGTATACATTAGTAAAGTAAATCCCATTGTTTAACCTCTTCGTATCGTTTCCTATAAATTCGGTCGGGGATATATATCCCCTAGAATTTATGGGTATAATTCGATACTTTTCTCTTTTAGAGAAAAAAGGCTAAACCCTTTCTTTCCCCCCTGAGCGCTGCCATCAAAAGTGGCAACCCTATCTTTCGTCATCGCCACCGAGTAGTAAACTCCGGCTTGACTTAATAGTTGTTTACCGTTTATCTTCTTTGCCACCGAGTATCCCGGCTTCAAAGTATGACGGTAACTCAGGGTGTACCGTCTTGCAGCCGACAATGTTGCCGACAGGGGAATCTTTGTTCCTCTGCCACCCACGACATTGTCAGCATGGGAAGCTATGTTTCCTTAGTTTACAGCCGAAAGTAGGCGGCATACCCGCCGCCGCCTTTCTCCCCTGTAAACTATAAGACACGTCTTATAGCCGACAGGGCAATCTTTGTTCCTCTGGCGACCACGACATACCTGCCGCCTCTTTTCTCCCCTGCAAACTATAAGACCCTTTTCCCTCCCCCCTCTGTCCTTTAGTGTCGGCCTAGGCATCACAACATTCTTTCGCCGATATTCTGACAGTCATCCCGGCTTGCTGGGTTGACTAAGTTGCCGGCCGGGACCCTAACAGCAGCGGTTAGGTTGCCGCCTCGGCCAACTCCTCATGTCCTCCCTTCACCGGAAGCGAATGCCCCGGGGGGAAAGACTGAGCCGGCCCTGACGGCTGCCGGTGGGAAACCCCTTATACTGTTGAGAATTCTTCAGTCCTCTCTTGGGCTGCCATCCACAGACCATGCAACCGGCAGTAAAGCTGGCGGCAAAAGTTGTGGCTGGATGGAAGCTAGAATCAGATGCATTCCTCCCCTACCACTAGAACTCACATTCTGGCCAGGAGACAGTAGGCGGCAGTAGCCCTCCTATACTTCCAATTATTCTGCTAAGCCGTAATAATAGGAAATCCTCCTTTCCATTCTTTCTCTATCAGTTAGTGCCGCCAGGCACTAGCCTAACCGCGGTAGTGTACCGGTAAAACTACAGTATACAACAATACAGTAGCCAGTAAAACTACAGTATGTAACAATACAGTATTTCTAACATACTCTGTGTATCCTTTCACAGTCTATTGTTGGGACCGCATAATATGCTGAGGTTGAAGTATTCCCTCAACACCCTCATGAATCCTTTGATTATCGGGACACTTATGAAACACCGTTCAGTATCAATATTCTACAGGCGGAGGAGTTAGTGTAAATATTCACTAACTCCGGTTCTACGTACGGGAGTTATTCCACCCTGTATTTTCCCCAATAAGGAATTTGAATATTGATATTGACGGAGGTCTCACCAATTGTCTGGGAGAGGAAACACAGATATGTGTCTTTCCTATTTCCTTTCTAGCTTACTGTCCTAAGCAATTAAATATAATAGTAAGTATTACTATTTATAAGTATGCATTTATATCAATAATATAAACAACTGAATACTCATTTCACCCTTTCTTTCCTTACAGGAGGAGCCAATGGTGAAGAGTGCAGTCATGTTCTGCAGCCACAAGAGTAAGGACTTTTGTGGGCATACGATGTGCAGGTCTTATGCCCCTTGCTACATCGTATCTGGATCCCTGAGGTACTGGGACCCAAAGGGATGCTCCAACTGCTCGACCTTGCTGACCGACGGCTTCGGGGAAGAGATCCTTGACAATACGGAGTCAAGGGATATAGCAAGGGAAGCCCTTCGAAGGTGGGTAAGAACTCTCCGGGACCTTACCTACCTAACGAATCTTTAAGATCCCTTCTGTTCCCTAAGGCTCAATCCAGTGCAGTTGTGCCCCAGGTACAGGTCCAGCCTCCCTTCATCCAACTGACAGTGGACGTGGACATCAACAAGGCACTGCAAGGCATGGACATCCACCAAGAACAGATGTCGGAGGTGTCCACCGACACCGAACAGGACCTACTGCAAGGAGGCCCTGAAGAAGTGGTTCAACCACCTATGGAGGAAGAAGGATCCGTTTCGACGGTGACTGAGGACCCTCAGTTCACTGCGATGGTATATCAACCTGTGCCGTCAACCCCTTCAGCCCTAACTCCCCAACCGGATGTGCAGGTCGGCAGGAGCGAAGCGCTCCTAGAGTCGATCCAGCAGATGTTGGCAGTGTTCCGGAAGGAACAAGAGGATATAAAGCAAGATCTCAGAGACGAAGAGAGACATAAAGGAAGGGAAAGGCTCTAGCACTTCCAGGGGCTCTACTAAGCCCCTTAGGCTTAGGCCCCACCGAATCTATCGCGTGCATCCAACACGGCTAAGCAGCCTTGGGCGTGTATAAGCATGTCCGTCTTTTGCGGGTGTGGCCCAACCTGACAACAAGCGACGGTTACAAGATGGACAGTTCAGCACCTAGTCGTTATGGAGGGAACGTGCGAATTTTTGCTTTATGACTCATTGCTGTCAACAAAATTAGAAGTGTTTAAGAACAGGAAAATCTGGACTCATGACAAATTTAGAACGAGGAAAGAGTGGAGAATATGCAACAGTTTTTCATAAGCTACGATAGCATCCAGACAAGTTTTATGAATATTGTCCGATGTCGCCGAAAACCTTTGACCTAATTCACGAGGGCATCATGTCTCGAATATCAAAATTCGATACCAATTACAGGGGACCAATATCAACGGCGGAGAGATTTGTAGTAACTCTTGAGGTAAGGATTACTGATTTCTAAATTTGTAAGGTTGCACTTTATTTTATTCAATAAAAAAAATCAAATATATAAATTGTTTGTGAACTGAATACTATATAAAGAAACTTTTTAAACAAAGGTATTTACATACAGTTCGGCAGTAAATATGGAAGCTGTTAGAGGAAGTGCACCTCTACAATTAAAACCATTACTATGTACTCCAAATCCAACGCCAGCCTCAGATTTGGAGCCATCAGTATATATAAAAGTCGACCCTCTATGTTCTTCAACATGTTCCATAAAAAGAGATCTGGCTTCTAGGTCAGTCCTATTCTTCTTAACTCCAATAAAATATTTACAAAAAGATATCTCTGGTAATTTCCATGGAGGCGTTGATGATACCTTGAATGGAAGTACCTTACTTCTAATTATATCCAGACTGTTTGATAATCGTTTCACCCGAAAGCCATAAGGTTGAGGAAATTTTGGGTGCAACTCAAAGTATGATGCGTGTCTTACAAGGCTTGCAGTCTGAAAGGCTAAAGAGTTATGGAGTCTTTGCAATCTAAACCAATACCGAATAATGGAATATATTCGGTAAAGGTCTAGAGGTAACTCCCCAGCATCAACAAGGAGACTTGGGATAGGTGAGGTTTTAAATGCTCCTGTAGACAATCTAGTACCTGCATGATGTATTGAGTCTAATATTTTTAAACGGCTTGGGGTGGCTGAAGAGTATACTTCACATCCATAACTAATTTTGGAAAAAAATCAAGGCCTTGCATAATTTTAAAATAGTATAGCGGTCTGCCCCAATGATGTATGGGACAATACTTTCAAGATATTCAGA
This sequence comes from Palaemon carinicauda, assembly GCF_036898095.1. NCBI lineage: Eukaryota > Metazoa > Arthropoda > Malacostraca > Decapoda > Palaemonidae > Palaemon > Palaemon carinicauda. The sequence continues at coordinate 17,665,077 of NC_090754.1, forward strand.
GCCTCGAGACATTTAGCTTTTAACGCTTTTAAGTGAGAAACCCATGTAAGCCTACAATCAAATATCAAACCTAAAAATTTAGCTTTACTTGCACATGGTATCCGTTGACCTTTGATGTATATATCCGGGTCTGGATGTACTTCCCGGATACGACAAAAATGGACAATGGTAGTATTACTTGTCGAGAACTTAAATCCATTCATGTCAGCCCACTGGATGATTTTGTCAATAGAGAGTTGGATTTTCTCTCAACCATTGCCATTCTAGTGCCAGAAAATGATATTGAGAGATCATCCACAAATAATGTTGAGAGAACATCTTGGGGAATGACTGAGGATATTCCATTAATTGCTAGTGCAAACAGGGTTACACTCAGCACACTCCCCTGAGGAACTCCTTCTTCCTGACACTTACTCTCTGATAGAGTTTCCCCCACTCTCACTTGAAAAACTCTATGCGAAAGAAATGACTGAATAAATAGTGGTAGTTCTCCTTTTAATCCTAGTTCATGAATTGTTTTAAGTATACCATATCTCCATGTGGTATCATATGCCTTTTCAAGGTAAAAAAAAAAAAACTGTCACGTGGTGCTGTTTGGAAGCAAAGGCTTCACAAATAGAGGACTCAAGTCTTATTAACACATCAGTTGTTGAGTGCATTTTTCTGAATCCACATCGAATTAGTGATAAAATACCCTTCTTTTCAAGGTACCACATCAACCTTGCATTGACCATCTTCTCCATGATTTTACATAAACACGAAGTCAGTGTAATAGGTCGATAGCTTGCTGCTAATCTCCTCTTTACAGATTCATTCTCTTACGGGCTGTCCAACGACAAGAGCCCGTGTCATGCTATATGCATGGCAATCTATAAGAACGAACGAACTTGCTGCTAAAAACTTGTCATTACCAGGTTTTAAAAAGGCTAAAATAATAGCTAGTTCCCAAACACTTGGTTAACTATGATCATGCCATATTCTATCAATAATACTAAAAATAAATAACTTTGCATTAAAATGTACATGTTTAACCATTGCATAAGCAATTCCATCTGGTCCAGGAGCTGTATTATTGCAAGTAGCGAGTGCAGAATCAAGTTCTCTTTCAGTAAAAGGAAAATTATACGATTCTTCTCTTCCTGTTGCAAAATTTACAATTTTCTTTTCTTCAATGCTCCTGTACTGGTGACCAATGCTCCAGTACTGGTGACCAGGAGCTGCTACACTCTTGCACGATACATTTGAAAAATGGTCAGCCAGGGCATTGCTAACTTCATTTCCTTCAGTCACAAACTGACCATTCACTTTCAACACTGGTGGTGGGTTCGGGGTAAATTTGCCTGCAATCTTTTTTATTTTCCTCCATACAGAAGATGATGGTGTTCTACTATTAATTGAGAAAACAAAAGCCAGCCAAGATTCGTCTAGCTTCTTTCATGGCACGGCGGAACTGTGCTCTACACTTTTTGTATATCAAATTTTCATCCGTACGGCGTCTAAGCAATCTATTCAGGGATTTTCTGGTGGCTCTGTGCAAGGCTGTTAATTCTGAGGACCACCACGGGACTGGTCATCTTTTGAATAGTCCTGTGGTTTTGGAAATCAAATTGATTCCTGCTGTATGAATGAGTTCCATTCAGTAGGTCTATGGCATCATCAATACTTTCTAACTGTTCTACTCTCTCTTCAATTTCATTTAGGTCAGAAAATTTAACCCAGTCTGCCTTGTCTAGATTCCATCGTGGCGATCTTTGCAAAGGTGGACCCTTGTTGGTGTTTATAATGATTGGTTCTTGATCACTAGTATGCCAATCATCTAACGTCCTCCAATCAAAATCAAGAAGGCAGTTAGAGCTTGCGATTGAAAGGTCAATGCATGACAAGGTACCTGTCTGAACATGGAAGTGCGTGGGCTCTCCTGTATTAAGGAGTCCCACATCCTCATTCTCCACAATTGATGAGATAATATTGCCCCTTGTGTTGGCCAAAACATCACCCCATAAAGGATGTCTACCATTCATATCTCCCAGTAAGAGAAAAGGTTGAGGGAGTTGTTGAATAACCTCTGCCAAATCATCATATAAAACATCATTTGGAGGTAAGCACAAAGAGCATATTGGATATTTTCTCCTTATATCAATTTGTACAACCACTGCCTGCAGTGTTGTACGTATAGACATAGGTATTTGGGGAACATCTCGACGAATGTACATGAGACTTCCACCATGGCTCCCTGCTGGTTGATTATATGGTGTTCTATAGCTAACATACTCTCGAGGAGTGTTAGAATCAAGCATACTTTCCTGTAGATATACAATTATGGGGGAATGTTCATTAATTAAGAGCTCAAGTTCTTCATATTTCGCCCTCAAACCCTGACAGTTCAATTGCAAAATGGAAGAGAAAACTATGTATTATTTCTGGAAGACATCTTAGATGAGGTCTTCCCATTAGCAGTTTTTAATCAGCATTATTACCTGTAGGTTTCTTCAGAGGTGGTCTTGTTATGTTGGGTTTTACGTTTGTGTTTTTCTTTGTATCCTTTTGATCTATTTGTTGAGGTGGATGGTGGACCTCAACTTGAATTTCTGATTTATTCAGTTTATCTTCTTGTTCATTAGAAACATCAACAGACAAAACATCAAATTTATTTGATGTCATAACCTTAACGTTTCTAATAGAGGGTAGAGAGAGAGAGAGATGGAGGTCTCTCTCTTTTACGATTAATAGATGGTGGGATTCGAGGCTTTTGCACCTTTCCCACTACAGGTGCACCAGGTAAGTTAGTCTCAAGTGGAACCTCCATCAGATCAGGCAAGGACATGGCCTGAGAGAGGTTTGTATTATTTTTTTGTAATGGGGGATGAAGGCTGTACAGCAATGGGCAATGACCTAGTGTTAATACACCGTGGTAAAGCCTCAGGGGGTAATATGGTTACCTCGTTATTTGACATTTTATCAGATGGTATACTTTTTTTCAGCTATTGGCAGTACTAGGTTGGTTTAATTTTAATGCCTTAGCATATGTTTTTGATTTATTTAACAGTCTTTTGACATGGGTCACACATATATGTTCTAAGTTCGATTTGTTGAGGGCAGCTTCCTCTAACTTATATAGCTCGCAGCTCTTGTCTGTGGATTTATGATTCGAGCTGCAATTTAAACACCTGGCACCAAGTGCACACTCTCCATGGTAAGATTTGGAGCTAATACCACACATCTCATTTCTGCAAACTTTAGACGGGTGCCCAAATTTAAAACAATTGAAGCATTGCAGTGGCTTCTGCTTGAA